>NC_090921.1:706325381-706627256 GCF_040938575.1 Ambystoma mexicanum
ATAGACGATCTAACAGCTGAAATGAGCAACAACAATTATAAACAATGGGGCTAATTCATGGAATTATTTGCACCGAAAAACAGAGATTTGTGCGCCATTCTGCCCGCAAATCCCCGTTTAACAAATGGGGATTTGCGGCCAGAATGGAATACAAATCCCTGTTTTTCGGCGCACAAATTCCATGAACCAGCCCCAATGTCTCAAGGGGATGTGTCATTGACATCACAAAAAGGGACTTCAGATGCATGCTTTCTTACCTTGGACGAAAAAAGGGTGCTGGCCGATAAAGCATTTACATCAAATGGTGGGCAAACGAAGGCTGACAATAACAACATCACTGAGTCAGCAGAGGACAGCGTCATAATGGGAGATTTATTGGCTAACTCTCGAGAGTTGAGATATTAAAAAATAAATACTGCCAAGGCCCGAGGCGAACCCCCATGCACAGAGAACATTATAATATTATAAAGAATACTGTCATTGTAAGATGACTTGATTTTAAATTGTAACAACGTGATGCAGCTTTTTCATCACATACCGTACCATTGAAGCGGCTGACATCGCGATTGTTGAATTTCTCAATGAGAAACATCCGGACAGAGTTTGTATGCATGTTCGGAATCTGCAATTGAATGCTTCACCACTGTTGCAACCATTGGGTTTTGATATATCAGAAAGTAAAAGTGAATCTCCATTGTCTATAATGGAGGGGGAAGAGGCGTAGTATAATGATCCTAATTAATGGGTGGAGGTCTACCAGGCGATCCAGGGGAAGGAGCCCAAATCAGATAATAGATCCTACAAACAAATAACAAATACTTAAAAACTAATGGGACGAAGAGATGATCGAAGCCCACTTAAAATAACATTACATCTGATAGGGGATTCCAAAAGTAAAAACACTACTAAGAGAGAGGCTGAATCCTGGGAATGTCTGGCTGGGGCATTGACTATTGATAAAAAATGATAATGCCATTTAGCAACCTGGGAGTGCCTCGTCTCGATGGGATCCTGGAATACTATGGTACATGCCCACCTGTTTGACAACTCTGAATGCGATCTAGACCAATTTGATATTCTATTCCTCCAGGAAAACCTGGTTGATCAATATTCCAGATGGTCATAGTCTTTTTCGGAATTGTGCAAAAAAAGTGGAAAAGGGACGTCCCACGGTGGGCCTGCTAACCACTATAAGGAATGGTGCAGGTTGGACCATAGTGGACAATTATTCTCCGGAACCACACATTCAAATAGTGGTAATAGAATTGGATAGGTTAAAAAGACTCAGGAATAAACATCTGTTATTGTTTCATCTATAGTGGAACCCATAAATTTGTGAAACAGCACAATTCGCTGAAATTGTTACTGCCAAAATGTACAATTTCAACTTGCATTATCCTGTGTTGGGATTTGAATATAGACTATTTGGAGTTCTTGGGGAAAGAAGATGGGGAGCGCTCCTTCGGGAGAAAAAACAAGAGCCGCTTTTTGGAAAAGGGAATTCTATGAAAGAAATGTCTTCATGTTGAATGGTCAAGTACCAGGTGAAATACCAAGCACCCTGACATGGCATAGAGGCAATCAGACTTCTGTCCTGGATTATTATTTTGTGGCGCAAGATGTTTTTGATAGGGTAAGGTTGCTTGAAGTAATTCCGATGCACAATAGCGATCATTACCTTCTGAGGATGAAATTGTATGTTGCAGTTGTGAGGAATAAAAAAAGCTGGCCAGTGAATGTTGAGACCAAGTCTGACTTCAACAGACTGTACCTAAACACATCGGAAATTATGCATTGATCAAAAAGATACCAGAAAGAAGTGCACGATGAGGTGATAGGAACAGACTATACTCCTTTACTAGCATGTTATATAGAAGTAAGAACTGAGAACAAGAATTTGAACTTTAAACCTGGACACATTTTTGCCAAAGAGATATTGAACCAAAAGAAGAGTCTACATAAGGAGACTTGAGAAAGCTGCCAGTCTTAAGCAGAACAGAATCGTGCAAAAAGCACAGACACCAATACAAGAATTGGCTGATTTCGCACAAGAGCATTCAACACCAAAACAATGCATAGTAAATGTTGAAAGTGCTGTCTACGAACAATACAAAGAGATTGTGGCAAGTCTTAAATAAAACAGGGAGTAATCAACAAGCCCTCCTAAGCAGTTTAGTCTCAGAGGAGAAGTGGGTCGAACATTTTGGAAGGTTGTTCACCAATACAGACCAGGCAAAACCACCAAGCCTAGATCAGACTGATTGGGATATTCACTTTGCTCAAGTAGAGATAGTTGACTTAATTGGGAAAGCTAGTCGTTCTCAGGCTCCTGGTCCGGATGGAATAACAACCAAGAATGCTGAAATCGGCCCCGGTGAATTGGGCAGAGTTTTGTGCAATTCTCTTCACCCAAGTGTTGGCAACAAAGACAGTCCCTCCTTCTTAGAAGTCAGCTATTTTTGTGCTGATTTTCAAAAAAGGAAACAGGTTGGATCTAAAAAACCACTAGCCTATTGCTCGCCTAGATGTATTGGGTAAAATATTTGCGTCTTTGCTACTGACAAGATTAAGTGACTGGGTCGTGAGCGCTCTTCATTATGACCACCGTCAGACAGGGTTTACAAAAGGAGTAGGATGCAATCTAAATGTATTGCTGATTAACTTATTGAAAACCTTAGAAATGAGAGAAAAGAGAAGGTTTGACCTTGCATTTATAGACCTGGAACAAGCTTTTGATAGCATAAGACAAAGCCGTTGCTCCACTAAGAGAGCTGCAGAGGCCTTATGGAAAACTACCTAGTCAGAGGCTAACAAAACCCAATTCATCATTGTTGCAAAATCCTACAAACAAGCCATCCTCCGAGCCAAAATAATTACCTACAACGAGCGAATAGCTCAAGCTAAAACAGGCCCCAAAGAGCTATTTCCCATTCTATGAGAACTCAAATCCCACTCACCCCTCCAGCCAGCTGTCGCAAGGACACTACTTGGTGCACTAAGATGTGAAGAGCATTATTGGATAGAATCACCCAACTTCAAAACAAAATTGCCTAAAAAAAAATAAACAAGTTACTCTTACCAGTGACTCCCCACACCCCACTACACACACCTCTCAACCAATTTGAATTCACACCTGTCTCTATACTGGAAGTCACCAAATCATCAAAGGCCTGAAGCCTTCAAGATGCCAAGGAGACATCTGCCCAGCTCCTTTCATCAAAGACTGTGTAGCTGAACTCGCCCCTTTCATCACATTGCTCATCAACAATTCATTTGCACTTGGTACTGTTCCCAACAACTTAAAAGATGCCTGGGTCCTCCTGCTCTTAAAGAAACCCACACTAGACACCAATACCCCTATGAACTACCTCCCCATCACCACTGTACCTTTCCTTCTCAAAATGCTAGACAGAGCAGCATACCTGCAGGTACAGAAATATCTCGAATTAAACAACCTGCTCAGCCTACGCCAGTTCGTTTTCCGTCCAGGAGACGGAACAGAGTCAGCGCTCTTAGACCTACAAATCCAAATGGATGAGATTATCGATAATGGGAACCTATCCATCCTCCTCTTGCTCGACCATTCCGCTGCATTCAATCTAGTGAACCACAAAATCCTATGCCAACACCTTTCATCTGCAGCCCACTTTTCTACAAAAGCGATAGCATGGATCGAATCTTTCCTATCGAATTGCACAATAAGGGTCTTCTCTAACTCAGCCGTTGCCACCCCAGCGCCTGTCCTGTGCAGTGTTCCCCAAGTCTTCTGTGTCTCACCAACACTGTACACCATATTTACAAAGGCCCTCTTCGACTTCCTGGAAGAACAAGGTGTCTCCTACACCAACTATGCAGACGACACCTAGAGCCTACTCCACATCACCGGGATCTGCAACATTGACACTAATGCCCTGAACAAAATCTATCAAATCATCCAAGCCTGCATAGCGCAACATGAACTCTGCTAAAAGATGAAAAACCAAACCAGCGCCTAGTGGGGACCCAAGCTCGCCTAAACAAACTGGATGATGATTACAAATCCTTTGCCATAGATGGGAATACCCTCCCTGTCCTGAAGGAAGTAAAAACCTTAGAGGTCTACCTGGACTCCTTGCTCTCTCTTACAAGACAGGTAAACACTACTGCCTCTGCGACAGCCGCAGCACGCTAACCAGAGCACTTATCCTATCTAGACTAGATAACTGCAATGCCTTATTTGCAGGTTCATCTGCCGGAAATATGAAAAAATTACAGGTCATTCAAACAATGCCCTAAGAGCGGAATTAAATATCTCAAAAAGGAGCACATATCATCAGCCAGACGAAATGCCCATTGGCTGCCGGTTCGTGACCGCATCATATTCAAAACTCTTTCCACCACTCACAAATGGCTAGCTAACACTGTGCCCAAATACCGCTCGAACAAATTTCCAAAATCCCAATCCAACAGAGCCACCAGAGCCGTTCACCCACACCTCCTAACCATACCCAAATTCAAACGAGAAATAGCACGGGGCTGCTGCTTCCCAGTCGTGCACGCTAAACACTGGAATGCCATCCCTCTGCCCCTAAGATCAGACTCCTCCTACTGGTCCTTCCATAAGAGTCTCAAAACCTGGCTCTTCAAGCAGAACCCCTAGACCACAAGTCTCCCCTAGCAGGAAAGCTAAACCATTTTTCTTGCTAATTCACTCATGCAAGGGCCGCCACCTGGCCACTCCTGTTTGGTCTGTACCCAATGTTTGTACCTACTGTATCTGTGCCTGTTATGCAACTAGCACCCAGATACCTCAGGGCTTGGTGTGCTTTACAAATCTCAAATAAATAAATAAAATAAGACAAAACCTACTTTGGGAAAAGCTGTTAACCTTGAATTGCCCGAATTGCCCGAAAGGTCTCATCTTGGCTATAAAGGTCTCTGTGGGGGCGTTGGGGCACGGTTGGAGCCCTCCCTCGACTTGGCTCCCCTGTATCGGCTGTCTTCCCCGGCTGCTGCGGAGTATGTGGCTCTGGATGCTGGTATCGCCCCTGGGAGAGGAGGAGAGGTAATGAGGATGGCGTGGAGGTATTACGAACTCCCTCACCCCTTTCGTGCCAAAACGGAGTGCGCAAGAACCTTCCCATGCAAGCTCACCTGATATTTTGTAATGCTGAGCTCTCCGTCCTGCTTCCTTCAGCAGGGGCACGTTCACTGGGCCTAGTTGCTTCACTGGCCCGCGAAGAGGTGCTCCAGACCGGCTGTGATCAACCCACTCGGAGGGTGAGTTTTGGGTTGTAGTTATTGTTTGTTTTTTCAATAATGTCTTTAACAATGAGTCTTGACTTGATGGTAAGTAATAACGATGTCTTGTAATGTTTCTGTTCTTCTCTAGGTGTGAAGATGATATATTGGAAGCGTGGAGCGGAACCTGGGATTCCCCTAAGGATGATGGACTCTCAAGGTCAACAGGTAAGTGGCCGTTATGATGGAAGTCAAGACTCAGGTATAATGCGGCCAAGAGTTTGTTATTATGAGGTTCTAACCTGTTGTGTTCCTTTCCCCTTGTAGGAGAGGTCTGACGGCGTGGAGCAGAGTCCGGATGCTAAAAGATAGTTCAGTGGCTCCGGAGGAAGATACCGCGATGAAGCGGAGAAGAAGCGGAGACTCCCGCGTCGCTGGAAGCCCGAATCGGGTGAGAAAAGGCATTGACTCCGATGGAATGCAGGTAGGGTGCGTGCACAGCGATGGAGTGGCTGGGATCAGGTAAGCGCGCCTCAGCGATGGAGCGGCTGGAATCAGGTAAGCACGCCTTCAGCGATGGAGCGGCGGGAATCAGGTAGGTGCGCCTTCAGCGATGGAGCGGCTGGAATCAGATAAGCGCACCTTCAGTGATGGAGCGACTGGAATCGGGTAGGTGCACCTTCAGCGATGGAGCGGCTGGGATCAGGTAGGTAAGATGATCTTCAAAGGATGGAGTACCGGAATCAAGGTGAAGAACAGCGGTAAGCGTCACACCGCTAAGCAGAGTAACGCGAAGCAAGGGCATGTGGTTGGGCTGGCCTTATATAGGCTGGCTCCGGCCCCTCCCTTTAGCCATGCCTTGTGGTTCCACCTTCCCCCGCCCAAGGGCTCCAGCACGTGTCTCCCAATGTTGTTCTATGGCCATGCCCTGCCCTGATGCACGTGCCTTAGGCACCGATTGTGCAAAGCCCACATTTTCATGCGCCTGGCGCCAAAGGCGCCAGGTCTGGGTCCATGTGGACCCTGGGGGTGATGAAGGCCTGGGCCCTTGCCCTAAGGCCATGACAAAAGGCTTGTTATTCTGGCATGTCAATCCAGGTAAGATTAAATCAATTAGGCTTTATGACAAAAAAGATCAACACACATAAAGGTCTAAAGCAGGGTTGCCCTTGGCACCCGCTTTATTCAACTTATTTCAGACTTAAAACAAGTTATGAATACCCCCACAGCTTTCTCACCGAGAATAGCTGGGAATCCGTTGGGATCGTTACTAGACGCAGACAATCTTGTTTTTCTCTGATTGGTCTGCAGCATACATTAAAAATCTTACAGGAATATGTTGATCGTAATTGTCTAAAAATAAACTTAGCTAAATCAGAAATGTTAATCTTGCAGCTCTCAAGGGGAAAAAAACGGTGTCCTAGCTGGTCACTGGGAAGGGTAGTCATCCAGTCGGTCGAATTACCAAAATACCTAGGTACGAGTGTAAATGCGAACCCAAATTATAATCCTCAAATTATTGAATTAAAATTAAAATCAAAGAACCTGGCAGCCCAAGGCAAAATGTTTCATAATAAATGTGTAACATTTTCATTGGCCCTAGTGGTGAAATTCTATAATCAAAAAGTGGTGCCCATACTATGTTATGGTGCAGAAGCCACATTGTGTGTCCCATGGGAACTTTGGGGGATTTTGGAAGGCATAACCACACCAGTTATCAGATATGAGCTGGGTGCTCTGTCAATTTATGCTATGGTAGTATGGAATGCTGTTGCATTATTTCGGAAATAATTTGTGAAGACAACCTGGCTCCATTTTTGATATTAAAAGGAGACATGGGTCACAACCGTGTATTGAATACTTGGATATCCCAGTGCAGAGAAATACTCTCAAGTATGGGTACATCTGAGCTGCAACTAAAAACTAATCCGGACTCTGTAAAACGAGTGTTATGGGGTGATGATTGGACTGGAAATTGGGTAAAGAAAAAGGAGTATAAATTGTATGCATTCTTTGTTGGAGACATACAACAGTTGAACACGCTCTATAAATATTTAACAAAATTCTGTAGCTCATATTATCGTGACAGGTTTTTACACTTCCGATTGAATTTATCACCAACAAAGGAAGTTTTAGGAAGTCAAAAGCAAGGGAACTTTGTGGATGGGTCGTGCCGACTATGCAAGGGTTCAATTGAGACTCTGAAGCATCTAGTCTTAGCCTGCCCAATATTGAGAGATTGGAGAAGAACATATTTAGGTAGGAAGACTTTATGTGGAGGTAATCATTTTAGGCTAATTGTAACGCTCACCTGGTATCCACGGGGACGTCACTCAGCCTGTTATGACCTCTTACGACCTCGAACCCTTCCCTGGAGGCTATTCGACTGGAGACTGGGCCTGAAACACAGGATTGGTAGAGTTTAACTCCCTATTGTCTCTTTGTGCTTGAACCCCTTCTTCCCTGGGGTCCAACCCTTCCCTTTGATCCACAGCTCACCTTGTTTTCTTGGATAGTGTGCTCTCCATCCTGCCTTCGGCGCAGGGGTGCGTTGATTGATGTGGGCTCGTTGCTGCCTAGTTACTTTACTGGCAAGAGTCCGACAGGTAAGTATAATGAGTCTTTTGAACAGTTCTCTAACTTCGTTCCATTCCTTCCTTAGATGATGGCCGGCGTCCGGGGATGGCGGCAGGCTGCTGAGATGAGTAGCGCTGAAGGTGAGAGAGAGCGCGATGCGCGATGCGCCCCTTTCGTATTTGCATTGAACTGAGTTCTTTTTCTGTGTCTTTTTGGTGCCGCAACGTTTTCAGCGTGGGTGCCGGTTATGAAGAACAAATGCGGTGGGTAAGTGCAGTATGCGGCGCCTCTAGATGTTTCCACGCTAACCTGGAGTGTCTTTTTCCTCTTGCAGATGGATGAGAAGTCCCGGGGACAGAGTTCCCCCAGAGCGGCTGGGATTCAGGTAAGCGTTTGAAGCTCGTACAGTATTTAAAAATAAGCAAAGGTTTGCAGTATGCTTACTAATGCCTTTTTTCTGTTCTTTTCCCCTTTCCTTAGGAAGCGGCGTGCCGGGATGGGAATGACTCCGTCGAAGATGCCCGCAGAACAGAAGGAGCGTTGACTGATGGGCAGAAGCGCCGCAAGGTAAGGCTGTTCCTAACGGTGTTCTTGTTCTTGCAGGAGCTGAGCACAGAAGAAAGATGCAGGCCTACTGGAGACCGATCCGAACACGGTGAGTGTCACGCTGCAGGTGCAGAAAACGCAAAGCATGTTTCTCAGCCTGGGTGTGGTTTAAATAGTCTCTGGGTATCCCAGGTGCCTCTGGGCTGAACCACACCCAAAAGACTAGACCGCATATGCAGTTCTGGGAACCGAAATATGTGGGGGCATCCATCTTTTCCCCATCAATGCACTACAAGTCCAATCCCCAATGTTATCCTATGGGAGGGAATGAGTCTGGTGCCACAAGGTCCAAGTCTGACTCCAAGTGGGTCTTTGGAGGGATGGAGAGGCCCTTGAGGGCCATGTAGGTGATTGTGGCCTGGCTCCAGCCTGACATCCTGGAGGGCTGGGGGCATGAGGGGCAGGAATCATGACACTAATATTTGCCTTGCTTAAATATTTGGATGATATTTTTGAAAAAATAACTGGGGGGAATAAGTGCTGTCAAGGTAGACTAAGTTATAAAGATGATCCTATATCATAGATGATTTTAAATTTTGTTTGATGAAATGATAGAATATGAATTGATGTTGAAGAATTGTCTACGTGTTTTATTGACTGATGTTTAGGATTAGGATCTATGATGGTAAAAGTTTGTAATAAACTAAATACCATTAATAAAAATAATAAAAAGAACAAGGCCATCGCGTCATAGTAAAGAGTGCATATTTAGAATATACTATGAGACCGAGGAAAAATGAACAACTGGAAACCAAAGGACCAAAACTAAATAAATCAGTAGTGTACTGCAGGAAGAGGCAAGGGCATCGCATGGATTTAAGACTGGATGCAAGACTGAAATGTTGATAGGACAGCAAGGATCAAAAGTCAGAAGACCTACACTAGCATGGGAGCAAGCAAGGGCATATGCCATCAGATTAAGGTGCCAGCATAAAGGTATACATTATAGTCAAGCATGGAAGATCTATGGGATATTATGAGATGAAAAGCAAAAGAGAAGTTCATATATGCAATATGAGGAATGATTGAGTATCAAAGGCATACAATGAGGCAAAACAGAGAATAAAGAACATGTGACCTATGAGATAATTATTAATGGATTACGGTTGGATAAAAGACAGAAGGGCAATGCCATACAATAGGTGCAAAGAAAGCTATGTGAGCATGCAACAAGAGACTACTGTGGAATCACAGAAAGGAATCTATACCCTGATAGGAATAAGGAGAGAGGATAAAGGATATGCAAAAGAAAGAGCAAACAGCGTAAGTGTTAGCATGGGGCCAAGGTGAGAGGATTGGGAGCTATTTTATGAGTCCAAGTAGAGAGGTTCAGTATTATGTTATTGAACAATTTAAGGACAAGAATACAAGCGATTGGGAGGGGATCTGCAAGGAACCAAGAATAGAGGCTAGATTCTATTATATCATTATGAGGTCAAAGTGGGAGAAACACGACTATTACAGGGTGTTGTTATCAAAGGATTATGGATCTGACATGATACCATAGAAATAGGATTGTGACAACTGAAAGACATTTAAAAAAGGGATCAGCAGTATATCATAGGACCAAGGAACGAGGATTGTGACTGCACCCTGGGGTCATAAAAGGGCTCAGGGCTCCACTGTGGAGACAAAGTGGTAAGACTCGAGAGTGTAATATGGATTTAAGAAGACGTTTAGGAATAAACCTCACGGGGAACGTATCAGGAATATACTAACAAACTACAAGGAGGACCATGTTACCTGGAAGAAAGGAGAAAGGATATAACATTATCCCCCAAGGATATTGAGACATCATGGAATCTGAGACCGGGAGTTAAATACTTGGTCCAAGGGATGGGCTGAAAACTAAATAATAGTTACCAAGAAAAGGGAATGAAAGGCATTCACATTAATGCTCTTGAAAGGATTCACATATACATCAGGATCAACTATGTAGGATCCAAGGAGAGAATGGGCTAAGAATAAATCAATGGAAGAAGGCACAGAGATGGAGAACAGCCCAGGGGACAGATGAGAGGATTAATCATTGACTAAGAAGAAATGATTTGGAACACTGTAGAGCACAAAACAAAGAGGATCGACAACAAACAAAGGCAACTGGTAAAGAGATAAAGTAAATGCCAAGAAACAAACAAGATAACGAAGCATGCATCATGATTGTACAAGGATTTACTCACTGGGACTGCAAAAGGCAACCTGCAAGAACCTGGGCTAAGTTAAATAAACTGAGTGGAGAATTAAAGCGAATGGGGTGATATTGTGAAAGGGAGATGCCACTGAAAGGACAGTTTGACTGCTCAGGGGTCATTGGCGTGTCAGGTTATACCCAATACATGGCTTATTCTGGCCAGCCATCTTTTTAGGGACATGTTCTGATCTTTCTGCACAACAGAAGTCTACCTTAAGATACAATCAAGGTTGGAAAGATGATGACAGGCATAGTGGTCAGGAACAAAGTAGAATTCAGATTTACAATGAGAAATCATTGACAAATCTGAAATCATTTGTGTGGCAGTTATTTCATGCCTTGCACATGCAAACCACCACATACCCCATCAATTATAAAAATCAGTGTGTTCTTTCTATGCAAAGGCAGATTTACTAAGAAATGGCACAAGCCACGTCACTTTGTTGCTAAAGCCTATACAACCACAAAGGCTCACTGACCAAAGTGATACAAGGGAATTTTCTTAGTGGAAGACAGTTACCCTAACATAATTCAACTTTTTAAAAAGAGGGCCTTTATGAGCAGTAGAGGCTTGGCAAACTTTGCCTATTTGTTTATGCAGTTTGTGACAGGGTCAGGGACATGAACCTGTCAAAAGGGAGGGGGACCCCTTTCAATCTGGGTCAGGAGGCCCTACCACAGTGTGAGCCAGACCTGCCTCTGAGGCGGAGTAAGGGAGTTGGGAGGATCCCTGTTTCTGTCCCTGCCACGTGTGCCAGATTACAAATGCAAAGTTCCACCTACAGTCACCCCATACCTGCCATAGAGCATGCTGACCAGTGATTTCTCTTTCATCCAGAAATCCTTACAGCGGAGGACAGTATATATAACAAACTGGCGGGAGATGAGACTGCGAAAACCAAGATGCGGGACGTTGTTTGCAGCGGATCAGAAAGCAGAATGCTCATGTGCCATGAAATATGAACGGTGAAACTGACTTTGGCTGTAGTGCGCCACCATTGCAAAATGCTGTCAGATCTGCGTTTGGCAAGGGGGTGAGGCTTAAGGGAAGCTTTATGATTTCCCATCTGTGTAACTCGGACCCTGCGGGAGAGCAAGGCAGAGATTGGCCGGGAAACCGGCTGAGACAAAATGGAAGGGGGAGGTGGAGGACAGACGGGAACAGGAAGAACAGGTGCCTTTGGGTTGTCTGTGTGTGGTCAAGGGGGGAGAAGGTTAACCAAGAGACTAGGCGGAGGAAGGCCGGTGGAGCAGAACCTAGAAGAGGATTACTAGATGGTGAGAGAAAGTGGTACTTAAGTGTGAGTGCATGTATGGTAAGTAAGGTGAGTGAGTGAGTGAGTGAGACAGACTGTGGGAGAGTAGGATGAGTAAGTGAGGCTGAATGAGAACGGTGATTTAGTGAGTGAAAGGAGGGTAACTGTGGGAGGAGGGGTTGTGCTGTAGAGAGTGGAGGGAGTGTAATAGAAAATAGTGGGAGTGGCAAGTTGACAGCAGTGGGAGGAGAGTAGTAGAAGGTATAGTGAGGAAAGTGTAGTGGGGTAAAGAGAAGTGGAGAGTAGTGGTAGTGGAGAGTAGTAGAGTGGAGAAGGAGAGTAAGAGTAGGCGTTAGGTGGTATGACAGCAAAAGGATGCAGAGAGAGAAAGAGAAAAGGGGTCGAAGGAATAGAGTGGGGGGAAGAGAAGGGATGAGCAGTAGAAGGATGTGAAAGGAAATATGGTAAGTGAGACCTGCGTGATTGGAGGGCACACATTCCTATGACCATTTTTGTTTGTTTGTTTGTTTATTCACTTATTACGCGCACCAGACCCGGAGGTAATATGGCGCGACAGTATGAGAATGCAAGGCTTACCTGAAATCCCAGGTTAGGATCCACCTACAAGAGCCTGCAGGATGTAAGAACGATAATGTATTTGCCTTTAGCCCGATTTTACACAGTAGGGGTTACTGATCTCTAGTGACCGACTTGGTATTAAGGGATGTCTGGGATAGGGTGGAGGGAAACACGGGAGAGACAAGACAGGGAGACGGCCCTTAGTTGGGTCCTTTTAAAAAGATCAATAAAACCCTTAAAATGTCTTTGGGGATTGGTAAGGCCATCTTTGACAAGTTATTATACATTCACGAAGTGTGTTGATTATACATCAATGTAACACAGGCTTAGTAAAAAGAGCCTATATGGGGTGTACAGTTATTGAAAGACAATGAAGACTCGCCAAAAGAGGGGCCTTGTGTACAATAAAGTGATTAGACTTAAACATAGTTCACGTTTGATAAACAGATCCTGTGTGTGGAATATGGTTACTGCACATCCACATAGCCCAGGCTTATATTAAAAAGAATATTTACACAATTATTATTATTAATTTATTGGTAATGCTCTGAAACCCTCATAGAGGCATCAAAGCACAGAGTAGCAAATAACACTAAGGAACACAAAAGGAGAGTTAGAACAGATCCATGTCAAACAACAAACAGAAGCACAGTCCGGACCAAGCAGAACACTAGCATTAAAAGAGCAGTGTGTTCAGTCTCTTTTTGAAAGTTGGAAATTCAGAGATAAGCCTGAGTTCAAGAGGGAGTGGATTCCATACAGTAGGTGTTATAGCATCAAAAGAGCAGCCGCCACAGCACATCAGGTTTGAAAGTGGAGTCTGAAGCAATGCTTTGGAAGAAGAACTTGCTAGTAATTCTGTTTACTGGCACGCTTCTGGACTGGCAGAGTACAGGTTTACTGGTGGGTTAGTCTGATGTATCTCCAGCCAAGGTGGACTCCATGCAATAGGGATGTACCTACCGTTGCTGGCACCTGTATTATGCCAGTAATTCTGGCATACCAGGCGTCTGTAACGGGAGGTCTGTTTGCCGGTATTCTGCCGGGTATTACCAGTGGGATACCGGCAAACTTATAAAGAGGGCCTTTATGTTTTATTCTGGCTGCAACCGATAGCCCATGTAATTTCCTCAAAGTGTTAACGAAATATGCTGGTGGTAAGGAATATTGGCAAACAACCGGGCAGTGGTATTCTGCACCACTTGTAGTCATTTAAGATCTGTTTTATTGGCTCCAGCAAGCAGCGCACTGCCATTATCAATTTTAGAATCCATAATTGCCCATGCAATAGTAGATCTATGGTGATCAGATAGCAAGGGACTTAACTGTCTCAATACTCAAAGATAATAACTGCTAATAGTGGTGTTTATATGTCCAACCATATGCTTGTATCACGAGTGACGCCAAGAGATTTTGCTTTAGGCATGGTCTTGATGGCACATATGCTTCATCAAGTAATTTTGCTCTAGCAGCAGAAGTGAGGAACAGTAATTCAGTTTTACCACTGTTATGACACATGGCATTGGCAGTCATCCACATTTGCACCTTTGAGAACATCTGGTTCAAAGTTACAGAATCGGTTTCATGGTTCCTGGACAACTCTACCAGAATTTGGGTGTTGTCGGCATTATAATTCTCAACGGCAAGACCATAGTCCAAAAGAAGATCATGTATAGGCTTCATCAACACATTGAAGAGCAGTGGGGCCATGGTAGAGCCCCCAGGGACTAATTTACCTTAAAGTTAACTTGTCTGCCCCTCCTAAACACGGAGCGAAAGCTGACAGGGTTTTCGTACTGTCAGAATCCTTATAACGAGCAGTGAAATCTATAATGGCAAAAAATTTGTTGTTTCTGCCTAAGCGTAGACCTTTGATTTTTTCTTTACCTCATTGATTACAGCGAGAGTATCGGCTGCTGTTGTCGCAAGCATTACAGAAGAAAAACGTACATAGACTGTGATCAAACAAGCAGAATAACCTGCCGATAGGTTGGTAAAGCGGCACGAACTGGAACAAACTGGCTTCTATGCGCAGGCGCTCACGCACCTGGTCAGGAACTTAAAGCGAGGCAGTGCTCATTGGGATCTGTAGTCCCAGAACTAATAATAAAGTGCAATTAAAAAGGTTCCCTAGCTGTCTCAAAGCTAACATTGCAAATCAATTAAAAAAGGTTCCCCTGCAATAGCTTTTCTAAAATGCAGTAAACGCACACACGGAGCACAACAAAATAGTATTAGCAATATTTTTTCTAAAAGGCAGTAAACACATACATGGAGCGCAACAAATAGTATTTGGGAGACAATTACCTCAACAAAAAGCGATTGATAGTGTGGTTGGATGTTGGTGGGGGAGGGTGGATAGTTTGGTCGGGTGGTGGTGTGTTGGGGTGGGAGGGGAGATAGTGTGTTGGGGTAGTGGTGGGGGCAGGGGGATAGTTAGTGCACTTTAAAACATTAAAATAGATGAACTTCATCAATGCAAGGACATTCCTCAATGTGTCACTGTTGTGTTTATTGATAAATGTGAGAGTCACACAGTGGTGCATGGTATGTGCCATATGAATGTCTCAGAAATAATTGTCACTCAGTCCCTGGTGAGGCAGTCCGCCATCCCTGACGTCGTCTCTGGCAATGTATGCAGACACTTTTGCCACAGGCACTACATCCTCATCCTCTGGGGGTGGCATGTCCACATCAGGGGTAGGGGTACATTCCTCTGGAGCAAGATATTGTGCAGCATGGCACACACAAGCACAAATGTACTTACCTTTTCTGGTGTATACATTAGGGTACCTCCTGTGTGGTCCAGGCAGCGGAAACAGGCCTTCAGGAGGCCAAAGGTACACTCTATACACACATGAGTCTTGCTGTGTGCGTGGTCACAGGCAAAATCCTGTGATCGTGGATCACGCACGGGTGTCATGAGCCAGGGCAGCTGCGGGTATCCAGAGTCACCTGCATGAAGAGAGGCACAGCCATGAGTCACAGTGTATTGGATATGGGTGGCCTTTCACTGTATCAGGGCAATGGACATCATGTGCATGCATATGGGGCTTCATTGCGTGGCATGTGTTTTTTTTTATCACTCATATCATGTATTGTATTTTCTTAACATGCACCCTGTTCCCTTACAGCTGATGTTACATTATGTGTCTGTCGGTGCCATATCAAGCTGACATGGTTGCTGTCTTGCCCCAGTGTATTGCTCCTGTGAATGTGGCCTGATGGGTTTCCTATCGGCCCTCTATAGGCTTCTGGAGCATTGGGTCTGCATTGCAGGCTGAGTGTACATGGGTACTTGGCTGTGGTACTGGCATAGTTAATATTGTGTAATGTGACATTTTGTGTGACCTTGATTTAGGATAATACATGTTGCATTGTGGTACCTGTAGTCATGTGTGTGTTTGGAGTTGCTACTGTCTGTGTGCATCAAATTATCCATCCAGGTATATCCGACATGTGCATGGCCCGGGGGGTATACTGTGACATTGGTGCGGGAGGTGGGCAGATCTGACTTGTACATTCACTTGTCATGGCATGCTTTGTGGTGTTTTGAAAGCCCCATCCCATGCGGTCGGATGCATCACAGCACCTGTGTGCTGACAGTTTTACTCACCCACTATCCACGTCCATTGTCCTCTGTGCCTCTCTATGAATCCAGGCAGTGTACAGTTCTGTAGGATCATGGCATCGTGGGTGGACCCAGGGTAGCGGGCACAACTGTGGGTGATGTACAGGTTGGGATTGCAGGTCACCGGCACGTTCAGGGAGCGGTAGTACTTCCTGTTGTGGTACACTGCTTAGTGGGCTTAGGGGGGCCACAAACGCAACATGGGTACGTCCAACGCTGCAATGAAATTTGCCATTTGTGCGACGGCATAGAACTGTGCCTTCATGGCATGCACCTGTGATAGAGTGGTGGGCAGTGAGATGTGGTGCGAGACATGCCACAGGAGAGCATCCAGGACCTGGACTAGCACTGCACTTAATGTTGACTCTGCCATGCCGTGCATCATGGCCACGGAGTGCTGGAAGTTGCTGGTTACTCTGAATTGTAGGACAGACACTGGCTTTAGCAGTGGACACATAGCTGTCTGGGTGTTGATCCTACTCTCTATGTTGCCCTGGATTGTGGTGAGCAGCTCACTTATGGTCTCCCTGTTGAGGCGATATGGGTGACTATGGGTGACTAACTGACTGTCAGTGAGGGTGCAGGGTGAGGCCTGACCCATTCCTTGCTTGGCTCTCCTCCCCCCATCCCATGTGCACCCTGTACCCTGGGCTGGTTGTTCTGCCTCTGTACTTCCAGGCACAGCATGAGCAGCTGCATGTCCCATCTCACAACGGCTAGTGGCAGCATGCTGTTGGAAACTATGTTTCAGGAAGGCGTGTGCCTTATGTAGCCCTCTTGAGTGGATTGGTATCACCTGTGGCTTAATTTCTGCCACCTGTATTCATTTACCTCCACCTGGAGGCTGGGGCTAATTGCACTGTGTTTTCGGCCGTATTACCACCGTATTTTGGCGCTTATACCGCCGTGCAGGGACTTGTCATGCGGCATGATTGCGTTTCTTGGTACTGGCTGTAATAGCGCAGGTGTTAGGTTTTCATACAAGCCCTGTATACACAGTCCTGTGCGCCCTACATTAGACAACTACCCTGTCTCAGATTATACGGCACACCATGTACCAGTCCCTGAATCTGCCTCTGAGTACACTGCACACTCTGCACCCGTCCCTAACTGCCATCGAGTACGCCACATGCCCTGTACCAGTCACCAAATCTACTTTTGAATAAGCATCAGGAAGACCCTCAATGCTGCACCTGCTGGGATTATGGAACAGTATTCCCTGCATTTCTCTGCTTTATTAATGAAATTCACTGCCATGGACCTGCACTTATCTTGGGACAACTGCATTCGGGGTATGGCGTCATTACTGCTTTTGGTCCCTCGTCTTCCAGGGGGGTTTCTTCAATCTTACACCAAGTCTAGCGTTCTTGGGCATGTTCCTCAGTGAGGGCAAGG
The DNA here is from genome assembly GCF_040938575.1 of Ambystoma mexicanum. NCBI lineage: Eukaryota > Metazoa > Chordata > Amphibia > Caudata > Ambystomatidae > Ambystoma > Ambystoma mexicanum. The sequence continues at coordinate 706,342,837 of NC_090921.1, forward strand.
ACAGCCTATGAAAATGTCCAATGCCAGCACACAGAAATACAAATGATATGCACGCTTTTGCATGGGATCTTGACGGGGGCCTTATGGTTTAAGTAAATCCCATTGTGTGGTGGATCATGACAGGAGTTACCCCAAAAGCACACTTCCTGTCCGACCATAGTGCTCCACAAGAAAGTGTTTGCTCCTGAAAAAGTAGTGAAATGCTCTGTTTCCTGTTGCACCTTATGGCCATTAGTCCTTGTATGTGTCCTGTACAGGTTCTGGGGCCTCCTGCTTTTGGGTCATGGTATTGTGCAATTTTGACTTCCTTTATTGCCACTGAGCCTTAAGTGTGAGATGCCATCATAAGGCACTCGGTCTTGTTTCACATACCTGACTTCCTCCTTTTGATGACGCGAGTGCCCCTGTTGTCTTGCACAATCGGAACCAGACAAAGTGACCAAAAGTTCCGAAGAGGACTCTAGCTTGAGTTTAATGCCTTTTGCAAGCTGTATCATTGGCAATAGGGTGCAGCTTTGCCCACCTTTCTCTTCATGCACAGACGGAGCATGGACTGCTGTTGAGGGGGATCTGAGGAGATTTCCAAATAGTCTGGCAACACCAAAAAAGCAATGACGCTGGAACAATATCAGGCTAGCAGGTCCTCTCCATGCCCGCCTTTCAGAAGCACTGGCCACTCAGGAAATCTCAATATTCTCCAATAGGTCAGTGGACCTCGGCGGATATAAGTCGTATGCTGATGCTATAAAGAACCCTCTTTGTGGCATATATTTTTTTCCTTTAGTTCAATACCATGTAGTGGGTCAGCCATTATTGAATACTGTGATAGGATGTCGGCCACAAATAACCACGCTCGCGTTGTCTGATAGTCCAGTGGTGTTTATTGAACTTGATACAGTAGTTGGAATAGCTGTAGGTTCCTAAAAAGGGATCTTTAGGGTTTGCCCGGTTCTTATGTGGGGCAGGGGCTTGCCGCTAAACCGTCCCTCTCTCTCAACTTCCCGTCTTTCCCACCTCCCTAACCCTACTGTCTCTTGTTCTTTTTAAGACTAAGTGTAGCTTCCTTAAGGCATTGGCTACCTAATTCTTCAGGGGTCTTCTAACTCTACCTCTCCTAGCCCTGCTTAGTGTTCATAGGGAATTATGGATGGTGCCTTCTTCCGCCCGGCATCACTCTTTCTCATTCTCACACATACAATATCTCCTGGCCCTCTTCTACACTGGAGCCCAAGCTGTTTCCCTCCCACCACTCCGTTGACCCTCGTGTCACACACTCTGCCTTCCAACCTTCATCCTCTCCACCTGCTTCTCAATTCCTTCACTGTCACTACCTCTCACTACCTTAGTTATTATGCTCTCCACCATCCTTCCTCGTATGCCACCTCTGTGCCCCTACCACTCCTCCACTGCTACCACCACTTCTCTACCCCCACCACTAACCTTCGTTTACTACTGTTGCTCCCCCCTCTCCTCTCTACTATCACTACTATGAACACCACCTACAACTACCACTACTACGCTACTCCTACTCCACTCACTCCTTTCTTCCATGCACAAATATACCACAGACCCCGCTCTCCGGGAGCTTCTGCACTCCTGTCACACTCTCCTCTGCTGGTCTCTCAGACGTCCTCCTCTGTCTCCTGGTCTCACCTAACTAACCCACACTAAACCATTACTTAAATACCCCACCTCTCCCAGGATTGGATATTTACCCTGTCTGATCGTTTGCTGGTTTTCCAGGAGGTGTGTCATGGGAAAGGCTGGGGAGGCTTTGTAAGGGCTTGTAAGCCCCGCCCCCTTTCTCAGGCAGTCTGGCTGCATTTCTGATATGGAGCCTGTAATGACTCATGGGAGTCAGCTGCCCTTTTAAGCCTCTCTGAAGGCCTTTTTCCATTTCAAACCATGGTGGTTTAATAGATTGGCTCAATACGCCCAATCTCTGGTAGTTTAGTTGGTTGTCCTCTTCGGCCGGCTCCATTCCCAGAAACTGTGGTGACTAGAAGAGTCTCTGCTGTGTCACTTCTGACGACCGGTGTTGTGAAAGAAAACAATAGTCAGCCTCCTAGTCTCAGGATGTCACGGTTCGCCACGCGAGAGTGGGCAGGCTTGGCGGGGGGGGGGCTTCAACGCCCACTACCACTGCTACAAGGTTGGCAGATCCTGTGGTGCCTATGGCAGCTTCACGATTACAGGTGATCCTGCTCACGTCGGGTAAGTCGTTCGTTGCCTTGATTACCCCGACGCGAAGGAGTGCCGTAATGACATTGGGTTTCGGGCATTATGGCGCTTCTGATTAAAGTTGTTACACAACTTGCTCTTAGCTCGTTTCCTTTTGGAACGTTTTGTGCAACGGTAAGCAGATTCCATCCTGTCTTACTGTCTTCCCGTTCCTTCCTCCCTCAGAGACCTCTCAAAAACCCTCAGTGGATTTACTTACCTGGTTCTTTTTTTGGTGTTCTTAACCGGAGTTGGGCTATTCCATTCTGCCTTAGTGATTCTGCCAGTCACTCCGGTTGCATTACGGGCGCTTTTTTCCTTGAACTGAACTCGGACCTCATTATTGGATTGTTGTGGATTCCCTTGTCTCTGCGTTTGATTCCTTCCTTGAACTGACCTCGGACTGTGTATTCTGGATTGTTGTGGATTTCTTTGGGTGTCGGATTGCATTCTGTTGTTTTACTTCTTTTCTTGACTTTGGCGGACAATCAACATAAGCGGAAAGGAGCACCCTGGATAGACTCTTTGCTGTGTTCCGGTACATGCTATAGAGCCGTTAGAGCATCCTTGTTCCGTCCGGGTAGGTCCTTACTAACCTTCCTCTTTGTTATTTTCTCCTCCAAGTTCTGGAATTGTTATTTCTGTTTGGTCAAAATACCTGCGAACCAAGAGGGATCAATTTAGAGTATTTCATACCGTTAATAGGATACAGGCTCAGCTTTCACACTATCAGGTTTGTCCATTTTCTGCCTTATTTTTGTTATGTTATCTTTACTGGATTAAGATACTAAATCTTTCTTACCCTTCTTTACAGCATGGCCCATACCAAGGCAGTATGAATTGCTCTTTTGCTCTAACTGCAATTTTGTCTGTAAATCTTAAACAGACAGAGGGGTATTTAGAGTAAAAGGTCACCCTGTTTTCAGGAGACCCCAGCTGCAGGGTTTTGCAGTCAGAGATGAATTAGGAAGCACGATTTTGGTGTTTGTATCTATTCAGTAAGTGGTGCCATAACACAGAAAGACTGTATGCATGTGTGTCTGTGTGTGTGAAAGGAACTTATATGTCCCAGGTTGAAACATGATAGGACTGCCCAATGGGCTCAAGGCAGTGATCTATTGGTAATGTGATGAATCCAGTGAAGTCATCACGGATTCCCCAGCAGTATCCTCCTCCCATGTGGGCAGGGTACAGCAGCCGCTACCCGATCCTGACCCTGGGGTTGGCTACGTGAGGGAGGATCACATGGGAGGAGTAGGCCATCAGGGAGATGTCATGGCTTCATTGGATGAGGCGCGGTATCCCCCACTTTCCTATGAGGGAGACTCCATGTTGCCCAATACCCTAATGGCTTATTGTCATGTTAGTTCTCCTTCAAATAGAACTGATCTTCCATGTGACATCTTTGCGAAAGATCCTCCAACTATTATGAATCAGAAACCATTAATGGACTTCAATTCCCACAACCACCTAAGTACCGAGCACACCCTAAACGCTCCAGAGAACCGATGAGTCTGCCAGAGCAGAATGAGGACCCTATTGCATTTCGGCAGCCACTCCAAAGTGAAATTGTGAAGTTACAGAAAGTGAAATGACAAGAAGAATGTTTATGATTCTAAAAGGTAGACGATTGTCAACATTGTGAAACTACTAAAAGTAAAGTAATAAGATTGTTTGCCAAGTACATATACCAAGCCAACCAGAAAGGTATTTGCTACTTGGGGATAAAGAGAGACTGAAAGATAAGAACATTCCTGGCAAGCATACACCAGGCGGCTCTGAATACAAGTCACTACAATAGAGGTCCTGGCTGGGGAGTATACCAGGCAATTGTGAACACGAGAAGTCCTGGCAGTGGAGTACAGCAGACAATTGTGAGTGTGAGAGAAGTCCTGGCAGGAGAGTACACCAGGCAACTGAAAGTGCATGAAGAGTCCTGGCAGGGGAATATACCAGGCAAATTGCAAACCTACAAAGAATATTAAGCACGAACAGTGTTTGTTAAACAAGGAAGGATCTTGCGCTACAAAAAGGAACTTTTTGTTAAAGAGGAATTTACAAGGCTGAGCAGTGTTTGTCTAACAGGATAGTTGTGGGCCAAGAAAGACACAAAGAAACTGTTAGACCCAGAGACATTTGTGATACCAGTGAAGAATCCAGGGGAAGGGAATCCCCCTGTAGAAATAAGATATTTTCCAATTTGGGGAACATTTACGTTGGAGATATTATATTTTTATTTAAGACCACTTTCGCAAAGTCCAGGTTAAATGCATTTCCCTTATCACCTTATTATTTTTTTTAGTGAGAGGGTCATGATAGATTGTTTTGGAAACAAGGAAATCTTTTTGATTTATGACATCTTGACAAAGACAGATTCTTAGTTTTTTTTTTACTCCTCTTTAGAATAGGGTCAGAGAGGCACCTTACCAACCCATTTCAGTTGAATACAAGTCTTTAACCAAACACTTGACAGCTTTGTGCCTGGCTTTCAATTCTGACCCCTCACAGTAACATGCAGGCCACACATCCAGTTCCTGGGGAGAGAAACTGAAACATGTTAGCTTGCTATGCTAGGAGACCTGTGGTCACCTCACATCACATCAATAAAATGCCCTGTTTGAGGAACAGCACACGTAATTTATTTACACCAACCCCTATGTTTCTCTTTTTTCTCCTCAATTATTCTCAGGTCAGTTGGCAGCAGAGAGACAGCTCGTGTATTGAAGGGTTACCAAAGCCAGAGTGCAGGAAGCAAAGGCACAATTGAAAGTGGGAATTCAGGCCACTTGGAGGGTCAATGGGTATTGTGTGGTTACATATGGCCCCACTTGTGATGAGCTTTTCAAACTGTCCTTTGTCCCCCCCACATCCCTTGCAAACATCAACATTTCCATAGGTTATTCTGCAAAATAGGCCTTTCAGTACAACAATCATTGGCTCCTAGCGGCACTGCATATGGCTTCAGGATATTGTCTGACAATCTGATACATGGAACACACTTATAAAATAATAAGCACTAATAGTAGGGTAATGTGTGATACTTATGAGTCAGCTTGGAGCATGTAGGGATGGGGAAGAGCCAGTGAGCCAGTCACATGACAGGAAGGCTCGTCTTTGAAAGGCTTCAGGGAGGGAGGAGATCCAGTCATAGGTCATGTGAATGGGTCTTTCAGAGACAATTGCCTGTTAGGAAATCTCAATCTACCTCTGAGATGGAGCATCCAGAAAAGTACAGCATTACTACTAACCTAAAATAAAGTTGTTCAGGTGAAGGTGGGTTTAACCCAGGCCAACGCTAGGTGTGTCTTTCCGGAGATTCAGCAGCAGCTGAAAGTAACTGGACAAAACCATAGGTCTGCCTGAGTGCTCCCAGCAGGCTGAGCTCCTACACACCCAACAACAAGAAAAGTATGGCACGGGTGCTAGGGCAGCCTTTCATAGGGCTCTCAGTTGGAGGTAGATGGGTGGGGCAAGGTAGTGCAGAAGCAGATCTACAGTGATTGGGGGAAAGGGAAGAACCTGCTCTTAGAACTCTGTAACAAGCCATAGTCATGAACAATATTATGGGACACCCAAGTAAGGTCAGAATATAGAAGGATGGTGCACTAGTAATGAGGAGTGTGCTGGCTGAAAGAGAACTTTGATTGGGCGCAGAGGCTGGCCAGGGCATCCATACAATGAGGGCTGCATGATGGACCTATGATTGCTCTACAAATCCACACTTCCCACTAACAGAACTCAGATCTCTTACACAAGAGTTCAGACCCAAAGGAGGCACTGCTGAATATCTATTTTTGGTGTGATCTGAATTTTCCAATAGGACAAGCTATCTACTTACATTTAGCAAGATCTATTACACATAGAGCCAGCATGCTGAAAATGACAGGAGAAGGTATGGGGCAACACAGAATCCTCTATTAAGCCTGTGCCATACACAATGGAGCACCTTCAAGGAGATGGTTTCTGGTCAGTCGTAGATATCGACAGAGGAGAAAGGTACACTGACCTCTAGAGCTTCCTACATTGAGACCGCAATTCCACGACAGATGGCTTAGTACAGGCCATAAACGCACTGGCAGTGAAAACAGAGTTCATGGCTGAGAAATGTGGCTGAGAAATGTGCATGAGTGGAGCAAGGCTTGAAAAAACATAAGGGAGACTGGACACTTTGGAGCTAATCTAGTCAACAATGGACGTCTTCTCCCTGTGAAATGCTGCTGACTTTTAGAAGTGTACGGTCAACAATGGGTCTCATTACGAGTCAGCCGGTCTGGAAAGAACAGGGGTGGTAAATCCGCCACCACCGTTCTTTCTGGACCGGCTGATTAAGAGTCCTGCAGGCGGGAGGTATCACTCCCACCAGGTCTGACCTGGCGAGTTTAACACCACCCGCCTGCAGGCGGACATGGAAACACCAGCACCATTACAGCATGGTGCCGGTGTTTCCACTTCGCCATTCCCATGGAATCCTATGAGACTCCATGGGAATGGAGATTAAAAGAATTCCGCCTCCGGAATTACCGGGTCACCGGGGTTGTAATGCCCTGGTGATTCTGGCAATCACAGAGGCGGAATGGTAATACAAGTCTGGCAGTAACCTGCCGGAATTTCCAGCACGGTTACCGCCGGACTCGTAATGAGGCCCAGTATCATGAGAACGAAAACCAAGGTGGAAAGTCTAGGAAATACTTGAAAGTTTGGTAAATCAGAATTTTAGGTGTCACAGCTGGCCTGTAAGCTCAGAGTTTGTGGGCGTGGAAAAAATGGCAGGTGACTTTTTACAAGATCCGTAAGTAGAAGTGGGCGAGATAGTCAAGAAATCACTCTGTTGGCCAATGTTTATGGCTCAGGACCAGAGGTACAAGTGGAGGAACGGTAAATCAGGCCACAATGACACCATAATGCAAGGAAAGACCTACGTGTATGGTCAGATAAAGAAAATGGGTTTCCTCCGAAGGTCAGCCAGTCCTGAGCAAGTCTTAAACATGGAGATATTGCCCAACCTGCTGAACTAAATATCACACCAAGGGTATTAATAAAGGAGATTTGAGAGGCTTCTTGAAAGATCACAGGGTTAAGGCAATTTGAAGCCTTTCAGGTTTGATACAACTGAACTTTACAGTGCATGGAGGTGAGTGAATAGAAACATTGACCGAAGAGACATTGGGAGGTTAGATGTTCACACTACGTGTAGGTAGAAGCAGTAAAGTTTTAAGGAACATCCTGGTTCTTCATCATCTCTCACCCTTGACTCTTTCTGTTTCTACTCCCCCCAATTGCAAAGTATCCTTGAGCACATAGTGTGGGCATTTATGATCTCATTACTTAAAATAAATACAAATAGAAATGTCTGTGCTCACTGCAGAGGAAATGTCCATTTACAACATAATAAAATTGAGTTGTCCTCAGAATGTATGCAACCTATCACTACATTATGTGATGGACACCAATACGTGGCTGCTGACAATCAAAATATTTACACAAAACACTAATTAAAACTATAAAAGGGGATCCAGACTGAGATCAGAAAGGGATTCAGAGGAAAAGACACAGAAGACCGGTTTATTTTTTCTGACATTGCTGCTGCATAAAAAAATAACAGAAGAGGCTAAAAGGTCCCTTGTGATCTGGAGATGTCTATGATCTCAGCAGTGCCTCCAAATTGGCACCAGTCTCATAACATGCCCTTGCCCAGTGGCAGAGAAAAATACAGTTTGATTGTTGTGTCGCTATTTGCAAGAGCAGCAAACCTAAAGGAGTCTCTGAAGGCGTATTCTGAAATATGAGTGCTTACTCAACCTGGGACAAGTAAGGCCGCGGCGCAGAGGATGCAGCGGTGAGTGGTGAACCGGAATCTCTAAGGGTTTGGATTGTAATACTAGGCCCAGCATCCAGAAATATCTTCTCAATGGAGCCCAGAGTTAAGGTTGAGAGCCTTGTCCAAGGGCATTCTGGCACTGTAATCAACTACACACATTGCCGACTCCCTTTATCAAAATATTTGATTCAGGAATGAATAGCAAAGCAGAAGCTACGGTTATGAAAATGTTCAATATGCAACAAAGCAGACAATATTGTCAAATGAAAGGCAGTCAGTGTCACTTAAAATGTGACTTTATTATCCCAAAGAAAGACCTACTTCAAAGACGTTCAACATTCACAGTTGTCAATTGCCCTAAGTGGGGATCCTCAATGTGACGTATTTGCCATGTTTTCAATGTAACATTTTGGCCCCCTTAGCGTCCTTTCAGTAATTTGACAGAAGAAAATCGGACTACCCAAATACGCCTTTGGACACACACATTTCAGGTATTTTATGTGCCGGTACATACTAGGCAAAACCACACACTACTGCGTTTACACCTTTATTCTTCTTCAAATTCTAGGGTGAAGTCCTGCAGTCTATGGGAGATGGACTACAATTAGGGCACGATAGTTCACTGCAGACGAGAAGAGCTAAAAAGGAGTGAATCAAATTAGTTCTGCCTACCTCTAAACAGCCTGAAAGAGCTGGCGCACAGGCTATTGTAGAGACCCTGCATGTATTTAACTCTGGCACGATCCTACTGGCTTTCGGATCTACAAGCCTGTCTGACGGGACCTAGGTCTCTCTACTAATGACCTAGCAATGCTTTTTGGGAGCGTAATTTCAATTAGTTAGTAAACATTGGAAGAACTTAAAAGAGAAGTTCTCTCAAAAATGTTATGCTTTAAAAAGATTGTGCATATTAAAACATATATATTAAGATATTTTTTACAAAGGGTTTCCTTTGGGAAATATTCTGCAAATGAGCCTCAAAATCCAGTTTTTCAAGGACTCTGAGGTATCTGTTTTCTAAACAGTGGCAGTTTCATACATTTTTTTAACTCTGCTCTTGCGGCAGTATTCAAGCAAGAACCCCCTACTGAAAGCTTTTGCTTGTTGCCGCCAAAGAGAAGATAACAGGTTCTCTTTGTGAGTGAGGTCACATCCTCCTATGGCTACCATTTCTCCCGAACTCTCCACGTTGCCAATGCTTCAGCGAACAGGTGGCATAGTTTAGTCCTGGGCATGCTCAAGGTAGGTAATCTCTGCTTTTTCCCACTCTTCTTCATACTTTCTGAACGCTCTGCTCACCCCCTTCTCAGCATTTTGTCATCCGTTTCTGGTTTGCTTTTCCCCCTCTCATCTCAGAGCTTCCTGCCCTCTGTACTTGCCCACTTTCTTCTCAGCATATTCTGTATTTCCCCCTCTCTTCATAGCACTTTCACTCTCTCTGCTTTCCCCCTCTCTTCTCAACACTTTTTTCTATCTCTGCTTTTCCCCCCATTGGACCCAAATATATATGCAGAGAGAGTTTTCATTGACACTAATCCTCACTAACGGTGTGCTCAAAATGTCCTTTAGCACTGCCTGCATTCAGTAGGCAAACACAAGTATTCGTAAATATGTATAAAGTAGGTCTAAAGAATATGAGCCAGTTTTCAAAAGGATACCAGCGCCAATGCCACAATTGGGATGACTTTTCCTTGATACCAAGAAAAATGGCTGTTGTGGGGCATGAAAGCGTGAAGTCCTGCTAAGGACCAACCACGTGAGTCTGGGAAGGTGTAGGAGGAGGGAAGAAAGGGAGGGTGCGAAGGAAGAGAGTTGCAGTTTGATGTATCTGTGAATAAAGGGAAGTAACAGACACCCTGTGCTCCGAGTCGTTTATCGCAACAACGTTATCTAAGGCCACAACAATGGCTCCAATATCAGAAAAATACAGATTTTCAACACATTTGTTATAGAAAGTCATGATTCTATTAAAGACTCGGAGGCAAAGGATTATGCTCAGTTCTACTCTTTACTTCTCGAGCAGCCAACAATAAAAAACTAATTTACATCAAACTAACAAATGAACTACGATCCATGAAACATATGCAAATGTGTAGTTTGTGTTCCACGGCTTATCCATCCACGTGATCTCTCCAGTCCAATCAGATTTCAAAAGTCCACAATAAATGTCCCCAACTTCCTTCTTTCCTCCTCTTTCTGAAGCTGGTCAACAACTGAAACTTGCGCCCCAACCGGTAAACGCCTGAACCTCCCAACATTATTGATCACTCCTCATTAAGCCACTGGTTTAGACTCTGCACCTGTAAAACATATATAAGAGCAATGAAATGTCTCTTTCAGGATGGGTGGACAATCGCATAGTATAAGTGACATTTTCATTAACATCAACAATACATTGATAAACATCATGTTATCAGTCATACCACTATCTAGCGGTTGAACAGGTGGAATAATCCTTCACCTCTGAGTCTTTAATAGAATCATGACTTTCTATAACAAATGTGTTGAAAATCTGTATTCTATGTTAAGACTTGGAGGCTCTGATATATGCTAGTTTAAAGCTTACGTACCACCAACAAAGCCACCTGATCTACTGGTCTAAAATAACAATTCTTAAAAGTTGTTTCATTTGACCGGTCTGCCGCCTTTCAAAATGTCCTCCAGGCTTGCTCCTAGCTCGAAGGCCGTAGATGCCATGGCTCCATTAGTCGAGTGAGTGCCAAATTGACACATGTCAATGCCCGCTTAGCCCATGTACCATTTTACCCATGTTACTAACGTGGCCGACGCCACCTCCTTGAATGGATTCTTCACCGTTATCAACAGTTGAGATTCCCCTATGCGTCTGACCTGTTCTGCCATGGTCTCGTAAGCCCTCAGGCACCTGACCGGGCACACCTTGGGTCGATCCGGAAAAGCTACATAATCTACTATCCTAATACCGTCTTTGTCCTCTTCTCTATGTAAAATGTAACCCCCGTGTGTGAACAAGACTTTCTGTCTACCTCCAACGCCCTGACCTCTGAAACCCTCTTACAGGAAATTAAACACAGTAAAGTAGTCAGTTTTGCCCAAAGAGCTTTCTGAGATAGTTGTTTGTTGTCTGGCCATGATTCGAACATTCTCAATACCACACTCACATCCCAGAGGCGAGAATATTTTGGAGTCGGAGGTCTCATACATCTAACTCCCTTCAGTAATCTACAAATCAAGGGGTGTTCTCTCACAGGTTTCCCCTCTACATAATCATGACCGGCCGAGATCGCCGATCTGTAATTGTTAATTGTTCTATATTCCTTAGCCTGTGCTGCTTGACTGGCCAAAGAAATGCACCACGTGAATCACATCTGTTCGTACGGGATGTACTTCCTTATCCATGCACCAATTGCTCCACTTAAGTCATGCCACTCTGTACGCATTCCTAGTCCCCGGGGCCCATGATTCTCTGATGAATTCCTGAACTGCTCCCGAAAGCTTGGCTTGGCCCAGGATCTCCTGAAATCGCCCAGGCTATCAGGTTCAGATTCCCTGATTGAACCAGCGGATGACGCTCTCCTGTCAGGCCCAGCTCAATGTCTTGTCTGTGTGGAAGTAGAATTGAAATGCTGTAAGACATTTCCAGCAGGTCTGGAAACCAAGCCTGACCTCTGAAACCGGGGATCACTAGAATCCCTCTCACTCCCTGTCTTCTGACTTGCGCTAAAGTTTGTGCTATCATGGCGAACGGCGGGAATGCATATTCTGTCGCTGGTCCCCAGGCCTGGAGAAAGGCGTCTGACTCTACTGCTTCTGGGTCTGGCTCCAGCTGGGAAACTTGGACAGTTTCCTGTCCAATCTTGAAGGGAACAGGTCCGTCTGACACCAACCCCTCCTTTGCATGACCTCCTGGAAAACGGACTCCTCCTGCTGGCAATCGCTGGGGTCCCTCCAGTGCCTCAAGTTCCAGTCCGCTATCTGGTTCTGTTCTCCCGGCAAATGTTCTGCCGTTACGCTGACTCTTCTCTGGAGGCATAAATGCCAAAACTTTTTGGCTATCTCCGCCAGCATTCTGGATCTCGTCCCCCCTAGTCGGTTGATGTACCTGACTGTGGAGACATTGTCCATTTTGAGCATGATGGCGCATCTCACCCCTTCTCGAGTCCAGCAGCGAACTGCGAAGGATCCTGCTAGCAGTTCGAGGCAATTGATGTGGAGGGCTAGTTCCTCCTCTGACCATCTCCCCCCGTCGCTTGGTCGCCGCACTTGGCTCCCCGCCCCATCTGCTGGCATCCAACTCTATTACGAGGTCTGGGGAGGATCCAAATATCGCCCTGACATTCCAAGCTTCCATGTGATCATACCACCACTCTATCTCTGTCCTCGCTTCCTGTGAGATAGGGACATTCTGTTCATAGGATAGTCCCTGTCTGATATGATCTATCTTTAAACGTTGTAATGGTCTGTAATGTAGAGGGCCTGGAAAAATGGCTTCAATCAAGGATGACAGTCGGCCTACCAGTCTGGCTAACTCTCTCAAGGAAATCCCTTCCCTTTTCATCATGATCCTTATCTCCCTCTTGATAGAGTTCACATTCTCTAACAGTAGGCTGAGCGTGCTTTGCACGGTTTCCAGAATGAATCCCAAGAATTCCATCGACTGGGACAGGACCAATTCTGATTTCTCCCAGCTGATCAGAAAACCTACCTGTTGCAACAATTCTGTCGTTATCCTGGCGTGTTCCAATATAATTTCCCTGTCCTGGCACATTATGCATATATTGTTCAGGTAGATAATCAGTCTGATCACCTGTTCCCTGAGGTGCCCCAACACCGGTTTCATCAGTTTGGTAAAGCACCAACGGGCTGAGGCTAGTCTGAAAGGTAAACTTGCAAATTCCCATCTCTGCCCCTTCCAGAGGAATTGTAACAGCCGCCTCTGACTCTGACGAATAGGGACCATCAGGTAGGCATCCCTGAGGTCTATCCTGGCGAGCCAGTCCCCCTTCTGTAGTATGCCCCTCAGTAGGTGAATTCCTTCCATCTTGAAGTGCCTGTACACCAAGAATGAATTCAGTGCTCTGAGGTTGATCACTGGCCTGACCTTTGGTCTGCCCTTCACTAGGAACAAATTGCTTAAGAATCCCCCTTGGTTCCCGACGGCCGGGCTGATGGCCTTTTTTAGTCTCAGCTGTTCTACCTCTCTGTCTAGTAGTGGCTCGTCTTCTCTGTTGAACTTTATCGGCTTGGGCGGGAACTCTTGAACTCCTGTAATGGTTCCTGCCAGAATTCCAAAAGAAAACCTTGAACTGTCTGCAGAACCCAGAAGTCTGAGGATAGCTCTAAACATCTTTGCATGTGCAGTGCTACTACCCCCACCAACGAGGGATCACTGCTTTTCTCGCACTTGCTAGCGCTCCCTTTTGTCTCACCTGCACCATTCTGCTGTTGCTATCTGCCATTCCCTCTCCAGCCTCTGCTTCTTCCCCTGGATGGGAAGAAAGGGTTGGCCCATATGCCTTCCTGCTCTCTCCAGTGCGCTCTATGACCAGAGGAACTGTAATAGGTGTACCGGCGGGCAGAGCGGCCCTTGCCTCTGCCAGCCTTGTCAAAAATCTTTCTCCCAAAAATCTTCTTCAGGGAGGCCTGCGCCTTGTCCATCGAGGCATATGTGCTGGCAAACTTCGCCATGTCTTTGATGAATGTCTCACTGAATAGTTTGCCCTCGGCTGCTGCAGCCGTTTCCGATGACTCCAGTTCCCCCAGCTTAGAGTCTATTCATAGATCTTCTTCGCTCTGCGGCTATGGAGCTATTTGCATTGCCCAGAAAACATATGGCCCTTTCGGCCCCGCAAAAGAGGATCTCCAGATCAATAGCCTCTTTCTTCTGTTTATGAAACAGTAGGGCGTCCTGCCACACATTACTTAGCCCATTGACAACCTTGACATAGATGACTCTGTGCCTTCTGGTATTGTCATGCTGATAGAATAACACTGTACTAAATCAAAGTCACAAAACATTTATTATTTAGTTTGTGAACTTTTTTTTGTCACTTTCTTATTGACAATTAATTTATAATTTTTCTATTTGACTTTTCTTTTGTCATTATTCATTTGTCATACATAATACAACACATAAATTGGTACAACACAAAAATTGGTGCAAAAACATATACAAAAAGGTTATCATACATGTTCCAATACATATAGTTATCATTGTGGTGCAACATAAATCATGACATGCAAAAGTGTCATCACATGTTTTGCTTATTGGTAGAGTGCTATATGTCAAACTCCTCTCTCTTGATCTCTCTGAGGTCAAAAATGCCTGTCAGAAGGGTGACCTAACCACAGCCTCTTCTGCCAGTTGCCATATTCTCATGATCGGGCTGACCATGTCCAGTAATGTATCCTGGCACAACCTCCATGATTGATCTATGCTTTCTTGACGTCCTTGCTGTACCTTCCCATGAAGGTCAGCATACTATCATCAATTTCGGGTGTCTCGGCTACCCCCTCTGGGTCCGGGGCATTCTGCTCTCATCTTTCTCCTTGCTTCCTTACTCAGGGGGGCTCTGAGTCACCTTTTTAAGTAAGACATAATGTTTTCTGGGGGTCCCACTCTGATGATCTGAGGTGCACTAAGGCCTCTGGGTCACATTCGTCGCCCTGAGGCTCCTCAGTCGGAGGTTTGCCTCTCTTGCCCCTGGGCCCTTGGCTGTCACTCGATGAGGAGGCTTGCGATTCTTGTGAGCTCTGCTCATCTGACTCCTCGCTGCTCATGCAGTCATCCTCAGAGGTGTCCTCTGATCTATCCTGGTCATATCTGGCCTCGACCTTGCCTTTCTTTTGCCACCTTTGTTCTTACGTGGCGAACCCAGGGGCGGGGTCTGGATGCTACCAACCCTGCAGGTCTTCTTCTTACTTTCCCCTTTGCCCCTGCACGCTTCTCTCCTCAATTCTGCCATGCGCTGAGAGAAAGCCACACGGTCTTCCATAAGGTCCCTCTATTCATGTATGTGGCCCCTGCCGGCACTCTGGACATTTTGTACTGCCTGGCTCATTCTGATGCCACTCACATGTGGACCTTCCAAATCCTCCTCTGAGTACCTGCTCATGTTAAAGCCTGTGCCGGGTCCTTTTATTTATAGATAGGCAGGTCTGTTTTAGTTTCAACAGTATTATCTGTGACTGTGCCTGTCAATATACAGAGCCTCACTGCCTCCCTGGGGCTACTTGTCTGTTTTCAAGCAATTTCTATGCCCACTTGCAGTTTTTTACTGGGACTGTGCAAGTCGGCGCTCCCCTGCACCTGCCCGTTCCTTCTGCAGTGCCCGTGGCCACTCTGCTCTATTCCTGCAAATGGCGTGCAGTAACGATATATGAGTCTTCCTCTCTTTCGTGTATAATTGGAGCCGCGCTTCGTTATATATTTCAAACTCTGTTAAACGATATCACTCCAGTCCGCTCACCGTCCCCACAGAAGTTTTGCAATGGCGCCGGCACCTCTGAGGTCCCAAAGCGCCCGGCGCAAACTTCCGTGCGGCACTGCCTCCTAGCAAGTCTCTGTATGCCGGAGCCTTCACCCCGTCGCACCCCTACCTGCGGATATGCTCTGCCAACTGTCTCTGTGCTGTGCGCTCGCTGCCGCACTGCGCTTCTATCTATACATCAATCACAACACATACATTCACTCACTCAATAAAGGAAAGTTCACTTATCGCAGCTGCACGAGCAGCAAAGAAAGAGGAGGAAAGAAGGACGTTGGGGAAGTTTATTTTGGACTTTTGAAATGTGATTGCACTAGAGAGATCACATGGATGGATAAGCCTATGGAACACAAACTACAAATTTGCATACGTTTCATGGATATTGTAGTTCATTTGTTAGTTTGATGTTAAATGAGTTTTCTTTTATTGTTGGCTGCTCAAGAAGTAAAGAGTAGAACTGAGCATAATCCTTTGCCTCCGAGTCTGGACAAAGAATCTAAAAGCTCTTCTCTTAGCTGTTGGTAAACACTGCACCCACCGTGAAGGGCCGGAGCGTCACGCTCAGACACCTGACTTGAACACTATTAGTGCCTTTCTGGTTGTAGCACCATGCAGTTCCTGTGCACGGGACCCTGGTTGTGGTTGGAGAAGCAGAGGTACTGTGCAGAAGGATGGATAATTGAAAAACTGTGTATTCAGTAATGTGCATTTGTGTGAGCCTAAGGGTGACAGCTGGGAGTCGGGGTAGGTTTTTTCAAGCGTTTGAAAGAGCAAGAGTTGCGGGTACCTCAGAGAGCATGTGTAAGAGTGATAGGTGCAGATGTCAGCGAGCATGTGTAAGGGTGAGAGGTGTGGGTGTCTGCAAGTATGTGTATGTGTGTGGCGGTGTGAGGTCAACATCATGACAAATTATCATTGGGTGGGGTTGAGACATCCTCCCCACTACTCCCTCACCCACCATCACTAGAAGCACTAAAGGTAGACATGAGAAAAGCTCGGAAACAGATGAATTATTCCGTAAAATGTAATTGGATAGACGAAAATGCTGAGAAGAAAGGGGGCAAGTATAGAGCACAGGAAGTGCTGAGACGAGAGGGGGAAAAGCAAACCAGAAACGGATGACAAAATGCTGAGAAGTGGGTGAGCAGAGCGTTCAGAAAGTGTGAAGAAGAGTGGCAAAATGCAGAGATTACCTACCTTGAGCCTGTGCAGGACTGCACTATACCACCTGCTCAATGAAGCCTTGGCAACGTGGAGAGTTCGGGAGCAATGGTAGCCAGAGCAGGATGTGACCTCAATGGCAAAGTGAACCTGTTCTCTTCTCTCTGGCAGCAGCAAGCAAAAGCTCCCAGTAGGGGATTCTTGCTGGATTACTGTCACAAGGGCAGAGCGATGCTATCCAGAGCAGGATGTGACCTCACTGGCAAAGTGAACCTGTTCTCTGCTCTCTGGCAGCAGCAAGCAAAAGCGCCCAGTAGGGGATTCTTACTTGATTACTGTTGCGAGAGCAGAGATAAAAGATACACATGAAACTGGTACTGTTTAGAAAATTGATGCCTCTTAGAACTTGAAAAACTGGACTTTGAGACTCCTTTGCAGAATATTTTCCATTGGAACATTTTGTAAATAAACATCTTAATATATATTTTTTTATTATGGACATTCTTTTTAAAGCATAACATTTTTGAGAGAACTTCCCCTTTAAACACTTTCACTAATGTTTGGTTATGTTTCTTTCCCCCTTTGGTGCTATTGCATATGTCTTCAACAAGCATTGTGTTCTACAGCAAAACGATGGGGCATGTCTTGCTATGTTACTGAATATTAACAATGAATCATTTACATAGGGTGCGTCACAAACTAAATTACCCCCTGCCACTTTAATGATGTGAATTATTGCCCAAATGAACAGTAATCCTTTTATGCACTGTAGAATGATAAAAGATGAGCAGGCTGGCCTGGACGCAAACCAGATTTCAGCAGTTCTTCGGCTACTGTCCATCCCTGGGACCATGTCAAGAGAGCCTCTTCGGACAAATAAACCAAATTCTCCTTCCCATGCAACTCCCTTTGTCCCAGGACCCATCGTTTGCAAAAATAAAATACCAATAACAAGTTCAATGAACGATTAAGTTTGCTCTTTTTTTGGCTGCAGTTATTTACATTTAATAAAATATGCATGAAGCTACAATTCTAGAAAAAATACTACTGTTAAACCTAATATAAAAGGCATGAAAAAAAACCTCATCGCTTTGCAGTGCTATGCAGTTGGTCAGGAGCAATACATGGTTGCAGTGCTCATTTCACATACACTTGAAAAATCTGCCTTTGAATGTTACGCTCCTTCAAGGCAATTGCAGTATTCAATAACCCACTACTGTTCAAGAACAATCTTCCCAGAATCCCCTGCAGGCCACATTTCTGGCTAATTATTGTGTGCATGAAGAAGCCACAGAGGGAAGCCGGTAGGGACTGGCAGCAGATAGCCCTGCCTACACTCTGTCACTTACTGCTACGAGTGCAAAGGGCTGACCTTCAAGATACATTCCAAGATGGCAGCTTGGATCAGAACTGGTGAATAGTTGCCCTACGCCCAGAGCCTACAACCTATGGTTCTCCAGAAGTGCTAGGCTACAACTCCCATCAACCCTGGTCATCAATGGTGAGGGATCATGGGAGTCATAGTGCTAAATATCTAGTGAGCCATAGGTTGAAGGCCTCTGCTCTACATGGAGAGAAATATTCAAACATCACGCCACGTTGCCTTACCTCCTGTTAATGAGAGATATTTGTATCGTTGCTTTTAAGCCCTGTGAATAACCGCTGTAAGTCCAGAGTGTGTTATTTTGGGAAATATTCTGCTTTGGGAAAGTGCGCAAAAAGCAACCAGAGGAGCAAATCGACTCTTTGGGCACATATACTGTGACAGCACAGATTTGCACCTGACTTTTTGTGCCAGTTTAAATTGTTAAAACGTCCCTGCTGGTTGTGGGGATAAAAGATGAGGCACAGGCACAAATTCATGTCCCACTTTAGGAAGGCCATAATTGCACATCATGCACTCTGAAGCAGCACCTTACACATCAATATATCAATCAAGCAATCAAACAATAAATAAATAAATATGAATAAATAAATACACAGTCAAGCCATAACCCCTCCACAGGCACAAAGTGTCTCTGCATATTGCACAGTGGCTCGAAAGTTACCAATAATATTGACACTATTGATCATTTATATAGCGAACAACGGAAAATGGCTTGTCGAATGGTGCTAACACATGATGGTTTCACCCAGATGTATGGTGCTCATCGTGTTATCCTGTTAAGGATGAAAGGCTACATTGGCCCTCCGGGAACTCGCACCTGTTTCTTGACAAAAATATCTGCAGTGGGCATCCTCAAACTACTGATCTCTCGTCCCTAATAAAAACAATACAGGTTCTTTAACAAAAGATCACAATGGTGAAAAGGTTGGCCCTGTTGAACTGGGGTTCGAGCACCAGGTGGAGGCCTGCTGAGGATCTCGCTTGAAGAGCAGTTAGAGAGCATAGTGTGGTTTCTGATTTTCAGACACAAGGATGGACCATAGATGTAAACGGTCTTGTGACATTCTGCAGGTAAGCCAGGGAATGAGGGGAGATCCATTAAAAGACACCTCATTCGCCCCTGACATTCACCTAATCACTACATTCTTACGGTGGCCAGTGGTCTCACAAGGGCCTATCTGTGCCAAATACAGCAGGCACAATTAAGAGCTTGAGGTAAAAGGCCAAACCAGGGTCCTCTCCAAATCCTCGGTCACTCATTTTGCCTTTAGTATTAACTTCACCCAACCAGAGGCCTCCAGAAACTTAGGGAATTAATTCCCGACACAATGTGTCCGGGGGGGAGGGGAAGGCAAAGGTGGCCACATGTCCGGCCCGACCTTTCAGGAAATCTCAAAATGGCCACAAAGATCAGCCCCGCCTTTGGACCAATCTTTATGCTTGGAAAGGGCTGACGCAATGCTTGTAAACCTCTGTGACTAGTTATTGAGTGCGTTCGCAGCAGCACGCTGTCCTTTTTAAACAAATCTCTGTAATAACAGCAGGGACCAACCATTTGCAATTCAACCCACCCTGAAGTGCTATGCCACCTCCACTATGTAGGTATAAGACACACACCCTGATGTGTTCCTGGCCTGAACAGGTAGGTGTATTTTGAATCAGTAAGTAGAGGGTGGAGCATGTACATTGTACTGATTTCCACAAGGGTGGTCCCTTTGCATACTTGCACAGACGAGCTAAAATGATGTAATGCTGCAAGGGCACCAAAAGTGGTAACCACAGTAGTCTATAAGCTCAGGTTCATGCATTTCAGTGAGCAATGCAGATCAATGTGGTGACTTTCTTTTCTGGTCTAGGAAGTAGCCTGACAGCTAAGTCCACCATCAGCCAGCACTTATCAAGTTTCCCTGCAGCACATGGCCAGTTTATCATGAACCCCAAACATGTCTGACGTTGCTTCTTTCCTCTTGCAGGGGGGCACATGTTTTGGCAGTTTGGACTAGGCAATAACTGAATGGTAATAATTGATTTACATATGTTCCCCTTCTGTAGAAGCACAGACAAGGTAAAACATTTGAAATGGGATGCTATCCAGAAAAAATCCCAGTGTTTGAGAAGTGTTGGCTCAAGCACCTCAATCCATCTTTGCGTTTGTCTCCCACCAGTTCATGCCAGGGTATTCACAGAGGTGCCACATGGTACAAAGGACATCCCAGCAGACCTTACCTCCACCGGTTTCGTAGATGAGAATATTCCATGTAGCTTACACAGGCTTCGTTAACACATTCTCTCCAAAGAAACCCCAGACCTTATACCCCCTTATAGAACACACCAGGTTAGTGACATCACTCCCCCAATGTAGTCCCAGATAAACTCAAGGCAGTGGCACAGGTTCTTCTAAACTGGCTGCACCACGGTACATTCCCCACAGTTACCACCAGGTTGGTAAGAAACACACAGAACACCAAACTCTTCCAGACAGTGCCTGGTTCGCAGCCTCATTAGCAGGTAGAAGATTTCGCCAGAACAGCAATTGCTTCTTTGTAGACTAACGCCAAAAGACGTAAAAGATGTATGTGGTGTATGTATTTGTGTGTCAAAATAGCAACAAATAAAGCTTTAAAGAGATGGACTAGATTTGCAGGTAAGGCCTGGCCATGCTGGCATGGCCGCAGCGTGTCCTACTGGCTGTAGGTCTAGCAGTCTTGCATCCCAACATTGTCACATGTTATTTGCTTTGTGGCACTGTTGAGGTTCTACCGGCCTCCCCATGACACTCCACTCAGTAAGGTCTCAAGGCAGAGCTTGGATGAGTCGCTTATTTAGCTGTCGCTAATTATTCCCTATTCCTTCCATTGGTAGCTGGCAGTGCCTGCATGCCTCACATGTTGGATGGCAGTTTGGGCTTCCCGGATTCCAAATCTGAGCTGAAAACCACAGAGCTCTTCCGGGAGCTGGAGGAGGCTGCAGGCCTGGGGGTGGACACAGGAGACTGCAGAGTTGCAGCTGCGCTTGCAGGCCTGCTGGGTAGAACTGATTGTCCTGAAGGCATCTGTTGGGGATATGGTAGTAGTCCGGGCACAGCACTTGGGCACAAAATTCCAGTAGTGGAGGGGGTAGACTTGTTGCTGATATTTGTTGACTCCATGGGTGCCAAAGACATCTGCAGAGAATAAGCCGGTTGTCCTGGTATACCCATGGGGGGCTTGGCCAATATTCCAGGTACAGAATGGGTCGATTTAGTGGTGGTGGCACCTGATGACTCTGTTGCTTGCTGTGAGGAACACCCTTCTGCCTGCTGGGCGACTTTGTTAGGTAACGATGGCTGAGATGCTGACATCAGGCGGCCATCTTGAGTGAGCCTTCCAAAGGGTAGGCCTTGAATGCTTTTGTGTTTGACCAGGTGCTGGGGACTGCTGGAGGCTTGCTGCATCAGCAGAGAGATGTGGGAGCCAGAGGCACGAGACAAACTGTAATGCAGAGTTCTCCCAGTCCTGTGGCCTGAGCTCCGCTCGCCACTGGAGGAGACACCTACTGTCTGCTGGAGAAGGGAGGTCGAGGAGGATGTGCCTCGAGATTTTGATAGCTGGGGCTGGGAGCTCATCAAAGGTGGTTTTGCCATTGCTGGTCGGTCTCCTCTTTGGGTCGGTTGGCTCAAACCAGCTGAGCCATGCAGCGGCAATCCTATATTGCTCTGCTTGCACACTCTGCTCTCTGATGGCGGTTGAGTCTGGAGCATTGGCGAGGAAGGGGAACCAGGTGCTGGTGTCTGCAGATGGGGTGGGACCCCTGAAGGAGAGCTAACAGATGGGGGTCTAGAACCGGCTAGACTGGGCTGGGATCTACGGACCTGGCGAGTGAGTAGAGCACTGTCAGGAGACAGTGGACTGGTCAGAGAGGAAGGAGGCAGGAAGACATGGGCTTGGAGGCTCTGCTGGTGGGTAAGTGCGATGGCCACATTGGTGGTGGCGGCCGCCGTCTGCAGAGGTGCATGCACCAGAGGTTCCCAGATTACAGGCCTGCTGCCAGGCTCCCGGCTGACTGAGGCCATCAGTTGTAAGTGCTGTAGGTCCTGGATGTTGTGGGCCATGTCCCTGTCATGCTTCACAATTTGCTGCACCATATCTGCATTCACTGAGCCTGTGCTGTTCTCCGCCCTCTTGCGCAGAAGGATAGAATTCTTCTTACCTTGAGGAGGTGATGACACAAAGAAAGGCATGTGACACAGGAGGCATGTGTGAAAGGGGGCATGTGACATCAGAAGAGGCATATGACAGTAGAAGAGCCAAGCGATCAAGGAATGAATGTAATACAAGGGTAGGACTGTGCAGTAGGGAGAGGCATTAGACATGTTGGGAGACAAATGGTGGGCAACGGACGTGAATGAGGCAGACATGTGAAACTGGAGAAGGCAAGTGGCACGGATCGAAGCAAGTGACTTCAGGGAAAGCACATAATAAAAAGAGCCACGAGACACAGGATAGGTATCTGCCACAGGGGGCAGCATGCCACATAGGGGTACAGAAGGCGAGAATGAGGCATGCGATGGAAGTAGGTGTGTGCCATTGGTAGATGCATACGTTTCTGGGGAGATATTACACACTTTGAGAGCCCTGAGACACAGCCAGGGGCATGACACACAGGAACATGTATGTTACACTGAGGGTAGTATTACACAGTCAGGGAATAAGTTACAGATCATTCTCAGAGTCACCAAAAGATTTTGTGAACAAGCAGGAGTAACCAGACCTTGGGAATCCTTCTGTGTGTAACCAAATCCATTCGCATGCCAAGTAAGGCCTAACACAAGGCACCAACCTTTCTGGAAATCTCCCAATTCCTTCACATGCTCTGGTAACAACATATTATTCTTTGTGTTTTGTTTTGAGGAGGTGGCAAGGGAAAAAGGGAAATGGGTATGAAAACAGAATAACAATGTACTTACCTTTAGTAGTGTTCCTTCTGACCTAATGATCGCCACTCTCCTCCCATAGATTCCTCAACTCCTGAAACAGATATAGGCTCACCCTGGAGTCTGATAACTTTAACTAGCACCAGGAGGCATTGGAACTGCACACACCTTAACTCCACCACAAGACCTTTTCTCTTTTTGGCCTCAAAGTGACAGGAGTGTGTGTTTAGTGTGTGCGGTTGTGAGAGTGGTGATCGCCTTTGTTATGTAAGTGCCTTTAAAGGGATGCTGGTGATGTGTTCTGATGTCAGAGGGGAAACACCACCAGTACTGTGAAAAAAGGGTTTAGGGATTGGGTCACTATTTAGAATTCACAGAGATATATGGAAACTAGCATAGCTCAAGGGATGTGTCTCCTTGTCAATCCACACCGTACCCCAATATATATCATGCTGGCTAGTCATGCTCTCTTTGTTAAATAAGCATGTCCCTGGTCAGGTTGGCTTTTTATGAAAAATCTCTTCTAGGATTCCCTCCTGAAAAGCTGGTAGCTCACGTACCAAGCTTTCGCATGGTTCCCCGCAGGACCATCTACTGACCTTCCCTCTGGCAATGGGGTTCCTCGGGTCATCTACCCGCCCATATTTGACTGCCAATATTTTATATTTACAGAGATTGGATCTAAAGGCAAAAACAATGTACAAATCCGCTTCCGTTATCCACAAAACAATGGCTCTGTTAGTAATAGTCTCTCTCCCCCGGTCAATCGCACATTTTGACACTGATCTGCTCTGCTGAATGGCGCTGTTCCTGCTGGATGTGCGGCCTCTTCTGGAAGACCACTGGTTGAGTCACCATTTTGTCCCACTCATTTGGCAGGGGCCCCTTACATTTAGATGTCATGTCCCCCACAACATTTTCAGCAAAGTTACTCCATTGGGTTGAGTAGTGTGTAGCAGTTGGATTAGTTTATTATATCACCCAACATTTAAGTATAGTTCATTATATGATGGATGTTGCCATGGTTATGTACATACAGTTCCTTTTACATACATACTCAATTAGCAATGATCAAAGAGCCATGCTGAACTTGTAGCAGAAAAAAAGGAAGTTGTTTGATAAACTCTGGAGCGGCTTCTTGAATCTGTCTTGAAAGTATGAGTTAGAAGACAAGGCCATTCAGGAATATTAAGATAAGTCTATATTTTAAATTGATGTTTTAATTATAAAGTATATATTTCATTGTTTAATATATATTAATGTCTCATGGAATATGCTGATTGTAATTTTTTTAAATATTGTTATTCAATGTTTTTGTGTTTCAACGTTGTCGTTATCTTGATGTGGTATAACTATTGATGTATTGTTTTGGAAATCTGAATATATTGGTAGTAAAAAGAAAAAAAAAACAGTTCTTCTTTGCCTCAGTGATGTCACTGCCTAGTTTACGCCGCTGGAACCTTTGAGGTCACTGTGGTAGTTGAAGGTTGGCGTTGATGGCTGTGGGGTGGCACAAATAAGCTTTCCATACATTACCTTTTTGCGCCCCGGCGTGGTCACTTCACTGACAATGAGGGTACACATACACCCACGGCACAATGTATCCAAGTGGTGTTCAAGGCAGCAATCAGTGGCCAGGATTTGCTCTCCAAGCAAAGGGGGACGAGGTGGCTGTTTTGCTGGTGGATCAGATAATGACGACATGATTTGAAGCCCTTTTGGTGGTCGGCAGGTGCTCAACACCCTGTGGGCAGCAGAGGATTTTAGTGCCCTCAGACCAAAAAGGGACAGAGGTGTGGGCACAGATTGCACGCATTGAAGGGAGTGTAATGGGTTGCATCCTATTGGTGCCGACAGGCATCTCAGTTAAGGGGTCACTGGGCCTGCTAGTGGGGTGATAGTGGAGTGCATGCACCAGCAAGAAACAGGGGCCCCGGAGCTGCTCCAGGTGAGGTTCAGCGAGCCGGCATTGTAAAAGGCTCCTCCCATTCCTCAAGCTCTATATGAGGTTCCGTTGCCAAGTATCTTGTACCATACATGGTGGTTTAAGCTTGCTCTCAACGGAAGGAGCAAAGATATCTCTTCTGAGGAAATGCTGTGCGGCGTCGTCCCGTTGCAAAACGTGAAACACCGGCGTATTGGGCACTTGTCATCAGAATGATTCCCACACCATGAACACGGCAAGGTACCCTCTACTCGGAAACAGTGCACAAGGAGTGTGACTCTATGACATTTAAGCATTGCGCAGTAAGGAGAGGACTCGGCCAGCGTGGCACACACACTGTATTGAGGAATAAGAGTGAACCTACCGTGAGTTAGGTCAGGTACTTTAGTGGGCATGTGGGCGAACAACGCAATTTCACCTCCATGCTTTCTGTCATCTCCTGGTGAGCACACAATGCCCTGGGACTTGGGTGTTGAAGATATATTTAAGGGCAGCTGGTGGAGCCATTTATCATGATCATCAGAAGGTGGCTGCTTTATTAAATTGCATTGACACTGCAGGCTTAAGGGTGTTCAGACATCTGCCTGGGGAGGATGTGAGGGTGACTCCACCTGGGGGTGGGGACAGAGAGACAGTACCGAGTATGTACGAAACGGCTTTAGCAAAACTGAACAAACATTTTGGCAACAAACCTAATGTGGTACTGGAACGTTACAATCTTTTCTCTTCTGCGCAAAATCTATCTGATTTAATTGATGCTTATGTTACTGCATTGGGGGCATTGGTTGCCTTGTGCATATTCACAGGAGTTATTGATGAATACATCAGGAATCAAATTATGATGGCAACATGCAATGCAAAGATCAGGGAATGGTTGTGGATAGATAAGGATCCCACACTTGATAAGGCCCTTGAAACTGCTAGACCGATGGAGGAGTCATGTGCAAGCATACAGGAGGTCACTAATAGGCATATACACATACTTGGGGAGGTGGTCCAAACCATAAATCTTGTGTAAAAAGGGGAGACCTATAGAGGGGCTACTGGGAGTGAGACTTACAGGCTGTAGACAGGGAGGATTAAAGGGGAGACTAATAATGGTAAGGGTTCCAAAGGCACTAACTTGCAGTAACTGTCCTGGTTGGTATGGAGTAAGTGCGGATAGTCCAGTCACAATACAGGTGTCAAAAAACTGGCCGGCCCTAAAGGCGGAGTATAGACAGTGCAGAGGGACATGTTGGGACATCTTGCCAGAATGTGTAGGATGCATTTTGGCAGGCCAGATATGGGCAATTATAACTCCAGGGTCGTAGTCAGGATGGTCGAAGGAGAGAATCTAATCAGAGATACTGAGGGAGTTTTACTGCAAATCCAAGGCGTGAAGAAAATTGGCCTTTGGGATACTATGATAGTGAATGGTGTGGATTTAGGAATGCTGGTTGATTCCGGGTACCCATACATGATGATCCCACCTGAGCTATGGCAGGACTTTTTCTACTTTGTCACCTTCTAACAAAAATACCAGTGCGTGTGGTGGATCCCCTGTCACAGTACTGGTTTATGAGTGGGCAACAATAGAATGCAAGGAACGTTTTACTGAGGGAAAGCCTGCAAGCATAAATGGGTTTTGAGAATGTGTGTTGCCTTGCGGTTGGTGAATGCTAATATTTGGAGGGATAGATATCCTCTCCCAAACATTACTGAGTTTTTGACACCTAAGGGACAGGGATCTTGGTTTCGCCACATTTGATTTGTCTTCAGCATTCCATCAAATAAATCTCCATGACACGTTGCACCCTCCGATATCCTTCATTACCCCTTTCGGCACTTTCAGGTTGTCAGATGCCCTTGAGGTTGGCGTCGATGCAGCCATTTACCAGCACCTCATGCAGGACTTGTTTGGTGGTATGTCAGGTGTTTGTTATTTTCAAGACGGCATTCTGGTGTGGGGACGTACTGAGCAATAGCATGATGACAAAGGACATCCAATCATGGAGGTGCTGCAAGACAAGGGTTTCACCATTAAGTTGTCCAAATGTCAAATTAAGCCCCAAAGCGTGACTTTTGTGGGTTACACCATTGATGTGATGGGATAAGGCTCAGGCAAGTTATGGTGAAAGCTGAAATGTAAACTGCACCCTTCACAAACAAGGAACAACTCGGCTAATTTATAGGGATGCCCGAGTATTATGTGAAGTTTATTCTGAGATATGCAGAGAAAACAGTGCATATGAAGGAGTTGCTTAGGAAACATGTTCCGTTTCCTTGGTCCCAATAATGTTAGAATGAGTTTGAAGTATTGAAACGAGATATCAACCAAGCACTTCCTTTGTCCTCCTTTGATGTCAGGTGTAAAACAGTCCTCGGCGTGGATGCCAGCGAGGTAGGGGAGGGGGCAGTACTTCACCGAGGCACAATGGGCAGTACCAGTTTATTACATTTGCGTTTAAAGCACTTAGGGACCTGGACAGGAGGTATGCTGTGATTGACAACGAGTCATTAGCAGTGTGGTGGGCGTCAAAGCATTCGCATCACTTTTTGGGGGGGGATTCTATATGTGGTCAGTATTGACCATTAGCCGCTCAGATATGCTATGATTACCAGCGTGGGGTTTAGGCTCTGTATCACTGTGCTTTGCCAAATGGATGGTGGTCCTGCAGAAGTATCATTTTGTAGTATGTGCCAGGGCAGAAAAATGCAGTGCCAAGGAAACATGTTAACATCTATACCAAGTCTTTGTGTCAACGTCTGGATGGGCTGGGTGTAGCCGTAGCGTATGCAAATTATGCAGACGACACCCAGATCCTATTTGAGCTGTCAGGGGACCACACTCAGGATACCAATACTAGCAACAAAATCTAGACCTCCATAGGGTCCTGGATGGCTCTTAATTCTTTAGCGCTTAATGATAAGAAAACAGAGCTGTTGATTGTTGGAACCAGCTCGAGATTGAAGAAATTGAACTGCTCCTCTACTTTTTAAAATTAAGTATTACTGTTCCTATACTTTTACTTTAAAATAAAAGTGTAGGAATAAGTTGAAACTTGCACTTTCAGTGCATTGCACTGAACATCTCCTCTTAACCAGCAGGCACATCTGTTTGGGGATTTGTATTGGGCGTGGGAGGGGGCGTGGTGATGGGGCTTGTGGGGAGCGTGGGCAGGTCAGTAGGGAGCATAGTTCCACTACTACTTCTTATAACCTTCGACCACTGTGTAAGGGCATTCCATGAGGTAGGGTGATGTGTGTCTGCTTTAGGTTAGGTGCATGTGGACTTTACTTCTCTAGTCCTTGCAAGAGGAAGTGCAGCATATAAGCACCATGAGATGCAGAGAACTTTAGTGGTGTATTCTAGCTGACTCATCCAGTACTACCAGTGATGGGTACTCCAGAAGATGGGCGATTGCTTGCCTGATGGCTCGAGATGCCCTCAAACTGTCTGCTGTAGCTTGAAGCCTGGTTGGATGGAATAGGATTAAAGTTCTCCTGTCTCGCACCTTGAATAGAGCGAGTGGTTCCCCAGCAATATGCAGTATATGCAGCTAAATCCGAAGTGCCCGAAAGAGGAATGCAGGGTGCAGGATTAGGGGAAGAGGGAAGTGACAGGTTCAACCAGAGAGCCGCAGATACGTGAACATGTCGAACAGTGCGCAAGTCTACGCTTCCAATGCGAGTGGGGTTCGATTTGTAAGTCAACCTGATTTATAAGTTCCCAGCTGAGTCCCCTGTCCTGTGACTCCCCCATGTGTGCCCTCCTTCCTCAATGACCACCTTTTCAATAAAGGTGGCAGCCTGGGTAACCGTGAAGAAATCCCCGCTACTTGCAAGATATTGAGCAGGTCAATGTGGCATAGGCGTGTAGCTTCACAGCGCCTTTGAGACATGGGGAAATGACTGTCCTGTTCAGTGTGTCTGTGCTGATGCGGGTAATATTCGCGTGCTACTGCAGAGAGAAGTGTAAGTTACAGGAGAACAGCTGCAAGCAGGTCTTTGTATATTTAGATTACTGGCAATACAAGAAGTGTGCAGGCTTATATATTCAGTTCTGTCTTTTGCTATATTATGTTAAGGGTTATTTTGTAAAGCACAATGGTCCCCAGAGGGACTGCTTCTGGGGGCTGACAGGTTCATGGGATTGTTCTGCAAGGGGGTGGGTTGAGCTCGCGGCGGTGATGGGTGCTTCACTTTTGGTTAGATGTGATGCAGGATAGTATACAAGGAGGTAATTTTCTACAAGACTTCTCAAGGCGACTAGAGTGTGTTGTCCAGGTTTCCATGCGGAGTCTGTGGAATCAGTGCTGCTGGGAACATTATTGGAGTTAGGTGCAGGCGATTGATTCTCTTTATGTAAGTAACGATTCTCACTGATTATATGCACAGGCACAGGTGTGTTACCCTAAGTCAGGTGTCCCCAACCTTTCGGAGGCAATGAGCAAACGTGTGTATAAAATGTAACAGTGGGCAACATCTGTACTTTGATGGAACATATCAGGGTTCGGTTGGTGGAAATTATAAAAAATAAACTTAATATTGGTAAGAGGATATGTTAATGTGCAGTATTTAACAGTAATCTACACCAAGTGCAATTCTTGGCCAGGCCATTTGAAATAGCCCTCCACTGTATTTTAACCTGAGCTGTTGTCGACAAGGAACAATTAGGACATTACATGCCAAGCAGGACCTTTTTATATGCATAAGGCCAATCAAATTGTTCAAGTACATGGCAGGACTTAAACATTACAGAGGGATTGGAGTTCTCCACTAAGACATTTTCAGGATATTTAGTGACAAATGTATTTTAATGAAGCACTTTTGTGCAGTAAACAAAGCCATGAGTTGGAGCATTTAAAACAAATGTTACACGTGAATTTCATGGTTCTCCACTAAGGGAAAACCAGAAAATATTTTGTGGCAAATCTTTTGTGAATGGTGCATATTATTTCCCCCCGTCCCCCAATATATCTAACTCTCTCAACTTCTGCTCATAACCTTGTTATCATATTTGACCCCTCATTGTCATTCTCTGCGTACATTCTATTGACTGCCCATGTTTGTCAAGTTCATCTATTCACCATACGTGAGGTTTCCCTTTTCTAACTTTCAATGTGATCAAGCTCTTAATCTCTAGTATTATTCTCTCACGCAGTGACCATTGCTCTGCTCCTTTTCTTGGCCTACCTTCTTCTTAACTTGCTCCTATCTCTTCTATCTTTCATTCTTCGGTTTGCCTTATCTGTCGTCTCTCCCCCTCGCAATTCCATTACCCAGGCTCTTCACTCACTCCTATGGTTATCTTTTGGTTTTGCATTCATTATCACTTTCTTTGTATTGTCTATGAGTGCCGCAATGGCATGGTACCTACTTATCCTTCGTCCCCTCTCCTATCATGGTACCCTCATGACTTCTACGCTCTCCATCTCTCTTCCTTCTACGTGTTCCTCATCCTACCTGTGCCCAATCTTGCTTCTGTTCTTTCTCTCAGCTTCTAAATTCTGTAATTCTGTCTCCCCGGCTATTCAATCTCTCACCTCATACTTCTCTTTCCGATCACATTTGAAAGCTCACTTTCTTTCTTCATCTTAAATGGATCATTGTTTCATTTTACAATCGAGAGCGTTTGGGCCCTGTTCACCTGAGCACTGGGTTATAGATTGGATTAGTTTGCAGAAATTAATCAATATAAATGGATACAGGCCAATTTGACAGTGCTGTGTTTATTACTAGTTGTCAGCCGACACATGTTTCGACCCTCAGTGGTCTTTCTCAAGGCGTGTAGATTATAGAAGCAGTCATTACTGGGACGTAGTGGATTCAGGTCTGGTGTAATGCAGTGACCTGGTGTCATGTGAGATGCACACTATATCCCGGTTGAAGGACCCATCGGCTGTAGCAAACTCCGGATTGTCCACTTAATTAATTGCCAGACTCAACCGTCTCCCTCAGGTGAAATGTTGCCTCTCTGGTATTTCCTCAATCCCTTGACCCATCTCCTCCTTGGCCCTTGGAGATGCCACTGTCCTCTGCTCCATTCTCTCTCTTCCTGGTTTCCACCATCTTCGCATGACTCCAAAAGTTCTGATATGCAGGTGCGGATCTCTTTTTCAGATCTCAGCCGGATTTTCTTGCGTTCATGTTCGAAAGAAAGGGAGAAGGGGTAACCCCATCTATATAGGATTCCTTTTTCCTTAAGCCATCTTGTAAGGGGACCACACATTCGCCTCAGGGCTAGGGTCAAAGAAGATAGGTCTTGAAAGATAGTAATTCGTGCTCCACCGAGGGTAATCGATCCACCTGCCTTGGGCTTCTCCAAGATCCTGGCCTTATCCTGGTACCTGTGGAAGCGAGCAAGGACCGATCTCAGTCCACCTGTTGGACTGCTCACCCTGTGTATCCTCTCTGGCTTTGGCTCATCAATCTCTTTGTCGGCTGCCAATAATTTTACTATATCATGGACCGTCTTGTTTAAGTCTCCTTCGGTTTCGCCTTCCTGATCTGGGATGCCAAAAAAGCGCAGATTATTTTGCCTCTCGCGGTTTTCTAAATCGTCCATTTTGAGACGTAATTCTTCTTCCCACTGTTCTATTTCAGCTATTCGAAGTTCAATTTGCGTTTCAAAGGTGTCAATGGATGCTTGATTGTTCTCAACCCCTACAAGTCTCTCTTCAATCTTATCCATTTGCTGTGTGATCTTATCAATGTTCCCGCTTATGTTAGATCCCATGTTCTTTATCTCACTCAGGAGGGCAGCAATGTCCACTTTGGTGGCTGCTGATTCCGTGCCTGATGTCTCCATGTTCATGGTACAAATACCTTCAACAGCTGGGGGGACGGAGAGTAGGCAAACTTGGCTAATTTCAGTTGTATTTTCAAATACCCAGAGGTAGTTCTCTCGCTACCTACTTAAAGGCGTTTGTAGTACTTCCTAATGGTGGAAGGAGGGCACACGCCCCGGTTGCGGGGGGCCCAACCTTTCAAGAGAGAAGGGGATCTGTTCACGTTGTCTGTAAATGGCAAGTGTGGTCACAGTGAGACCTCAATGTAGTCACAATATCAGGTTGGGCACGTTTTGGCAAGATGCTGGCTTTGTGTGTTCTTTGAGAGGGACTGTGCAGACTGTGCGTGGGAGCGGCAACCCGAAGGGGGCTTCTATGCTGGTGGGGAGTGCACACTCCGGGGATCCGATTCCTCAAGTAGTTATCTGGATGCGTGTCATTGATCTCCTATAGGTGCTTTGATCTGTGCTCGATCCCTACGTGGGACGAAGGAGCCAACGCCTCGTTTTCACCAAGCCTCTTACGCAGTGACTGTTCGTTAGCCATAGGTAGAGCGTAAGTTCCGGTGGTTTGCAAAGAGTGTCAGAAAGTGAGGAGCAGTGTGGTCAGAGGTTCGTGCCAGTTTTGCGGAGGGCACACGTCCTGTCTATTAGGGGCCAAACCCTCCGATCGGCGACCCCAACTAGGACCAGCTGGATTTGTTCCAACTCCCGAGTTGTATATGATTTCCTTTGGGTGTGTGGTGGGTATTGTTCAGCAGCAGAGCATCTCCTGCTGATCTCCTGTAGCAATGTGGATCTGCCCACCCTTCACAGAGGAGGATATTCCACATCTATGGCTTTCCCTTGTGATCTTCTGATGTGGGTGGGGGATGACATGAAATTGAGGAGCTTAGGAGAGTTGTTCACGATGATCACCTGTGTCGGCACTACGTGTCGATCAGAATCATCTTCTATTGGGTGTCTGTGCGGTCTCCCACCATGTTGCTTGACTTGAGAACCGTTTCCAGGCCGCTTGAGCACAGCTGAAGGGTGCCACCAAGAGATCGGGTGACTTCAAGATGATTCCAGGATTGTGGGCTGAGTAGAGTTCGCAGAATAAGGGCGAGGCGGCTCCTGGGGTCGGGGCAGGCTCTAGACCATCTCAGGGTCTGTCAACGCTTTTCATTTCTAAAAAAGTGTCGTAATATCTGTTGTTTTCATGGGGCTCCCCCATAGGTTAATATATCTTGCCAAATCTCTATGGCCGCGTAGTACAGAGTGGATTTTCCAAATGCCTGGATCAATGGGGTTGGGGGTTTCCTTCAGCGCGCTATGCCATGGTGGGGCGCGTGGCAGTGGAAATCACATGTGCAGCGTTGTCTTCATGTAGGCACTGGGGACAGTGTGTGTGTGCTTCTAGTCGTATAGTATTTCCAGCAAAGCACAACGTTAGCTAGATAGGGCTGTG
Organism: Ambystoma mexicanum; assembly: GCF_040938575.1. NCBI lineage: Eukaryota > Metazoa > Chordata > Amphibia > Caudata > Ambystomatidae > Ambystoma > Ambystoma mexicanum. The sequence continues at coordinate 706,375,968 of NC_090921.1, forward strand.
ACACTTCAGGTTCTGCAACGTTGGGATTGGTTATTCATACCGTGCCCCGGGGCAGTTCACTGTTGTCATTTGTCTGGAGGCCAGTATATGAGACAAGCTGTCGGCATGCAGTTTCAAGGAAGGCCACTGCGCTGAGTGAGTCGTATGGAGTAGGCTGTGTTCCAGAGGTGTAGTGGCGAGCAGTAGGACTCAAAACACGTGTCGGGGGGGGAGACAAAAGCGCAGAGAAGAATTTGGTGGGTATTCTTTTCCCCCATCCGCGGGAGGTACTACTCAACCGCTTAACTTTGTTTCCTCGAGGTGGGGGGAGCTGCGGGCTCCATTGGGACCTCCTATATAGGAGGTATTTCAGGGCTCACTGCAACTTCTTCGTTGAACCTCGTAAAACGAGGGATGTCACTGTTGGTGAGGGTGGATGTAGAGGCCACCTACGAGCGTGTCCGTCAGATTTGTTGGGCAGCTGCCTCCGCGGTCGTCCGTCTCTGCTCAGTAGCCCGGAACGAGCTCCCAATGTCCGCATTGAGGGCCGGGGGAGCAAATCCCTGCGCCCCCCAGTGATAATGGGTGGCCGCGGTGGGGGCGACTCCACCTACTTGCTCGTCCTGGATAGGCAAGTTCTGGAAATGCGATCCCTGGAACAGTCAGGCTGTAACGCAGCATGGGGCCTAACCGTTACAGGCACGCTGCGCAGTCATCCGGCAAAGATTCAATCCTCCATTTCTCTGCAGAAATTGATCCGATTTGCGGCGGATTTTCTCCCCAAGTGTTCAGGGGACCTTGCGCTGTATGCTCCTCGTAGATTCCTACAGGGGGCGGGGTCCCATGGAGGGGGCTCAATCCACTTTACGGGACCTCTTTGTGGCGCTCACACGGAGGAGCTGGTCATCCGTGCGCCCCCTGGTGGCCAATCATTTATTTAATCTTTAAGGGGAATTTGTCATGAATTTGTTTTATTTTAAAACATGGAAGTAGTTTCCAATGGAACATTGGTGAATACTAACAGGCTGCAAAACAAATGTTCGAAAGGCCCAAAAAGGAGCCCTCCAGTTGGCTCCGGAGGTGGGGGGCATCATTTGGTCTGATTCACACGGTGCCCTGGCTCCTGTTACAAAGGACCAATAATGGGCACAACTGATCGCTGGGGGACATTTCTTTTACGACAATCTGAGTCAGTGGCTACTGTTACAACATATCAATAATGAACTTGAGCGTAGGAAACATTTTTCAACTCATAAGTGCAATGATACGATTCTGAAATGTACTCTTTCACAAGTAGTACACGTAGAGGATTATGTTGTAATGGTAGTTTCATGCACTTTCCGATTGTTTCCTTCTATCATTCTTCCTTTTTCTTCTCCTTTCTTTTTTCCATCTTGTTATTTCTCTTGACTTTTTTCATTATTTTTGTTCTTTCATTTCTTTTGTCCCTTTATTTCTGTCCATCCTTCTCTCTTTCCTTTTTCAGTTTTTCTTTACACCGGTTTCTTCCTCATTCCATCTTTCTATATGATTTCTTCCTTTTGTCTTTCTTTTCTTTTGCTCCATCTTCTTCTCTCTCTTCTGTTTCCTCCTTTTTTATCATTCTTTCATTCACTCCATAATTCCTTCATTCAATGTTTTCTTTTACCCTTCATTTCTTTTTTCTATCATACCAGCCTTTTCTTATCTTTCTTTCCATATTTAATTCTGTTGTTCTTAACTTCATTCCACATTCCCTTTGGAGTTTTTCTTTTATTCCATCTTTCTTTTTCTTCCATTCTTTATTGCATTTCTTTCTTTGTTTCCTTCTTTCTTTCTTTGTCTCTTTCTCTCGTTCTCTCCCCTTTCCCTACTCCTACCTCCTTCTGTGTCTCTCTTCTATTCACTCTCTCTATTTTTCTTTCTCTCTTTTTCTCATTCTGTTTTTCTTTTCCTATTTCTCTCATTTGTTCTCATTACGTCTTCCTCTTTCTTTCTTGTTCGTTCTTTCCATCAGTCCATCATTCTTTTATCCTTTCATTCCATATTTCCTACTTTCTCTAGTTCTTACCTTCTTTTCTTCTATCAACTGTTAATAGACACAAGCTGCGCCATGCTTACCTTGGACCAGTTGTTGTTATCTGTGCAACATTCTGATGAGTGATGCATTAGAAGATCTGACAAATCTAACTGAAATCCTTGCCAATCATTTTTCAATACAGGAAAACCCGCCTTGCTGGCTCTGACTAAATATCAGGATCAGAGGAATGACGTGCCAACCCTCTCTATGACTGATAAGAAACTCTGTCCACTCCTCCAAACTGGAATAACACGATGGCTGAATGTTCTAACTCTCAAGAAAGCCTTTCACAAAGGGCAACAGCTAACACTGCAACAGCACTGTTTCCAATTAGTTATTATGCCACCTCTACCGATTATTTCAACAGCTCTATTTTTATTGGGCATTTTGAGAGTCTTTAGTGGTGGGGTGTCGTGATAAGCTGCTAGGCGCTTGCAGTAACCTGCATTTGCACTAACCCACTGAGCTATCTTGTGTGTACTAGAGCCTATTCGAAGCGTGGAGGAAAATGCTGACATCAACCAGGACTCTCGAACTGGGTGAGCCTGCATGCTTGCAAGGGGTTAATTGCAAAGGCCTTTTCTGAAGACATAAAACATCTAGCACAAGAGGCTCTGTGCAGCCCTTGGGAGTCAGGCATAGCTTTGCTCGTCTTCGCTCTGCGAGTCAGGTGCACTGATAAGGCAAGAATGCAAAACACAGTGCCCGAAGCCTGGGAGCCAAGGCTGGCTGTTTCCAGTCTTGTAACTTTCCAAGCAAAAAACATGTTTACTGCCAGGAGGGGAGAGCCTAGAAGCTTCTCGAAGAGCTGACACGTCATGATGATTGACGTGCAGCTCCTAATAAGAGAACTATACTTGGACCTGGGAGGGGGGACTCATCCTGGACTGTTGGAAAGACGCGCATATCAAGGACAGTGCCTGGACGACCAGCTGTGCGCTATCAGGGTCGAGGCTCCTAACATCACATCCCCGCTCTGGTGTAGGACTGTGGGGGCTTGGCCAGTCCTCCCCTCCTCTGCTGAGGAGTGCCGGGCACCTGTAGCGGCGAGGGTCCTGGGTGTGATCAGATCGTACCTTCATCTACATTTCATTAGGAGCGTAAGACCAAATAATTCCATATTCATCTGCGATTGATAATTGGCATTATATAGCTTGCACTCTCTATTTCCACATTATTATAAATTGCTGCTTAGTTTTCATTAGTCATTGTAGATAATAAATGCAAGCATCATATTCTGTGTGATTGGCTTTTTTCCAGACTGAGTTCATCGTGCTTCTTAAACCTTATTTGTGTGGGAAGGTAATTAGGAGTGATTTACTTTGCACAAAGGGCTGGATCCCAGGGAGGTGCGGGTACTGTTTATCACTACATTTGGCGCTGTGAGCAGGGTTTACGAGCACGATGCCCTTCTGGAAAAAACATGCAAAAGATGAATGCAATGGGGAAGATAGTGCACTCTGTCACATTCCAGGATGGCCGGCATCAAATGCTTGGTTGGGTGTGGCAGATATTTTGCATTGGTACTCGGCACCGAGGGCATGGGACATGCTTGAAAATGATGTTTCCCCGGCGGTAATTAGTAAGTGCTTGGAGAGTTTACCGCTTGAGAAATGCAGAAAGGAGCTAAAGGCAGCAGGAAACATAGGCTGGTTATTCCTGCAGGCGCTCAGAAAGGTGCATGAGAATGAATTGCTTAAAGATGCTCAGATTCGTAAATTAACAGACGAGGTATCCCTGCTCCAAGAGCAACAAATTATTATGAGAGAGACCCTTGAATCGTCCGTTAAACGGGCTGATCAGATGGAGGACAGGTGTGCCTCTTTAGCTGTGCGTGTAGCCATGCACAAGCGCAGACAGCGGCGGGGCAATCCGTCAAAGATAAGGATTCGCGCACTAATTAGGAAAGATAACTGGGACCCAAATTTATGGTCGGGTGAAGTCAGTGATAGTGAAACTGAGCAAGCACATGACTGGAATGAGTCTGTTGAAATTAGACTTGCTGAATTAAATTGGTCTGATGAAGAGGAGCTGGAATGTGCTCCAAAGAAATGTGTTTATCCAGCACGGCCGTTAATCACTAACAAATCAAAAGGCCAAGCTGGCGGTGCAAATATTCAAAATACAAGGATTGTCCGTGATTATACACAGACAGAGCTTTTAGAGATTGCTAAGTTATTTAGACAGAAGCTAGGTGAAGCACTTTTGACTTGGTTCCTTCGCATCTGGGACACGGGTGCCGATAGTATCTTCTTAACCCCAGAGGAACTGTTAAAGATGGGTTCACTCACTACTAATGTGATGTTGGGACAGATAGTGCGCGGTGCGCTCGGACAGCAAGGTTCTCATTCCTTGTTTAATTGGCTTCAGACTGCCCTAATGAATCTGTATGGGAGTCCAATGGATATGGAAGAGAGTTGGGGCTGTTGGCAATCACTAACTGAAGCAACAAACCAGCTTAGAGAGATGGGTTTGCAGTGTGCACTGTACAGTGCAAATTTTGCAGGGCCTGACATGGAGTTGTTTACAGCTGGCATGCGCGCACGTTTGTTAAGAAATGCACCGAGTCACATGAAGGGCGCATTGCTTTCATTGCTGGGTCCAGCGCAGGGCAAAGCCATTGGTGAAGTGGCACTTCTGTTAGTGCAACTAGAAGGGCTGGATGTACGCAAAGCAGCGCGTCTAGTGGCTGCAAACAATGATTCAGAAAAAAAGTGTGGTAAAAATGTAAAGTCTAAAGAGAAAGCTGATACTGTTGAGATCACACGCAAACAAATGTGGGTGGACCTGCTAAAAGCAGGAATTCCAAGGGAAGAGATAGATGGTAAACCCACATCTGAGCTTCTGGAGAAATGGAAAACAATTAAAAGACAGGGACGGGAAAAAACTAAGCCCTCTGCACCCTCTGAAGAGGAGGTGTTAAAGCCCAAAGTGCGAGCAAAAGGTTACCCTGATTTGGCAAAGAACAAGTGGGAGGTCCCAGACCCCATTTTTGATTGAAGGGCTGGCTCTGTCTTTGAGGTACGGTTAATAAAGAGAACTAGTCCCAGAGACAGACGCCCTTTTGTGCCACTTACCTTGTACTTGGATGAGAAAGTAAAACATGTTTTGGCTCTATTATTAGACACAGGAGCTGAGGTAACCATTCTGAATGGCAATCCCAGTAAATTGTCTGGTCCCAGAGTTTTGGTCAATGGTTATGGGGGAGCAGAAACTGTTGCAAAAGCCTTTAATGTAAAAATGTCAATTGGCGAGGGATTGCCTTTCACAGCAAATGTTTTGATTGCAGGTATACCGGAGTACATCCTTGGCATGGATGTGTTGTTGGGCAAAAGTGTGACTACAGATTTAGGCGAATTTGTTTTTGGCAATCGAAAAATCCATGTGAGAGTTATTAACCCCGTTGTGGTTGGGCATGCCAAATGGTCCCCCTTGCATTTACCTCCTCCTGCTGACCCAGTGTGTGTGAAACAGTACCGGTTGCCAGGAGAACATAAAGAGATTGGTTAAACTATTGAGTCATTGGTGAAAGCTGGCATAATGAGGCCGGCAGTCAGTCCATTCAACTCGCCGATCTGGCCTGTCCGCCGCCCGGATGGGGCATGGCGTCTGACAATTGATTACCGCATTTTGAACAAGAAGGTGCCGCCCTTAGCTGCGGCGGTGCCAGACATCATCACCCTGATTGAAAACCTTACGAGAGAAGTGGGTGAATGGCATGTGGTCCTTGACCTGGCCAATGCATTTTTCTCCATTGATATTGACACTGAATCACAAGACCAATTTGCTATCACTTGGGGAGACAGACAGTTTACCTTTACTAAATTGCCCCAGGGGTATGTGCATAGTCCCACTCTGTGTCATGGATTGATTGCCAGAGACTTAAAGATGGTGCAATTGGATAATGTATTTATTGCTCATTACATTGATGACATCATGCTGACCAGTGTTGAGAAAGAACATGTAGAAAATGCTGCTGAAAAGTTGATCACACACATGCAAAATCGGGGGTGGGCCATAAATCCCAAAAAAGTACAGGGGCCTGCTCAAGAGGTGAAATTTCTAGGTGCAATCTGGTCTGGGTCAGTTAAGAAAATTCCCGACCCGGTAATTGATATGGTTCAGCAGATGGCTCCACCAGCAGATAAAAAAGAGGCACAAAGATTCATTGGGTTAATGGGGTTTTGGAGAAATCACATACCTCATTTAAGCCTGATACTGAAACCCATTTACAAAGTCACCAGAAAGAAACATGACTTTACATGGGGCCTAGAGCAACAGACTTCCTTCCAACAGGCTAAAGACGCATTGCAAAATTACATCACGCTGGGGCCCCTGACAAAAACTGATCCTTTTGAATTGGAAATTCTTGTCTACAATGACGTGGCTGTGTGGAGCTTGTGGCAAAAGCAAGGACATAAAAGAGTGCCACAGGGGTTCTGGTCAAGGAAACTCACAGATCCTATGACAAGATACACTCCGCTTGAGAAACAAGTTGCTGCAGTGTACTGGGCTCTAGTTGAAACTGAAAGAATCACAGGCGAGCAACCAGTGACAATTTGCACAGAAATTCCAATCATGGGCTGGGTGCGTGACACTGCTGCAAATGGGAAAAGTGGCAGAGCACAAGACGCCACTCATGTCAAATGGAAATGGTATTTACAGCAACGTGCGAAAGCTGGCCGCACAGGGGTTTCCAGACTGCAAGAACAAATGCTGGAGGCAGTAGATCTGGAAGCGATGCCTGAACCAAACACCCCTGTGGCATTGCCAGAATCTCCCTTCAAAGTCGCACCCGCCTATGATACATTGACAGAAGAAGAACAAAAGTCTGCATGGTTCACGGACGGCACGGCAAAGTATGATAAAGGGCAAAGACACTGGCAAGCTGTCGCATTCCAGCCCCATCGAGAAACACTGCTAACGAGAGAAGGTGTGGGAGGATCAAGTCAGTATGCTGAACTGCAAGCAGTGGCCTCCGTGATTGAACAGGTGAAGGAAACAGAGACTGCATACATATACACAGACAGTTGGGCCACATATCAAGGCCTGACACATTGGGCACCGGCATGGAGAAGAGATGGTTGGCAGATCAAGAACACGCCGATCTGGGGAGGGCCAGACATCTGGGAAGAGATGTGGTGCAAAGGTGAGAGGTGCAAAATCTGCATTGGGCATGTCGATGCACACATGCCCCCTGACACCTCACTGGCTGCCCTGTTCAACAATGAAGTGGACCAAATGGCAAAGATTCGCCCAGTGACAACACCGCAAGAAGCCGAGGTGCTGCAAGGGATGGCGGATTGGGCACACCAAACCTCAGGGCATCTAGGGCAAACAGGAACTTACCAATGGGCAAAAAAGAGACAATTGCCCATTACCATGGATCAAGCCAGACAAGCTGCCTCCCAATGTTCCGTGTGCAGTGAAGTGAAGCACTACCCTCTGGAGAGGAAGCCTCAAGGCCCTTTGAGAAGAGGTGAAAGAGCTGCTAGCGTATGGCAAGTTGACTACATTGGCCCTTTACCGCCCGAGAATGGAAAGCATTATGTGTTGACCATGGTAGACACATACTCTGGACTGTTATTAGCTTATCCAGCCGCCCATGCAGATCAACGGGCTACCTTGCAAGGCATGGAATACCTCATCAGACACTATGGCATCCCGGATGAAATCCAATCAGACCAAGGCAGCCATTTTGCTGGACACAATGTGCAAGACTGGGCACTAGAGCAAGGCATAAAGTGGACACTGCACATCAGCCGATACCCAGAATCCTCTGCTCTGGTGGAACGTAGCAATGGGCTGCTCAAGCAACAAATAAAGAAGCTGACTAAGACTCACACTCTCAAGGGGTGGTCCAAACATCTGGCACATGCACTGTTTGAACTGAACAATCGTCCACTGGGAAATCGCCAGACACCCTTTGTGAGACTGACAAGTGAGAAAGTGGAATCTACAAAGACTCTTGTTGTGTGGAAAACCGACAAAGAAGCTAAGCTGCCTGTGCAAGCCACTGCAGGCAGCATTGGATTTGATTTATCTACCTGTGAAGATAATGTTATACCGGCGGGGCAAACCAAATCCATCTCGCTGGGTATTGGCATCAAATTGCCGGCTGGCACTTATGGACGCATTGCTGCACGATCCAGCCTGGCAAAACAAGGCATTGGCATATTAGGAAGTGTGATTGATCCTGATTATAGAAGGACTGTTTCGGTACTTTTACATAATGCTGGTGCATCTGCAGTACCATTAACCAAATATGACCGAATTGCACAATTGATTTGTGAACAAGCAGTTGTTCCCCTAGTAGTAGAAAGCAAGCAATCTCCAGACACTACATTGAGGGGGGAAGGAGGCTTCGGTAGCACAGGAAAAAAGGTGTGGGTGCACCATCCTAACAAAAAGCCTGAGGCTGGGGAAGTGCTAAGTCAAGGTGTTGGAAGTACTTATGTTGTACTTTTGCATAATTCTGATGTGCCTGTTTATATTCCCGCTACTAGGCTCACACCACGAACGTAGAGCAGTATGAAGGGGATGGGACTTGACTTGCTGTGGGTGCTCCTGGCCTGCCAAACCAACGCTTTCTCTGTAAAGAGTGGGTTATTGCAAGACACTACATGGACTCTGAGAATCGCATGCACTACACCTGATGCTCCAGTCCTGCGTGATAACTACAACCGCACCGTAACCTGTGAGAAAAACGTTACAAATGAGTATCCACATGGAACTGCAAGAGTTCTAGATTGGCACATTGTTGGACACCTTTTATCACTAACTCATATGACTGGCGCCTACGAGATCTTAGGTCCAAAAGTTTCAGTGAATGGATCAAATAATTTGTTTGATGTTTCATGTTTCTTTTGTCCCAAGAACTGCAACGAGTGTACTCGCCAAGATTTTCTGGACTATAACTTATCCAAATGCCTTGTATACAATTGTACGTTGAAACAGCCTCTACCAGATGGTAGTATGGTGTTTGTATCAAAAACCAATATTGTACATGGTAGGCATCCCACTTGGAGGATGGTGTTTTTCAAATCACACAAAGTGGAGTTGGTAAACATGCTAGATTTTCCAATAGTAAGACAACATTTAAATTGCAGACATGTGATGCACGCTTCCATTATTTCAGAGGTACACTTAGACATAGACTTGTCACGGGGCAATGTCTCCTTAGTACTACCAAGCTGCTATAAATGGAGTCAATTTCTATGGCCCATCACCAAATTGCGCGTAGCTAGGGGTTTAGATTCATTGATTGCGGGTGCAGCGGGAGTGGGAACGGGGGCTTTAAATGCTTTTGACATAGAAACTGTGCGCAACAAGTTAGCCACTATGGGTTCTGATGCCAGCGGCGCTATAAAACTTCTGGCTCAGTGGGGCCCATTGATAAGTCCTACCCTGCGCAACACTGCTACAAGTATTGGCAACCATTGGAAGTGGCAGAATTTCAGCTATGAAGACATTTTCTCTGCCATAGGGCAGATCAACAAAACTGCTAAAGACACACGATGTATTTTATGGCAAACTTTGCTAAATCAGCAGGTGTTGGCTTTCCGCTCCGAATGGGGGCGACTATCTTTAACCCACTGGCACACAGAGCTACAGTTACCAGCAAACATATGGATTAAGCCGCTTGCTTTTGATTGCATGAATAACACCTGCCATGCGTTAATGCAAGTTAGTAGGACCGCTTATGCTCTAGAAATATGGTGCCCTTTTATAGTATTGCCTATGAAAATCAATGGTTCCTGGTGGGTTCCGCAAATACGAGGGGAATGGTTAGACAGCCAAAACTACACCATCCACAGTCACACCTGCATGCCCTGGGATCAGGGGTGGGTGTGTCCCCTAACTGGGAGGGTTCCGGACCCATGCATACATCCCGTAGCAGGGGAGTGCACCTGGATGCAATACCACATAAATGGGACTGACATCTTCCAGATAGATCAGCATAAAGCTTGCGTAGTTACTAATCATTCCTTGCGTATTAACAATTATAGGTTATTAGGGAATCCTCAAGTATTTTGCGTAGATCAAGTTGTGACTATCCTAGACATTGTTACTCATACCCTATATTCTTTAACCCAGTGGTCTCACACTACTCTGCATGCTGAGCTCACGCATTTGCTTAACTGGACTCTATCCTATGGAGTGATTACTGCCCGGCTTCAAGCTATTAGACAGTTTGCTCAAACTGCTTGGAAAGATTTCCAGACGCTAGCTACCTCAGCTATTTCTGCAGAGTACAAGCTAATAATAGACAGAAACCAATTAATCAAAACTGCTGACCATCTGCAATCTGTTACTACTCACCACTGGTGGGATATATTCACTGGATGGTCTCCCTCCTCCACTAAACTGCTTAATATAATACTGCACCCATTGCTGTGGTTGCTGATTTCCCTAATATTCATACTTATCGTCTTCATTGGGCTCTTGCGCAGAATGTCTTTCCTTTATACTAGAATGACTGCGCTAGAGAAACGCTTAATTGGCCTACAGCACACTGTGCATGCTTCCAGATCATGGAACTGAGTCAGCATTTTCAGGCCTCACTTCGAAAGGGGTGGAATGTCGTGATAAGCTGCTGGGCGCTTGCAGTAACCTGCATTTGCACTAACCCACTGAGCTATCTTGTGTGTACTAGAGCCTATTGGAAGCGTGGAGGAAAATGCTGACATCAACCAGGACTCTCGAACTGGGTGAGCCTGCATGCTTGCAAGGGGTTAATTGCAAAGGCCTTTTCTGAAGACATAAAACATCTAGCACAAGAGGCTCTGTGCAGCCCTTGGGAGTCAGGCATAGCTTTGCTCGTCTTCGCTCTGCGAGTCAGGTGCACTGATAAGGCAAGAATGCAAAACACAGTGCCCGAAGCCTGGGAGCCAAGGCTGGCTGTTTCCAGTCTTGTAACTTTCCAAGCAAAAAACATGTTTACTGCCAGGAGGGGAGAGCCTAGAAGCTTCTCGAAGAGCTGACATGTCATGATGATTGACGTGCAGCTCCTAATAAGAGAACTATACTTGGACCTGGGAGGGGGGACTCATCCTGGACTGTTGGAAAGACGCGCATATCAAGGACAGTGCCTGGACGACCAGCTGTGCGCTATCAGGGCCGAGGCTCCTAACATCACATCCCCGCTCTGGTGTAGGACTGTGGGGGCTTGGCCAGTCCTCCCCTCCTCTGCTGAGGAGTGCCGGGCACCTGTAGCGGCGAGGGTCCTGGGTGTGATCAGATCGTACCTTCATCTACATTTCATTAGGAGCGTAAGACCAAATAATTGCATATTCATCTGTGATTGATAATTGGCATTATATAGCTTGCACTCTCTATTTCCACATTATTATAAATTGCTGCTTAGTTTTCATTAGTCATTGTAGATAATAAATGCAAGCATCATATTCTGTGTGATTGGCTTTTTTCCAGACTGAGTTCATCGTGCTTCTTAAACCTTATTTGTGTGGGAAGGTAATTAGGAGTGATTTACTTTGCACAAAGGGCTGGATCCCAGGGAGGTGCGGGTACTGTTTATCACTACATGGGGAGAGTGGCTATGAATGAAGGGGGCTGGTATTAAATGACTTCAAATATGTAGTCAAAGCAACACATAGAGGTACATTTTTGGAGTTTATTTCCCAAACTCCCCAGATGTGGGTTCCCTAGAAAGCAGCTGGTGGTATATGCTAGTTTAGCGGAGTACCTGCCCTACCCTAAAAATATAGAGAGAACAGCAATCCACTCAGGCTGGCTGGAAAGAGACATATTAGCTAGTCACTTTATTCCAGGTTGGAAAGTGTGAGTACTTTGCTACCAGTTGTAAGAAGGGCTGATATGTGATTACCCTGAGCGAAAGGAAAAACGAAGTAACACATGATCTAGGATGAAAGGAAGAATGAACAGGAAGAGAGGAAGGATGCAGCAGAGAAGGAAAGAAGGAACAATATAAAGAAGGAAAGAAAGAAAAAAGAATAAAATGTGGGAAAAATGAAGGCAATAAAGAACGATGGACTGAATAAAAAGTGGAAAGGAAAATGAAAGAACAAAAGCTAAAGAGAGAACGACAGAAGGAATAAAGGAAAGAATGAAGGGAAAAAGTGAAGAAAGAATGAAACGAAGAAATCGAAGGCAGGACAGAGAGAAAGAGATGTAAAATGAAGGAAAGTTGGAAAGAAGAAATGATGACTGAAGGCACGAAAAGGAATAAAGAAACACGGAAATGAAGAAAGAAGCAAAGAAAGAAACATATGGAATTAAATAATGGGTTAAATGAAATAAATACAATAATAAATGGCATATTAAAAATAAAAACTGAAAGAAAGGAGGAAAGACAAAAAGGAGGCAGGAAAGAAAGAGGAAGGAAATGGAAGATTGAATGAATGAAAGAGGTGGAAAGAAAAAGAAGGCATTCATGAGAGCGGGATACATGTAATGCAGAGAAAAGGAGCTAATTAGAAAAGCAGTGAATAAAAAAGAAGGAAAGAGATAAAGACAGAAAAGACGAAAAAGGCAGAAGAATAGAACGAAGGAAAGAGGATCAAAATATCATTGCACGTCATTCACACGGGTTCCCTAGAATCATGCGCTATAACTGCAGACAAATGGCTCTGGCTGCAGAAGGTGCGCTGCAGTGCACAGCTGGGTCTATTATATGTGCTGTGCAACAGCATCCATGGCACAGGCAAGGGAGTAGGGCCGCACCCAAGAGACTAATTGGGGGGTACCTGTCTTTTTTGGGGCTATTTAGAATTTCTTTTTTTTTTTAAGTCTGTTATTATTCAGAAATCTGCCACTGGTAATTACTTCAATTCATTACAAAATCATGCCAGATCCCTTTTGTCGTTGCAGCTCTCAATCCCCGAGTTTAGACATGCTTGGGTGGTTGCTGAAGGTTGATAAACTCAAAGTAATTTTACAGTCTTTGAGAGGAAATCAGGGAGGAGTGGGATGACAGCCGGCTTAGTCTATAAATTGGGTGTAACTAATGAAATGAAAGGTCGCTGAGCATGTCGTTGGGTAAACAGCCACTGTGCTATTGTTATATTTATAAACTAGGGTGTAATTAAAATCCAATAAAAGAAATGTATAATTAAGAAAACAACCAGCGTGGCTTTTCGAGATGAAACTCCTGAGATTACGGAAACCCACATGACGGGGCTGGTGGAGGGTGGCTTAATCGGTCGCCCCCTGGCAGAGAGCCACACACACTGTGTACAAGACTGCACACCACGAGTCCAGGATCCTCCCTACTCTTAAAGGGAATTAAGATGCTGGCTGTAGAGTGTCAGGAACTAGAGAGCTCCAAGGATGTGGCAGCAGCTCTGCCATTCCTGCATTCCTCGAGCATTCGGGGCCCACATTAGGAGAGCAAGAAAAAGGAACCGGAAGTGGGGGGGGGGAAGGAGAGCGAGAGACAAATGTTAGGAGGCAACAGCATTATGTTGTTTGCTTATGTATCATTATTAACACGTCCCTGGCGGTCTCCAGGCACTCAAGGTTGAAAAGCAGAGGCGGAGGAGTCTTTGATCGAGACAGAGCTAGCCTGTTACACTGTTGTCATGGTCAGTTCAAAGGGCGCAGGGTGGCAAGAGAGGACGAAGCAGAGGGAAGGAGCCAACTTGAGGTTAGGTTATGTTGTTTACTTGATACTTGACACAGCTGCTCATGTAGATGTGTCTAGACAGCCAACCAAGATCCATGCTGGTATTCATTGTTTTTGTCATGCAACTCATTCATCCTTCAAGTAACCATAGAAAGAGGGGTCTCCATGTGAGCGGGCATGTAGACACCTTATCTCAATCACACAGTGTATGGTATTCCTTGGGAGAGCGTATGTGACATTCATCACTCTAACACCCAGGACTCCCAGAGGAAAATACCCTGCTGGAAAAAGAAATCCGGGCCCAGGTACCTGCTTACCCTGCCACCCTCCCGCACTGCCTCCGGGCCACCCCTTGCACTGGGGTCTGTATCTGTACCCATACAGCCCCCCCCCTTTTCTTCCTGCACTTATCAGACATACCCTATCTGCTTCCTTAAACCTAGCACTTGCAAATTGCTGGCTGCACTACCACTGTTTGTTGCCTTTATTATTTATTTATTGTTATTTATCTGTCTCTCCTCTGCTTCGCACTTTCCACTTCTCCCCCCTTACAATGAACTTCTCCCCTCCCCCTCTCCCATGCAATTGCGCGTTCTCAATGTCACTGGGCCTAGTAAGATCACTGTTTTGTTCTCCCTTGTTCCCCTCCCTTGCCTTGTCGCGCTCTGAAACACTTGTGTACAAGCACGATAGAAATAAAATATCAATATCAATATGTTGAGTTCACTGCTGGAGGGAAGAGTGGGGAAGACATGAAACCATGACCAAGCCTGAAACACCAGGCTATGAGGAGCAGCAAGGATGGGTTGATAGAAACATCTGGACCTCTGTGGAGGGCCTCTGCTTCTTGGACCACCTACTACCAAAGATATGGACATGGCTTTATCCACGAGGCCAGCACTAGTTCATACAAGGACTCAGTGAAAGAGATCAGAATGTTAGCCTTAAATGGAATCTGGGATGTGAGGTAATAAGGACTTCCTTTTAAGGCAGTAGGCAAGCCTTAAGGTGTCACACCCCAACTATTTCTGCAGTAAAGGATGAAAACTCATCCGAGGATCAAGGCACACAATGTAGAAAGTCCATGATAAGGGAGGTATCCAGGTCAGTTGAATCCTCAAGATTATGATCAAGGTCTTGCTCCCCAACCTACAGAGTACATCATTGTCGTCCACTTGGAGAAAGCTCTGGATCTTGGAAAAAGATGCCCACAAGGTGGGCAACAACCTACTTGCTAGACACCTTCTTATGCTTTAGAACACCCTTCCCCACTTTAGGTTGTTGGGGTGGTGCTGCCAGCACTGGGCCTGGCATCACTGGTGGTATTAGTCACATTATGAAGGAGCCAAAGGGCATCAGCAGCACTGACCTTCTTGTCTTGGGCTGTGGTACCAGATCCGTGAGTGATGGATATTATACTGGGGTGTGGGGAATCAGTCCAGAAGGTGTATGGAGTCAGAGCTTTGCCTCTTTACGACTGAACGAAGACTGAGCAGAGAGAGCTGGGGTACTGATGATGAAGTCACCAAAGTCAAGCTCTGCTGTTCAAAGATCCTCAGGATACCAAGCCTAAATACTAGATACTCATTCCACCGGAGTCCAGTGGAAAAGACGGTCAGAGCTAGTACGCTCTTACAAATCTTCTCCTCGACAGATTTTGGTTTTCTTGAAGGGAGCTGTCCATACTTTGGTTTGGAGTTAGTTGGAGCTGTTTCCTTGAACACAACACACTGTGCTTTGAGGATGACAACTAGCACCTTGAATGGGGGCCCTCAATAATTCTTGTTTCTTTTTCTCAGTGGCTCTTGGTAATCTGGAGGATGCCTGCAAGCCTTGCTCCCCAGTTAGCTGGTACAGAGAATGGTGTTAGCTAGCCTGGCTCAGCATACTAAGGGCAGACAACACCTTCACCTTGCACTTCCTGAAAGGATTAAAAACCAAGGGCAGCGTGGCACCATCAAAGAGTTGCAGTGGCAAATATTGATGGCTTTTTTGCTTGTGGAAAAAAGCAACTGTAGTATGGACAGTGAGACCAGTATACCAAAATATCATTACTGCTAAACTTAATCTTCTGAAATAAAAATCTTACAAACTCCCCGAAAAAAACTTTAGTTGAGAAGGTATTATTTTTTCAGCGGAGAATCATGAAAGTACAGAAATCCACAAGTTAGCGATCCTCACTTAACTATAACCCGCCTATCATCAAACCCTGCTCGTGGCATCACACATTGTGAAAAATAAAATGAAACAGTCTCCTGAAAATACCCCTTCATGTTGTATTAGGGTGTTGTGTGATGTGTAGGCATCCAAATCAAAAATAAAACTCAACATGAGCAATCTTGGCTCCTAAAGTGTTTCCTTAGCTGGTTTGTTCCTCGTGCTCTGCAGGAACTGTGAATGTGTGCATGTCATCTGTGATGCCATGGCTGGCATCAGAAGCTGTGCATGGTAGTGGCCCAGCTATGGTTGCTTTAGGCACCATAACTGTTAAATATCTGTTTGTTATGTTTTCCAGTCATGCCCAGCGTACACTGTGGCTGGGACATAGCCTGCAGGCACCTCAAAGAGATCCAATGTGCGCAATGGTCAAAGCACAGTCGACACTGCGTGATGGGCATGTTCATCAGTCATGTCCTATCACCTCAAAGAGCCCTGATGTGTTCACTATGAATGAGACACTGGCCCTCATTACGACCCTGGCGGAAATCGAAAAACGATGGCGGAAATGCAATACCGCCATCGAATAGCGCTCGGTGCGACTATGACCCGTCACCGCAAAGTACGAAGCCATTAGCGACACCGTAGTGAACGCCAACGCTAACTGCACCAAGCACGCGCGCCATGCCAAACCGCAAACACCACCATGGTGCAACGGTACGCCAATTCCGACCCTAGCGGACATGTACCTAACGCCATCAGGCATGGCGTAATGTACCATTCCGCCATGGCGAGAAGTACGGCATCGCGAATCAACCGTAAACGGCCCCACTGAGTGCCTGTACACCGCTCCCTGCCCACAAAGTACAACTCCCCGTAGGTGCAATGAAGCCACAATGCAACCATTGAAATGTACAAGTCACCCATGCATGCCAAAAGAAACACAACAGGGGCCACAACAGGGGCCAATGGGAGCTGCAGGGCACAGATGGCACGAATACAGAAGCCATCCCAATGGACATGACCACAGTCCCCCACCAAGAAACGCACGCAAACACAGGCACCTGTGACCAGCAATATTCCGAAAATCACATCATTCCACCAGTCCACCTGGCTGACCGGCATCTGTCACACAAAACCCAATCCCCCGCCCCTGAGCATGACAACATTCAAACTGTCATATTGCCAGCCCCCATCACTGACCTCACTGGGCTTCGTAGGCAAAAGCGGCCAGTACAGTACCACGCAACTAAACCCCGAAGCCGGAACCCGATGCAGATCTCCTCACAATACATCGCCCCCCAAATTGGCATATGCCACATCACTTGCAAAGAAAACGCTACACGGGCCAAATCCGAATAGAAATTTAATGCACATCAAAATCACCAAGCCCATACAGCCATCAGGCCATGAACTCCAAAACACCAATCACCATTGTGGGCTGCTTCCGCAAGAAATGACCAGCCACTACCTGTGTGTCGCCCTGTTCCCCCATGGTACACAGAGCCACAATCACGTACGAAAAGGCAACATGGAAGCGCACAGAACCGCATGCCCGTCCCAATGGGGAGGCACTAGTCCAGCTGAAAGGCCGAAATGTTGCTCCGAGCCACCAGTACTGCGTAAGGGCATGTGGCCCATTGGCGATCGTCCCATAAGATCGTAATGCTGCTCCACTGATTAACACGAAGCAGCAGGTGTCGGGAGTAAAACCCATCTGCAGGAGTGGCATACAGATGGCAGTGGCAAAAGGGGAGGAGATAC
Organism: Ambystoma mexicanum; assembly: GCF_040938575.1. Taxonomy (NCBI): domain Eukaryota; kingdom Metazoa; phylum Chordata; class Amphibia; order Caudata; family Ambystomatidae; genus Ambystoma; species Ambystoma mexicanum. The sequence goes on from NC_090921.1 coordinate 706,393,532, forward strand.
CTGTCAACCAAAAGAAAAGAAAAAGAACAGAATGGCCATCAGAACTACATTCCAACTACTCACTTCAATGATCACACGAAATCCACAGCCATATGCATGCTAGCCCAACCAAAAGGATCATCACCACCCCAAAACCACTTGCGACTCATAGCCATCTATATCGAGGTGCAAACACCATCACAAACGAGTGTACCTGTGCATGCGTCTGTCAAAACAGATTCCATCAGATGGGAATGTTAACGTGCATGGACACAAGTGTCTGAGGGCGCCTCGAGACAGGGAGGGCTCAACAAGGCCAGATGGACGATGGTCCCACAATGGCAGCCCTGCATCACATAGCGTAGGGGAGGCGGATAGATCCCAAGAAGCCCTGTACATGGCAAACTCTGTATCAAATCACCTGCCCATGCATCCATCCATCATTCCCTCATCCCGGGATCAAAATGCCTGAATAATTACTCACATAACATTAGAAACATCCATTGAGTCCGTGCGTTATGCAGCCTGCTAAATCCACAGTGCCCCAGCCCGTAATTCCAGTGTTGTGAAGTAACATGTTTTTGGGAACGGACGGCCTCATCGCCCACGTAGCTATTGCGCATCCCAAACTATTCATATCAATCATTGCTCCCTCGCCATGGGCCCTGTCTCAAGGACATAGAACAATAGAACGTTACATTTGCAGTCAGACCTGTGGGCATCTCCTCGCCGCTAGCTGGAAACCGAAAGCGCCGCCCCTCGAATTCCTCATTTGCAACATCACGTCGAAAAGGCATCTGTGGCCGTTTGAAATCACTAATTATTCCATCGAGTGCGGCTGTGTGTGAAAATGGCAACTGCCTTCACCCACGAATGGGACGCCCCGCCCGTCGTTGAACCTCGGTGCAGTGATGCATGAGGGTCCACCGTTACTCGAGTACTACGTTCCACTGACCCCTCACAAGTCAGTTCGCGACTGCACAGATAGTATGTGAAACAATGGGACCACAGCAGAATGAACATATCAACCAATCTTACACGGCCATCGGGTACAAATACATGGTTGCAATAGCAAGATACAATTCCCCGATTTGCAGCGTTGTGCGCGGGACGTGCTCGGCCAAAGGGGAGAGCAGTTTGCACAGGTGGAATCAATCACCACAGGTGGAGGCCATACAGCCTGAAAACACATAAATTGCACAGCCAGTCTCCTCCCACAACCACACCGAAATGCTACCGGCAGGACTCGCGATGTTGGCCCTGGGGGACCTGATAGCACTGCAAGCGCTCCGACTCCAAGAAGAAGACGAACACCAACTACAACCAGCCGCACGGAGGAGACGCAGGAGGAGGAGGAGGCCAAGGCAGGGCCAGCAAGGGCTGCCAGCACAGCCACAACCACCACGCAGGCAGCCCGCAATCCCACGCCTCCGAGCACATCCGTTCAACCTCACTGATGAGCAGATCCACACCCTCTACCGTCTGGACCGGGACACCATAACCGCCATTGTGGACATGACACAGGCTGACCTTGTCAGCATGATAGATAGCCCAACCGCCATCCCACCCCTACTGAAGGTGGTGTCTGTACTCCACTTCCTGGCCACAGGCACCTACCAGCACACAGTCGGACAGTTGCATGGCATTTCTCAGCCACTGTTCTCACGGACACTATTGCAAGTGCTCGATGCCCTCCTGAAGCACGCAGACGACTACATCTCTCTACCACGCTCGGAGCAGGACATAACCAACACAAAAGTGGGATTCCATGCACTTGCCGGCATACCGGGTTGCATTGGTGCCATCGACTGCACCCATGTTGAATTGGTCGTCCCACATGCCATGGAGGCCCAGTACCGCAACCGAAAACAATTTCATTCCCTGAATGTACAGATGGTGTGTGACTCCAACAGGATCATTACACATTGTTGTGCCCGATTCCCTGGATCAACCCATGATTCGATGGTCTTGAGGAACTCTACAATACCACGCTACATGGAGCGACACGCAGGGAACAGATCCTGGCTACTCGGTGAGTCTCATTACATGCATGATGATGTGGGGTATGTGAATTGGCATTGACCTGCCAGGAAGGGGGGGGGGGTGTGCGTACGTATCAATGGCATTCCACATCATACGTTTCTCGTCCACATACAGGTGATGCTGGATATCCACTGAAGAGATGGCTCCTCACACCAGTCCGGAACCCACGGGACCAGCATGAGGAGGACTACAACCATGCCCACTCACGTACCCGTGTAGTCATTGAACAGGCATTCGGCCTACTGAAGACCCGTTTCCGCTGCCTCAGCAGGTCTGGCGGGGCACTCCTGTACCGCCATGAGAAGGTTGCAAAGATGGTGATGGCATGTGTCATGCTCCACAACATGTGCGTACGTAGAAATGTGCCCATGCCCCCTGACGCAGAACTGCAAGCACCTGATGATGGTCATGATGAGGGTGGGGATGTGGCAGCACCTCATGGAGTCTGCGAGGCACCGGAGGCCCGTGACATTCGTCAGCATCTCATTGATGTATGCTTCTAGCACTCACGCCTGGTGGCTGATACATGGACACGGGACTCGTGGCACTGCGTGTGTCTGGGACATGCACAATATGGACTGTACGCCTATGATGGCCTAGTACACAAAGATCAATGTCCACACTTCTCATTGGTTGATCGTGCACTTTTTATGGCATATGTGATATCATGTTAAACACCCTATCGACCCGCCACCCAAGTGAGCCCAACACACCCCCTCCACCCTCCTACCTCCCCCCCGAACACCAGTGTCCAAAGATGCTCATTGTAAGTGGGCTGTCGCTATTGCATGCCCCCTCTGCGGGTATCAGGGGCACCCCTGTCTGTGGAGCGCAGGTTCCTCCCAGATCTACGTTGGGGGCTGCCCTGGACGGAACTTGCAACGGATGATGTGTCTGCCTGCTCACGTCCATGCATGTCCCTAAGGGTTTGCGAGAGCTCAGGGAGCACACGGCGCACTGCGGCAAGTTCGGCACATACGTCTTTGGACGTCGCATGCAGTTCCCCCCTCAGGCTCTCGGTGCTTCTCTCAATTTGTGCCCTTAGCGTCTCTGTACCTCTCGCCATTTCTGCCCTAAGTGTCTCAGTTGATGTTTCTATGTCTGCCTTAGTGCCCCCACATTCATCGGCATGGTCCTTGAGGAGTGTGGCCAGTTGCTGCTGTTGTTCGATCAACTGGTCGAGGGACTGTTGCCTCTGCTGGGCCATGGCCATTTGCGGGGGTGTCACAGAGGGGCTGTTGTCCTCATGTTGCCTTGCCACAGGGCTTGTGGGGGCTGGCCAGTCGTCGTCTGGTGGGTGCCCCTGCGTGGTATCCTCATGTTGTACGGGATGGAACAGACAGGGGGATTGGGACAGGTCATGGATGGATCTGACTTCGGCATCCCCGTTTTCTGTGTCCGAGCATGCTGCCATCAATGGGGTGTCACCTATGGTGCTGCTGCCACCAGAGGCAGTGCCTTCTGTGGCATCCATTGGGGGGACCTGTGGTGGTGGTGGTGTGGGCATGCTGGCTGCTGGGGTGCCTGTTGATGTTCCCTCCTCTGTGCTGCCACCTGATTTGTGCTGCTGCCGTGTCTTGATGCGTGCAGCTGAGGTGGAGGGTCTCTGGCCGTTGGTCTTGGCCCTCTTTGCAGGTGTGCTGGTAGGGGTGTCCTGTAGCTCGTCGTTTGGATCGGACCCTGTGGTGGAGTAAAGGAGGGCGAGGGTTATTGATGGGTCTGTGGGAATTGGAATGGCATTGTATCACATGCATTGGGGTGGTACCTGAGGGTGATTTGGGTCGGGGCCTTGGAGGTGCTTTGATTTGTGTGTGGAGTGAGGGTGCAGTTGTCTGGCAGCCTGCAGTTAGGGTGTGCCTGCTGCACGTGTAGTGCGTGTATTAGGGGTTTTTAATTATTTATGTATTTATTGTGGGTTTTAACGTGCGCTTGCAGGCCGATGTGTGTGGACGTTCTCCTGGACATGTGTTTCTGTTGCACTATGTGGACGCATGGTACTTCACATGGATGGACTGTGTGGATTTGGCATTGTTTTATCTGGCCCACCTACCTGAATCTTCGGATGTCTGCACTCCTTTCTCCATCCCTCCGACTCCCTCTATGCTCTCCATTCCGATGGTGGAGGCACAGATTTCTTCCCAGGGGGTCAACTTGATGGGTGATTCAGGACCTCCCCCGGTGGCTGTGGCAATGTTGCGGTTGGCAGAGAGTATGCTGCGGACGCGTATCCGCAGGTCGTCCCATCGCTTGCGGCATTGCTGTGGGGTGCGGGGTGCGGTCCCCACCGCACTTACCCGCTGTGCCACCAGAGCCCATATGGCCTTCTTGTTTGCAAGTGCCGTCCTGGTCATTTGCGTGCAGAAGACGACGGCAGCATTCTCCTGGAGGGTCTCTGTTAGCACGGTGAGTTCCTCACGGGAGAAGTGGACCTGCCGCTTGCGGTCGCACGCTTTCTTCGCTACTTTTCCCATTTTTCTTGGTTTCGCTAGGGTGGTTGACGGGTTGGGGTGTGTTTCAGGGTAGTGATTTTAGTGGTTGTGTGGTTTTAGTGTATTTATGGGTGTACGCCGGGATGTTTCCCGTTCCGGGCCCATGTTTTAACTTCCGTTTCCGTATATTTCCGGCCACCGTACTTTCCGGTAGGCGCACACTGCGGTGACCGCTAAGAGGGGTGGCGGTATTGCACCTAGGGCGCCGTACGGCGGCGGTGTGGGCCGTTTTGGGGTCATTTCCGCCATCGCGGACTTTGCACTTCCGCCATGCCGTGGTGCTCGTGCCCGATGGGTCGGAATGGGCCGCACTTTGCTCCTTCGTGCAATGGCGGAAACGCTATTTACGCTGTGGCGCTCCGGTCAGTCGCTTTCCGCCAGGGTCGTAATGAGGGCCACTGTGTCTGTGGCATGGCCTTTGGCCATGCCCCGGTCTCCTCCAAGGGTGCATAATGGGCATGAGAGCAGCAGTCAGTTTGCCCGGAGCAAGACATCCAAGTTACCCAATGGTTATGATCAAATGTAAAGTAGACACTTTGCTTGACCTGGCAATCCCCAAGACACCCAATGTACCCCATCTCTAAGATAGCCAATGTACCAACTGGGCATGACTTGTAGCAATACCTAGTTGAAACGCTGCCTTTCAGTCATACCACCACACAATAGCACCTTATAGGGGCCAGGAGTCCCCAGGTCAAGCTGAGACCCAGCTCCCAGTCTGCTGGCATTGCTCTGTGTCACTAGACCCGGTTATGAGTTCCAGGTCCGCAGAGTCAGCTCAGACATTGCTCCAGGTCTGCATGCTCCATACAGAACTGGGTCTGTGTGAGCAGATCTTCCTCCCGGGCCTCAGGCCCCACCCAGACTCGGCTCCACGTCTGCAGTCATGGCTTAGGTATCATCGGCCCAGCTAGAACCGGCTCCATGTCTCCAGACCAGCCTCTTGGTTCACAGGCCAAACTCCATGTCCCCTCCAGGTCCACAGACACAGGCCCTCGTGAGGAGATTTGACATTTCTTTGTGGTTCTACTACCCGCTTTGCCAAGTGCTGGGGAGTGCCCCAGAATCCTGCAATATGCTGCTTTTAGCTTTCTTTCCCTATTGAATCTCCAGTGTGACATCAAAATCCAACGACTACAGTGATGACCAGTTCAAACCAATAAGATTGGCCCTTTTTCAAGTAGTCGTTGAGATTAAAATCTATTGGACGTAGCATGCACCGCCGAGTCCATAGACACACATTGTTAATTAAGAACAATTATGATACGCGGAGACGATGCATGGTTCTGGAAGCACAGATATCTCCAAGTCGATAGCTTAAAGAAAGAGAGCAATTCTGATTGACTAGAGGTGGACTGAACATTTTTAAATCAGTGGCCGTCTAGATACATGGACTATATGCAGGGTTCTCCATATTCTGTGCTGGAAATAGTTGGAAAGGGTACAAATTAGTTGCAGGTACATTAGGCTGTGCTTTGGAGGAGTCGATTCTGCTTCTTTTAACCAAAAAAATAGCAGATTTGGCAATGAAGTCTGCACGCTCACACATGGTTCACAGAAACCATGCACCAACAAAAAGAGTATCAAATATGACATTGGAGGTCCTGTAAAGTAGAATCTGTTGAAAGGGAATTCAAGGGGATAAGGGATGTGCAGCACAGCATCTTCAGATTGAACCCCAGATCCACGGATCTTGTGTGAAAGATATACAGATCCTCAGCACTGACATTTCATCAGGCATTGTCCACTGGGCATCTGCCAATGGCCATGCACAGTGTTCACTGTGTGTGTGCGTGTGTGTGTGTGTGTTCACTGTGTCTGGGGCATTGCCAAAGGCTGCGGCCCAGGAACAGTGTCCACCCATGGCCAGTACACACTATGTGTTTGAGGTGCCCAGATCATGCCCCTGATACAGCAACCACACTCCCTTATACCCAGGGTCTGTACCAAGGAGTGTTGATTGAGAGAGGGCTGTAGTTTACTAGTTTCACTGAGGGTACCTGAGGATGATCTGAAGTCAGTGGGTGGGACCAAGCCTATATCTGGCTTGTCCGCCATCTTAGATTATAGATATGATTCCCTGATCCTCCCTGAGGCTGCGGTGTTTTCAGCATGTAAGTGATGGTCTTGATACATGCTGAGAAAGCTTTCTATACTTTTCATTTTATTGTTAACATTTATTGCCGGAAGTGTGATGCTGTGTTTCCTTACCATAAGGTTCAGTTGCTGGGGAATTCTGGAACTGAAACGCCACCTCTGAAATAAGTTCTTCCTGGTCCTTTTGATTGTTTTCTGCATCATTTTTACGTTGTAGAGGCCCTGCAAGTGGTGGTGGTGGTGGTGGCTCCTGGGGAGGAGCGATGGCCATGGCTCATGCCATTTTTGAAGTTAAATAGAAGTTGTGCTAATATTGTTCATAGCATGTGCTCTTCCTGGATTGGAAATGAAAAATCTATAAGAATAGGTCTAGGAGCTGTGCAAGGGTATATTTTCAACTTGCAACTACATAGATCAGCGGAAAATGCAGTTTCAAACTGTTCGCGAAGCAAAGTCTAGTTCGCGGACCTGTTTGCGGACACGTCATCATGCTGTGCGCGTGGTCACATGGCACTGTCCATAAAGTCCACGATGACGCCAGATGTCTGTGAACGCCGGCGAACAGGAAACTGTGCTAAAACCTTTCAGAAAGCTAATCAAAGTTTTTAAAATGTTGCCAGGAGGTGGGGAATGGCACAGTTTGTACTTGAAACTTTCTAGATTGGCTAAATATTATGATATATTGGGGGTAAGTATGATATTAGGAAATTGTAGCACATTAGGGTTCACTGGTAAAAACCTATGAAATTAACTGAAAAAACATTGTTAAAAAGGGACATTATGGTTAAGTTGCACTAATAAAAACCTATAAAATGAATTGTAAAAACGTTGTTAAAGGGACGTTATGGTTACAAGTAAAACCGAAAACCCCCAGAAATTGCCAGTTATGGTAAGCCGAGTAACCATAACTCACGTCACCACCGTGCACTGCTAACACTAACACCCATGACATCAAAGATGACATCACAAATGCAGAGCAGGGAGAGAGGGACACCCATTAGTGGCCCATTCTCAGTTATTAAAAAAAAAAAAAAACCTTGAACTGTCATTGAGAGAGTCTAGTCTGTTTCTGGAGCTATTAGAAGATATGAGGCATATGTGGGTGGCAGCTGACTATTAGAACAATATAACAGGTGGGCGGCTTCAGATACAGTGACAGTGACCACATGACAGAATGCAGATGATACAGTATCATGGATGCCCAGTAAAAAATATCTCACCATTCCATCCACCTTCAAATCAGCCTCCCAGGCCAGCACAAACCCAACACAAGCACACCCACATTTAATCATTCATTCAAACACACATTCATGCAGCATTCACACAGCATTGACTCGCTCATTCAAACACATTCATGTTCACTCGCCCATTCACAAAGCATTCATTTCAAACAGCATTCACTTGCTCATTCAAATACACATTCATGCATTCAAACATCCTTCACACAGCATTCAGTCGCTAATTCAAACACACATTCATGCATTCAAACATCCTTCACACAGCATTCAGTCGCTAATTCAAACACACATTCATGCATTCAAACATCCTTCACACAGCATTCAGTCGCTAATTCAAACACACATTCATGCATTCAAACATCCTTCACACAGCATTCAGTCGCTAATTCAAACACATATTCACGCATTCAACAGCATTCACTCGATCATTCAAACACATATTCAAGCTTTCTAACAGCATTCATGCAACATTTACTCACTCATTCACATGCACCCCACCACCCATATATCAAATACTCACTCATTCATAGACACCTACAAACGAACATCACAACATACACATACACAATTACATTTAACACTTATCTCAGCCCCGGTCCGGATCACGGTCCTGTCTGACGCAGCCTCCTGTGACAAGGGTCCTCCAGCTCCCAAGAACAAAAACAAAAACCAGGAACCACAGAGTGCTTCCTGGTTCCTGCAAATACGCGCAGGAGCCAGAGCTCTGATCACATTGCACCCGTTTCTGTTGGTATGTGTGGGGAGGCACAGGAGCGCCCCCCTGGGACATACACACGTGCAGTTACCCAGCCTGCATCCCAAATGGGCCATGCAAGGCTGAAGAAGTAAAGCGCCCTGGCCTTTCATGACTCATTGAGTATATGATCTGGGGAACTAAACTGGCAAAGGGAAAACATGTTTCCCGTTGACAGTTTAAGCCAGCCCATGAGCTCTCCCTCTGCTGCAATAAGCAGTAGATGAGTGCTCAGTGATTACACTGGGCTAGCACGGTTTGTCCATAATGGTTGAGGGTTCAGGTGGGTCTGTGTCCCCACACCCATTATGGACAAGCCACCCTTGATGTTGAAGTTGCGTGGCAATTTCGGTGATTCTGGCCCTGCCTATACTGGACAATGTTTGACTCTGCATAGATGCTGCCAACCAAATGGTGTAAAAGAAAATCTGATGACGTCAACCAATGAAGCATCATGGGTCCCTGTACACATAGGATAGGGACAGTATGAAAGGAATTCCTTTGTCGACGGCCCCCTTTTCCACTTTGAAAAGAAAGACAAGATATAATACTCTGCACCAACCACTAGATGGCGACCTATGCAAAGCATGTGAATTTAAGCAGATTCACAAGCCTCATGTGGAAAAAAAGTACTTGTATGTGAGATTTTCATGCAGGCTTTAAACTCAAGGATTACTATGGAATCTGCCTTTTATTGATAGCTGATAAAAGCATGCAGATTCTGTAGGAATCCATTCCAAACGAGGTCTGCAAACTATAAATTGCATGCAGCATTTGCATTTTATGAAACACAGAGAGTAAAAATGAAGAATGTAGCGAATAAAAGCAATTTACTGTGCTTTTCAACTCTGTTCTGTAAATATTTACAATTGCAAGTAGGGGACACAACAGCACATACGTAGTAATGCTGTTTGTCCCCTGCATGCAATTCAAAAAGGTTTGCAAAATGACCCACTTGGTGTTTTAACATACATTTTGGAGAGTTTATTGGGATGTTCCCTTTGTTATTGCATGCACTTACTGCAAAATTACTGCAAATGTATGGTGAAAACAGCGTGCATCGGTGAAAAAACAAGATGGTGGTTTTCATTTCTCGCAGGAATGGGAAAACGCTTGACAATTTAAAATACTTCCACATCTCCACTGCAACTCTCCTTGTGAACCCCTCATCCTTTCTCCCTCTTACTTTCTAGCTCCTTCCTCAATTTGTGTAAATCCTCCGTGACCCTCTCATATTGTTGCCTTTCGTGTGACTCTTTTTTTAATTTTTTTTAGCACAGATTGTGACATTTCTGTGGGGAAATGCTGTGGGATTCCTGTGGTGAGACGAAAAATGCCTGGTACAAGAAGGCTCTGCAGCCCACCCCAAACTCTCCCACTTCACATCTGGTCCTCTTTCCCCCTTACAAGCTCTACCCTGATATGAAACTACCCCTTTGCCCTCCTCCAAATACCATTTTGAGCATGTTTCTTTTTCTGCTTTCCTCAGGGTTACCGCAGAAATTGCTTTCATCAAGGAAAAAAATGTCAGCTTCTAATTTCCGAAAAACCTCAATACGTCAATGCACCAAGGAAGATATAACAAAGTTTGTGTAGGCCCAGGGGGAACCTCCATCTCCATTATTTGTTTATAATTTGGTGCAAATCCGTTTTGTGTTTTATGTGCTACAGGTGTTCAAAGGAATTAACTTTTTCTCTAGGGGGAAATGTATAAATGTAGGCCAAAAACATATTTTTACGTTTTGTTAAAAACTTCAGATCCGCTAAACAAAGTTCCCCCAAATATCCAGTTTGGAGAGGCCCATGCCAGGCGTCTTTTGGAAAACGTTATCAAAATCCATCCGGAGAGTCGAAGGTTATTAGCATTCAAATTTTAGGAAAAGTAAAGGCAAATCATTTTTCGCTTTACAACATGTAACTAAAAACCCATAATTGTCCATCATTTTCAGGAATCGAAAAAATTACAATGAAATGCATATTTCAACCAATAAGAGGCTTTGCCATAGCGCATAACTATTTTATGTGGGATTTTATTCTATTGTTATGAAATTGTTCTTTCTTTTACTAACATGTATGAATTGATATATTTTTCTTGTTTTTAGCATTGTATTTTGTATTTTATATTCTCTTGTATATATGAAAAGCTTGTTCTAGGGGGGCGTGGCCGAACGCCGAGGAAGATGTCCGCTTAGGTCAGCCGCTCTGTCCCACCTTCAAAGTGTGTTAATTTTTTGTATTTCTCTTACCCTTTCCCTGCTAGAAAATCTCAGGCTCGCTCTGCAGGCAATCGTTTAAGCTGCGACGCTGTTCCGCCCTTTTGAAGCCTGTTTTGCGGATTGCCGCCATTCCACCATAAGCCACTACTCGCTGTGCCCGCCCTTCGTGTGGAGACGTTCAGCTTCACACCCACCGTGACGTGCTGGCTTCCGCCTCTGCGGTTCCTCCTCCAGAGTAACGCCACCACAGGCGTCCTCCGCTCACTGCACAGACTATAAACTAACGTGCGATCTTTGCTTAATACAACGATCCATCAACTTTTCTTATGGTTGTAAATGCAGCACTGAGTGTGCGTAACCTTAATTACTAGGCCCTTTGGTGCGCCACGTTACCTCACGATTTTTCTAAGGCAAGGAAGCAGCACTGCCCATTTTAGTGATATTTACTTATGTGTCCTCTGACTTTTCACTGCATTATTGATTTGAGGAGACCACTCAAGCTAATTTAAGTTCTTTTTCACTACTTCTGAAGAACATTTCTCTGTCACGAAACGATTTACTCAAAAGCCAGTATTGCATTATTATTTTTAATCAGATGTGCTGTGGAATTTAGGATTCAAATTGCTGCTCCTCCTTCTACCACTTTTTGCAGCCACTGAATCAGGTTGAATTTTGGTGTTTTCCTGCTGATCTCAATGTAGACCAACTCTAAAGTTAATTCAGTCACTGGAGCGCTGTGGCTTTGTGCCTCGCTACAACCTATTAAGCGGTGGGATTGTATTACCCATCTGCATCTACTGTTTGTTCCTTACTATTATTTGTATACTCCAATTGATCTCTATCAACAGGATGCAGGCAATCAGAATAATTTGGACAAAATAATTGAAAATTACAGGGTATAGTATTACAACAGCTGACCACCAAGTGACCCTTCAAAATAAAATACGTTAATTTATGCAATCCTAAGGGCTGATTTCGATTCTGGCTGCCAGAGCTGCCACCACCCATCTTAACTTCGGCCTTGGAGTTCTTCTTTATATGTTTTGTTTGCCTTCCAAGCTTTAGCACCTCAGTGTTAGTGTCTCCACTCTGAATATATCCTGCCGCTAACTGCTGCAAAAAAATGTACCTGCCACAAAAGACTAATATCTCTTCAACCAATCTTAAAAGACCCAAAAGTGACTCACCATCTCTGCTTAGCATTTCTGATCCAGCTATCAAAGCCATTTTACTAGAAATCAGAGCGCTTAAACCTTTAATTGAGACTACGAATCAAAAACTACAACAATTGGATGACAGGTGGAAGGGCTTCAAAAATAGAACGGAGGAGGTGGAGAGAAGAGTTGGTCTAGTGGAGGATGTATCCCTTAGAGTGGTGCAGCTTGAGAAGTCTATCAAAGACCTTCAAAAATACAATGAAGACTTAGAAAACAGAAGTAGACGTAATAATCTTACGAATTCCAGGTCTGCCGGAGGGCTCTGCAAAAAATTGCAAAAAATTCTACTGGCTATTCTTCATCTATCCTTGGATACCGCATTCAACATAAAGGGAGCTCATCGTATTGGTCAACCAAAAGTATCTGCTTCCTCTCGTCCTTCTCCCAGAACCCTTATATTCTACCTAATTGAATACACCCAGCTTCAGCTCATCCTATCTACAGCCAAAGAATGCAAATCCCTTATCTGGCATGGTAGCAAGTTATTCATTTCACAGGATGTGGCTAGAAGTACAGCTCAATGCAGAAAGGTATTCCTATCCTTTCGTCCGGCTCTGAAGCAGCTTAACATCCGATATGGGCTGTATCATCCATGCTCTTTTAAAGTCACACATGAAGGTCGTTCTGCCATGTTTGATGATCCGGCTGACTTAAAGGGTTTTATATGCTCCATCAAAACTGAAGGCATGTATACATTTCCTGCAAATGCCTCTACCTCTTCCGTAACATGAGTGTTTTGTTCTTTCACCGGTCTGTTGTAATTTATTTAATGCCGTTATTATCTTCTTATCATAACTTTGGTGGGACTGGCGGTGTTTTAGCGTCCCTCTCCCACTGTGGGCTGTCCTTCTTCCTTTTGACAACTCAGCAGGCGTCACCTATCACTGACACATTTTTCTTCCTTTTTTTCCATGTCCTGGTCTGATCTTTCTGTTTAAATTTTTTCTATCCAGTATAACATATGTTGATCCTGAGGAATTCTCCTCACTCTTCGTTTCTATTAACACAGTCCTTGATCAGACACGCCTCCCCCTTCCCTGATCCCCCATGTGTTTTCCTTATGGGTCTTCTCCTCAGTATATCGGGTGTTAATTGCACCCTCACTATTTTAAATCCTGGCATCCACTGTGGTTTCATATTATGTCTCTACAATTATTCAAACGTTTAAATGATTTTTAAGTGTGTTACGTGGAATATTAAGGGCTGCAATAATCCTATTAAAAGATGCAGGATTATATCTCACCTTAATAAATTCAAACCATCTGTAGCCTGCATACAGGAAACACATTTATCTAGCATGGAGGCAATGAAGCTCAAATCCCTTTGGGTCAAAGAAGTCAACTTTAGTCCTGCAGTAGCCAAGAAAAAGGAGTTGCCATATTACTTAGTAAAAAATGACCTTTTAAAATTTTGGATCGGGGTGCTGACACCAATGGGTGATGGGTATGGGTCAAGTTCCTGATTGAATCTATACATGTTTCTTTTTGAACATCTATGGTCCAACTCTACCCGATCCTAATTTGTGGGTCTCTGTTAAACAAATGATACTTAAAAATAGCTTCACTAATCTAATTATGTGTGGTGATGTCAATCAGGTCCTTAACCCGTTTCTGGGTCGGAAATCCAGTTGTGTATTCAAAACTACCAAATCTCACAAGTCCTTTTTTGGGGTGTCTAGCTGAAACTGGACTTATTGATTCCTGGAGGCTCTCCCATCCCACACAACTCGGCTATACATTTCACTCATCTCCACGTAATACACTCTCCCACCTAGATTATATTTTCTCCACTAAAACCCTTACAGGTGCCATTGTTGACTCTACGATCTCCAATATCATTATCTCTAATCACGCCCCTGTATGCACCTCCTTTAATCTTTTAGATGTTAACAAGTCATCCTCTCGTTGGAAACTTAACTTCCTATTACAAGATCCGCAGTTCATTCAATCTGTTCAATCATTTGTGAAACAATTCTATGCTGACAATCATGACTGTGACACTTCTGTTGTGAACAATTGGGATGCGTTTAAAGCTGCACTAAGAGGCCATATCATGGCTTTCTCGGGGAACAAAAAAAATATTGTGTAGAAAGCATCTTGATGATCTTTATTCCCAGCTACCTTTAGCTGAGGAACATTATTATCACAATTCTAATACAGCGAATCTTCGTCGGTTCATGGCCCTACACTTTCAAATTAACAATGAGTTTACTGATCTTGCTGCTGGGACCATACTTAAATATAAAACATAAATTTACCAGACATCCAATAAAGCTGGTAAAATGCTAGCCTCATATTTGAAAACTAAAAAAGAAAGACTGTATATATCTCACATTTAGGATGTATCTGGCACTTCACATAATCATCCTCATGAGATTTTAAACTGTTTTAGAAAGTTTTACGCAGATGTATATACCCCAGACAACTCTATCCCTCATGAAAATATCATTTCATTTCTCAATAAAGTTAACAGATCTTCATATCCTCAAACTGATCTTTCCCATTTAGATAATGATATTACACTTCCAGAGATCACCCGAACTATTAAAGGATTGGGCAAGGGAAAAGCTCCCGGACCAGATGGCTTCCCCTCTCCACTGAATTTTACGACAGTCTAGCTCATTCCCTTGTACCCAAACTCAAATCTCAATTTTCCTACTTTATGGGCCTCATTACAATTGCTCCGGTCCGGAATTTACGCTGCCGGTATAACCATACCGGCACCGTTTCCGTGGCCGTCCAATCATGACCCGCGGCCCCGGAAATAGTACCTCCCCCAACCGCCACCGTGGAGTTAAGGGTCCCGCAAAGTCCACCTCCACGGAAACCCCTCCATTACCGGCAATACGAAACACCGCGAGCATCACAACTAGCGCGGACATGGAAACACTGCCAGAAAAATTGTGTTAAAACCGTGATCACGGTGGCGATACCGCCGCCAACGCAAAGATGACGTTAAACAGTGCCTGCTGAACTGAATCAGGGCACAGGTGCACCAAATCAGCCAAGCTGGACCCAGCAGCACACTGGAGCCTACAAAAGGGCCACACCCAGGCCAACACAACACAAAACCATGCAGGCAGCAGCTCTAGTAGCACTTGGACTGGGCCTACTCAACCAACAGGCAGCACTGCACATGATGGCATTAATGGTGCAGAGGAGGGGGCGGAGGCAGAGGAGGCACATGCGCCAACCAGCCAACCCTGCGCCTATGGCAAACCCCATTGTCCAGCCGGCACAACCCCGCAGGCAGCCTGCAATACCACGCATCAGGGCCTCACCCTGGAACCTTACCCCAGGACAGATCCACACACTATACCGGCTGGCCTGTCCAACAATCCTGTACATCACTGCCATGGTTGAGGACAACATCAGCAGCCACATAGACACCCCCACCGCCATCCCCCCCTCCTGAAGGTTGTGTCTGTGCTGCATTTCCTTGGCACTGGCACCTATCAACACATGGTCGGTGAGCTGCACGGCATATCACAACCCTGTTTTTCAAAAATCCTGGTACAGGTACTGGATGCCCTGTTGTGCCATGTGTCGGAACACATAGCCCTACCCTGTACCCTCCCCGAGGTAATTGCCACCAAGTTGGCCTTCCATGCCATAGCAGGCATGCCAAATTGCATAGGCGCAGTTGACTACACCCACATTGAGCTGACAGTACCATGTGCAATTGAGATGGTGTTCCGCAATAGGAAACAGTATCACTCGCTGAATGTACAGATGGTATGTGATGCCACGCTACTGTTTACACACTGCTGCGCACGTTTCCCAGGCTCAACCCATGACTCAATGGTACTGCGGAATTCCACGTTGCCACGGTACATGGAACGCTTTGCTGGACAAAACACATGGCTATTAGGTGAGTACAGCTGACAATGCTCCGACCCTGTTGAAGTGGTGTGTGTGTCTCCAGGCCAATGAGCAATGTGAGTGTGCCGCTGTGAATGCACATGCATCACCCCCCCTGCCATCAACCAAATAGACAGCGGATCCCAAACATCACAAAGGAAGACATGACAGGTCACCACATTGTGCCCGTATACACCCTGCCACATGACACACACAGCCGATACTGTCACTGTCCCATACACCTTGTGCCACTGCAAACACCCACCCACAAATGGAACACTGCCCTCCCAATGCACATGATGCTGTAAATGAGACGTCCTGCATTAACTACTTCATTACACTGGAGTGACTCTGCCATGTGTGCACATCACTGCACTATGCCATACTCGCAATGAAATGTCACCCGCAGGGCAGAGTACACATGCACGTAAATGTGTAGGTCAATATCCATTTGGCTACATCCACTGTGATGGCCGATAAACACTTCCAACCACTGCATGGCACACATGCATGAATGAACAATGATACAAAATAGCACAGCATCAGATGAAGACATGATACAACAAACACTGGCATGTCCCCCCCATCTAAATCCCATGTAGGTGATGCTGGATATGCACTCACGCCATGGATGATGACACCTGTACGGAGACCAAGGAACAGGCATGAAGAGGCGTACAATAGGGCACACGTCCGCACACGTGGACTGATTGAGAGGACATTCGGACTGCTGAAGGCCCGGTTCCGCTGTTTGAGCAGATCTGGCAGATCACTGCTGAACAGCCCAGTGAAGACGGGTAAAATCATGCTCGTATGTGCCATGATGCACAATCTCTGCCTGTGCAGGAACATCCCAATGTCCCCAGACGCAGATGAAGATGATGGGGATGGAGATGGGGGTGGGGATGGGGATGGGATGGCACCACCTCCCTCTGGGGGTCCACTTGATGGCCAAAGAGCACGGGATGAACTGATTCGCATTTACTTTTGAGACACAGCACATTCACAGCAATGCATGGACATGGTGATGACAATAAATGATTTGTTGTACTGCAAATGAAATGATAGATGCCCACACATGTATGTTTTGATTTCAAATGATGATATATAGATGAATTAACAACAGAGAAGGAGGTGCAATGGTTAGGGAAGCTGTACACCCATGCCCACCCATCACCCAAACGTACCCACCCCCACCCAGGCCCCAATGTTCAAACACCCAAAACAACTTCCCCCACCACCCAAGCGTACCCACCCTCACACCCTTCAAGTCCACGTGTGTCCTGCAGTGCCCCACACACATGCCATCACTTCCGTGTGCGCTTCTGTTCCTGTGCATCCTTTCCCAAGAGCCCCTTAGCCAACCCGAGCGCCTCCTTGGACTGGCAGTAGTGGAGCTGGATGGGGTGGTGGTATTGGATGGCACAGAATCAGGTATAGATGGCATACGTGCAATATTTGCCTGTTGCCCAATCAACATGGACTCTATGAGCCTGGAGGTGTTGTCATTACCCTCCCGCACCTGGCGTGCCAGGGTGACAATAGTGCTGGCAAAGCATCCAATGGACCTTGATAGGCAACGCACTGACGTGCTGTAGCACTCCCTCTGCAGCCTAGATTCCTCGAGCTGCCCCTCCACCTGCTGGGTGAGGGTAGCCTGCTACTCCTCCATCCGCTGCATGCCGGAATTAAGCTCTGCCATAGATGGGGTGGGGGACCTCATGGGACTTTGGAGTGATGTGGGAGTAAACTCCAGCTGATGGAAGGATCCCAGGTCATCAAATGTGGGCATCTCCCCCTGTGGCCCAGTATCAGAGTGCTCGGCCGGGGCACTGTTGTCAATACAGGACGCCTCCTCTGCAGTGCAGCTGCCTTCTGTGTTGGTTTGGGTGGGCACGATGGGTTCCCGTGGCACCTGTGTTAAGTCAGGCAGCGTGGAGATGCTGGGGATGTTGGTGGTGGTGGCCGACACATTTGTTGCAGTTAATACTGGGGGCAGAGATGCCGAACTACTGGCAGCATCCTCTTGTGCAGGGGCAGTGGCTTGGACACGTGCCGGTGCAGATTGCCTGGCCTGTTGTGCAGCATCACTGTCACTTGACACGGCTGTGGGGACACAGAGGACATGCAATTAGTGTTGTGGTGGTGGCTGATGGGTGCATCACATGCATCATACAGGTTGATCATTCAATAGTGTTAGTTACATGCATCTGATTGTTGGGGGTATGCATTGTTGTGATATTGGTTGCCATACGGATCATGATGGGTCCTTTGGCCCAGTCATGCATTGCTTGGGGGGGGGGTTGTTAATGTGCTCTTTGGCCCAGTCATGCACTGCTTGGGAGCGGAGGGGTTGTTAATGGGTCCTTTAGCCCAGTCATGCCATCAACATATTCTCATGTGGCATTCATGTTTCACCACTTACCAGCATCTGCAGGTGGGCTCACTCCTGCCTCAGCCTCCCCGATCCCATGGATGCCCTCAAGGTGGAGGACACTGCTGCAACGCTCCTCCCATGCTTGCAGCCTCAGTGGGGAAGGGGGTCCTCCACCTGTCCCACTGCTGCGTTGGTGGTGTGTGGAGATCAGGTTCCGAACACTCAGCCTGAGGTCGTCCCACCGCTTGTGGCAGTCCTTTACGCTCCTCACAGTCACGCCCACAGCAGTGCACTTGCGTGCTGCTTCCGCTCACACTTCTTTCCTCCGCTGCTGTGTGGCACGCCGTTGATCGGCACTGAACATCATCTCTGCATGCTCCACTATATGCTCCACCAGAACAGTTAGCTCCGCCGCACTAAAGCGCTGTTTGCGCTGCCTCTGAGCTGGAATCCTGGCAGACATGCTGGTGGTCCCTTTTGCCTTCTCACAGTGTGGATTCTGCTTGTGCTGACTCTGGATGACAATGGATTGTGCTTTATATGATGGCCGCCTCTCTGTTTCCTGTTTTGGCGATCATGGTATTTCCGGTTTCGTGTCCGTGGCGACGGAGGCGGACACGGTTTTTGCGCTACTTGTGGCAGCGCTATGTCCATTTCCGTGGCTTTTTCCGGGATGGCGGTAACAATGTTTCCGCATCCGTGTGGTGCGCGCGACCGACAGCACGTAATCGGACTTTCCGCAACCTTGCGGACACGGAAACTTTGTTACCGCCATCACAGAATCACTGCGGTCCAAACCTGACAGGTTGTAATGAGGCCCAATATCTCAAAAGTCCTCATCTGACTCATTCTCTGAAGCCCTACTCATATTATTCCCTAAACCAGACAAAGAACAAATGCGTCCCAGTAACTATCAGCCTATTTCTCTTATTAATGTTGATAGTAAGCTCTTTGCAAACATTCTAGCCAATAGAATTTAATCTTCTCTCCCTGCTCTGTTCAAATCAGACCAAGTTGGCTATGTAAAGGGACACAACATCTTCTCCAACGCAAGACTATTAATGTACGCAATTAATTTAGCTTCTAGAGACAAAAAGGATAAACAAGGTTATGCGGCCATCACGCTTGACACAGAAAAGCTTTCGACCGTGTCAACTGGGAATTTATGTTTCAATCCCTGCAGTGGCACGGTTTTGGCGATAAGTTTATTTCCATTGTCAAATTTCTCTACTGTTCCCCTAAATCCTCAATCAGTATTAATGGCCAATCTTCCCCCTTCTTCCTCCTACTAAGAGGTACTTGACAGGTTTTTCCTCTCTCCCCAATTCTTTACATTCTCTCACTGGAGACCTTACTAGAACTAATCAGATCCAATATAAATATTCCAGGAATTTTGTGGGGTGTATCACATATTAAAATTGCAGCGTATGCCGATGACTTCCTTATTCTTATCAAAAATCCTAAACTTCACCTCCCCAACTTACTTAACACACTATCAATTTGGCCAAGTATCGGGATACAAACTTAATAAAGACAAGTCTGAAATGTTGCCTCGAAACCTCTATTGTCTCAATCACGATATTGATAACTTTGGTTTTAAATGATGTGATGTTTCTATCAAATATCTAGGGATTCGTTTTTTGCCTCTACGATCCATGATACTATCAAACTCAATACACAGATTTTGTTGGATAAACTTAAAGACTCAACTTTCAGATGGTCCCCCTTTATCTCTCTTGGTGGGGAAGGCTTGACACAATCAAAATGATGCTCTCCACTATTGTTTTATATTATTTACAGCTAATGGAAAAAGTAAAAGAATCGCTGTTGCCAAGCTAAAGCGCCCTATGACATGGGGGGTGGGGAGTAAGGCTTCCTGATTTTAAATTATATCACTCTGCTTTTCGCCTGAAACAATCCTGCTGCTGGTTTGCATGTCCAGAAGAATCTGATGTTCCCCCATGGTGTATTTTAGAGAAACATCTGGTTCATCCCTTTGAAATTGCTGATCTCATCTACCTATTTAATCATTCCTCCATAGCTATCTCTGATCCCATTAAAGCTTTCATTTCTGCCCTACAAGTATTTCTCTTTCCTCATACTAAAACTCCTAAAAAGACATTCTCCCCTTTGTTATGGCACAATAAAAATATTGTGATTAATAATAGAGCATTGAATCGGAGATCCTGGTTAAAAAAAGGCATCAGATTCATTCAAAAAATTGCTAATGGCCCTTCAATTCTTTCCTTCCAACAATTCAAACATGTATTCTCTGTTTCCAATGCGGACTTTAATTTTTTTTAATAAACTAGTCAATTCTTGTCTAGATGCACTTTATCACTTCTCAAATTATATCCTTTTACCTGACGCTTATAGATTGTTGCAGTTTACCATATTTTCCGATGTCAGAGCTTCTAAATTTGACAGTATTCTTTCCTCAACTTTTGTCATTTGCCCTGTGCGTCTTTGATGAGAAAATTATTTTGGTTTCACTCATGATGACCGCACATGGTCCCTTCTTTTTTCTAAAATTAAATGTATTTCAGTGTCAGCCAATATCACACAAAATTTTTTTTCTTTATTCACAGAACGTTTATTACTCCTGTAAAACTAGCTAAATCTAAGAATGATACTAATGATACATGTTGGTCTTGTAGCCATGCTCTGGCCTCGTATGAACATTTGCTTTTTAATTGCCCTTTTGTTTTCAGATTTTGGCAAGATATATGGAAGTACCTTAAACTAATTTTTTTATGGATGTTCCACTATCTTTTTTGAATATCTTTCTAGGCAGCTTGGCTGTCAATACCAGCGTTTTGCACGCTTCAGCTAAACTTCTATTTATCGTCATTGCGTTAAAACTCATTACAGACATTTGGAAAAACTCGTGTACTCTCTCTGCCGGGGGCTGGTGGAACAACATTTGCCACATACAAAGAATGGAACTATGCATGGCAAATAATCTAAATCATATTCCCAAGTATAATGCTAAGTGGTCTTTTTCGTTCGCTACTTGGAGTGTTTTAATGCATCTTCGCATGGAACATGAGCTGCTATATGTATGCTTAACTTTCTTTTCGATTTGTTCATGAATTTACTTGTGTAATATGCTTAATGCCATAAGAACTTCATTCCAAAAGTTCTGATTGTTATATTGCCTTGATATACCTCCCTTCCCTTTCCTTTTCTTCCTTCTGTCTTCTTGTTTGTACTCTGTCTGTTGGTTTGTCTTCCCCTGTCTGTCCCAGCCATTTATAGGCACTTGCCTTGCAGAACTCTCTGTTTCAACATTTTCTACAGTAGTTGTTGCTGTATTTAAGTTTTTACAAAGTTGCTTGTCCATTATATATTATATATCTAGTACGGTTATTAAGAGCATCTTGATGTTCTTTTTTCTTTTTCTTAGCCCTCATGGACTTGTGCACTGCTCTAAAAGTTGTATTATTGTTAAAATTACAATAAAAACCTATTAAAATAAAGAAAAGCTTGTTATAAGCTATATCATATAATACATAAAATAAATAAATAACACATACAAACATGGAAATAGTAGTACTTGTATGGAAGGGTACCTACCGCACTGGAGAACATGTATATAAATAAACAGAGAGTAGGCAGGAAGATGGGCTAACTGGATGGATGTGGGGGTGTCTCTTTTTCTGCAGGCGAGAAACCTGGATTCTTTCTCTACAGAGGCACTGGCAGACTAAACAGGCCATGAGGTCCTCATAGGTAGGTGAATCATTGAGTGACTCAATGAGCTTTGGGATCTTTCTCAGCAGGAAAAGTGTGAACTGCATTCTTCTAAGCAGGAAAATTGGAAGACTGGAAGGAGTAAGGGATCCTTTTCCATAGGTAAATTGGTAGAATATTTGGGCCAGCTATCGATATAGATGGGAAATATGCCAACTGTGTATGTCTGAGGCACTTATATCTATCGACTGCTTTAGGTCACTCTGCCGCCAGGAACATTGCTGGAGATGGCATTCCCTTGACCGTACAATATTGCTGATTAAGCAAAGGGGGATTTTAGATGGTGGCAGGAGGGAGTAGTAAGAGGGTATATGGTGGGCTCACCCTGTTAAAAAGAAAAATAGGAAAAGCCACCACACCCGTATTTTCCTGTGGCATTTATACACTGGCATTATGTCACAGAACCTTAGGGACCTGGGCAGACTTGATGAGCCTCGGGTTTCTTCTGTGCTGTGAAATTGACTGACTGGGCCTCAAGGGCCTCATAGTCAGGGAAATCGGCAGACTTATTAGGGCTGGAGATCCTCCTCTGCAGGGAAATGGACACACTTCATGGACTAGGGGATTCATCTGGAGAGGTGGTTCTTGTCTACCCTCAAATCTTTGCTTAAAATAGAACACCTGCCTGAGAAATTGCATTAACATCACTTTCGGTCCTCAGCACCAATTATTGTTAAACCTCAGCAATGTAGCCTCATATCCTAGCACCTTGTGCAACCTCTAGGATTACACAACTAATCCTGTGTATTCCCATAGCACACTATGCCTCTATGGGCCTTGGTCCCCAAACAACGCTATGGAGAGTGTGTTATGTTTGGTTAGCTTAGAGAACTCTTGCAGAATGAACCCATAGAAGGCTCTGAGGTATACAGAGCAACCAGACAAGAGAGAATGAAAAGAATAAAACCTGTGCAATTGCAGTAAAGTACCCAGGTGTGTGGCGGTTAGAAATCAGATTTCACGAGTGCTGGTGGACAGTGATGGGCAGAGCATAAGGAAATTGGGAGACTTCCTAAAAGAGATGCAATCTCATGTTCAATTTCTATACCGATCATTATGCCTCAGCCTATTAGTTGTGACATTAAAATGGATGCCAGGCATCAACCTGTGCCAGATCAGCAATTCTCCTTACCTATTCGGTCCAGTCGGTCCATGGCCACTGTTTCGAAGGCCCTCCTCATCATGGGGTACTCCTCCAGCACCTCGTTGAAGTTATCCACTGAGAGGGAGTACAGACGGCAGTAGGTGTCGGCACGCACGCTGGCCGTCCGTCTCCCCCGCGTCAATAAGCAGATTTCTGTGGGAAATAGACACACATTCAGCTTGACTTTTTAAGGTCACCCTTGTGTTTATTGTTCAGCATGCACTGTGGTTTGTTTTCAAAGATATGTACCTCTTAGACCTGCCAGAAATCTGACTCCTGCTGATGAAGAATAAACACGATTTCACCTGTGCCCACACAGAGGTAATCAAAATAAGATAGGCAACAACTTTGCTATCCTTTTCCAAAGTGGGGCTGGGGGGCCACGGGGGAGCTGACATGTTTTTGTTTTTGGGCAACCAAAAGTGAGGATGCTTTGCCTTGCATAGATGCAATTTGAAACATATCCTTATTTCTTTCCACTTTACCTGTATATGGAAAGGGTTTTGTATATGCTTTCTGTAACCTACACACAAAAGTTATTGACATAAAAAAAGGACATCAGATAAATTCAATGACAATGACAGCAATTAAGAGGAGCAAGTAAGTGTATGTATTCTGAACATGTCTAAAAAAATCACCTACAAATACTGTAGAGGAAAGGTATAAAAGTGAACGCTGTATTAATGTAGCCAAAGGGCCTTCATATGTTATAAGATTCGGACCATAACGTAGTAGCAAGAGAATATTGTCAATAAAATAATATTAATTCATGAGTGCTGGATTCGGGCATTGGCCTTCTACTGGTTCTTCTGTACCTCTCAGAGCCCATGGTGCTGTAATCCCTGGGGCCCTTTTTCACCATGTACGGCAATTAAGCATAAAGCCCTGGAGTGGTTCACCTCCTTTATATCATTCCAGCAATAATACCACAATCCACCTTATTGGGGTTTGTGGAGGGTCCAAGGAGTCAGTCCTTGCCCCCCATAAAATAACTGTGGCCACATTGTTGCAGCGCGATCATCCAAGTGGGTTGAGGAGATGGCTGTTCATACCAACAGCCTGGCCCGAGGAACGGCGGGACTGCCACAGCCTCGGCAAATATGTGGTTAAAGTGTGATCCTGCAAAGGACATCCACTCTGTTTAAGTAGCTGCCTGCAATCAATTGCTGGAAAAAGATGTCCTTGACATCCTGCCAAACCACGATCCTTCCTTTTCGTCTACCAAATCACCTTTACCCTCTCAATCTCGGCTTTCATAATTTGCCAGGGGTGACTTACCTCCTGCGTTAGTGCACACTGACAAATCCGTAGGCTTTACTCTACATTATATTTCCTAGCGATGTGCCCAGATTGCCAAAACTGTGCATGCAGCACCTCACCCACATCAACCGCTCCATAAAATGAGATGCTTTGCACCCTTTCAGTAGTTAGAAAAGCGCCTAGATCCTTGCATGCCGCAGTGCTCACTGCGTCCCCTCAAATGTTTCTACAGCTCTGCTGCCAGATGAATTCCAAGGGCAAAACGATTTGATATTGACCTAACATTGGCCTCTTTACCATGACATTCTCTTTCTCCCTGCTATATTGTATCATCCATAAATCACTACATTGTCAACGAGCGTCCTATTTATAAGACTCATTTGATATTTCTGACAGGCTCTGTTTTTTCCCCGTGGGAAATTAGCTATGTGGTTAGAGAGTAGGGATCTGTAACATTATTTTCTACAGGCTAAACTCTTCTCAGACCACTGCATAAACATCTTTGGTGAAAATGTAAATAGTGGTATTTAGCAAACAACAGTTTTACAAGAATACAAAAGTAACTTAAGGTAGTCTTTATAAAAGAAACCCATCATATATTAAAAGTACTTTATAATTCAATGTGTCATCACGAAGGAAAACCCACATGTTGCACTATTTGCCCTTGCAACATTGGAAGAGTGCAACATTTGTAATTTTGATAACTTGATCTTACTTCTATCTCAATTTCAGTACGTCTGAGGAGGCAAGTTTGATTGGAAATGTCTCTAGTTTGTCACTGGTGCCTGCCCAGCTGTCCCAGTTTTGCAATTTTCCCACAATTTTTTTTTTTTTTAAAAACACTTTTTTTGTTATTTGTTTATCAAATGGCCCACCCTCCCCAATATCCCTTGCCCTTAAAGGTTATACTATGTGTTTCACAATTTGCTCATTCTTGTATTCTGGGAAAACACTCTGGAGCTCATGTTCTATTGTGACGTAACGTGAATGGAAGGTGTAAAAGTCTTGAGTAAGGCGTTATGCCTTACATTCACAAAATGCCACATTTTCAATCATTTCTATGGCGGAGAGGAGAGTGGAACACAACCTGCGTTTGTGCCTCCTTCCTACCTCAACGCCATACAAATGCCCTAGCATTTGCGTTGACATGGATATTTATGCCGATGCAAATGGAGATTTGTATGTGGTCTGCTTGCTTTATGCAAATGCATAAAGCAGGCAGACCCCATAGGGATCCATAGTACATGCTGGCTGCCATGCTCGCATGATTGCAAATGTACCAGGTCCCAGCCGTCAAATTATACTTCAGAGCAACATGTGCTCCTTAATTTCCATCCTGCATAGATGTGCACTGCTTATAAATGTTTTTAATTAATAGATATCTACATTTTATACTGTCAAATGCCCTTTCAGTCTCAGATAATTTTGTTTTTTGAAGAGGCAACTAGGTTTTATAAGCAACTACAAGGGGATTAATTGACTACTGCTTCCCGGTTCAATAGGGTTTTATGTATTATGATGGCTCGATTAGGTCATGTTTTCCAGGTGCTTTGTGACCATTGAACATATTAGCTGTTTGAAAACACATTGGGCCTCATTACGACCCAGGCGGTAAGTTACCGCCTGGGCCGTGACTTTACCACCATGGCGTAAACTACGTTTACGCCATGGTGGTTGGCGGACTTACCGCCCCATTCCGACCTAGGCGGGGCGGTAAGTCCCCAATCCCCATTTACCCTTCCCCATTCCCATTTTTGCCCCATAGGGCATAATGGGAGTGGGGAAGGCGTTAATTACGCCACCGTAAATTACGGTGGCGTAATTAACTCCATGGTCCCTTAGCGCCATGGATTTTAACACCTGCTAAAAGCAGGTGTTAAAAGCACCATGGCGCTAGGGGACCTCGTAATCAGGCGGTAAGGGTCGGCGCTGTTAACGCTGCCGTAAACCCCTTACCGCCTGAGTTGTAATGAGGCCCATTTACTATTTGACTGGTGTTTTTTCTGGCACTTAACATAATTGATTGTATCCAGGTAATCATCAGCAAATTCCCCACCACATGTTAGTGAATCTATGACTGCCTCAAGAATGCCTGTGAATATGTGAATGCCTCAAAAATTCATTTTACAATAATAATAATCATAATATTTATTTCTTTTATTTAGTTTAAAAATGAAACTTTTTGGAGGCCACCAGGGGGCGCAGGCAAGATGGCAGCCTTATCGTCAAGCTCTGTCCCCTGCCCTGGAGTTTTTCGTGGAGGTTGAAGGACCAGTGACCCCAAAAAGAGGGTCCCCGAATGGGTGAACCTTTTCAATTGCATTGGGGTGAGGAGTTAGCGCCGGTATCTCCGCAAACGGCCACAAGAATGTGAAAACTGCTGGGGCCCGCATTGCAGTAATAGAGAGCGGTGAGGCGGGAGAAGACCTGGGCCGCAGTTGCGTGGTGTGCCCCTGTAGTGGTGGAGGTCGAGGACGCTGCATCAATGGGGATGAGGGACTCTGCATCAACAGGGGTGGGCCCCCCTAGGTTGGCCCCCCCAGTCTAGGTGATGGCCCCCATCATTGAAATCAAAGAGGGCCGAGGGGGCGGACATCCAACGGGGTGCCCTGTTAGCCGTGCCGCAAGCCCGAGCTGTGGGAGGAGGCGGTGGACCAGTACGCTATTGAGGCACAAGACGTGTGAGCCCCTCAGCAGGTGGCTCCAGGAGAAAGGGGTGAAATACAAGTGGGGCTGCCCGTGTGCACTGATTTTTGTGTGGGTAGGGGAAAATATAATTTGGTCATGGAGGCAGAGGTTAAACAGGCCATGGACGACCTGATTGGCCCACAAAGCGGTATCTCGCAGAAGTAGGGGGGAATGGCGTTGACTCTGGCCAGGGACCGCAAGGCGCGCAATCCGCAGGGAGCAGACGTGAAATCCAAGGGGCCAGGAAATTTCAGAAGCTCAACACCCCCTCAGCCTGGTGGGATGGGACATTAAGGGACCCTTGGGGATGGGCAGGTTATTCATCCGGGTCTATCTTATAATGTTTGTATTTAACTCTCTTTTTTGATGCAACCTCCCCATGCAATGTTGAAGTGAATGCTGGCAAGTCAAGTTATTCATCCATCTGTATCATGAGGTGATCTGGCTCCTATTTATTTATTTGTAACGTGCCAAGGGCACATAGTCATTAAGGCACACATTAAGAAGAGACAAGAAAAAAACAACACAATAACCAGAGAAACACTCCGGAGCCAAAGGCAAATTCATAAACCAGAAA
Organism: Ambystoma mexicanum; assembly: GCF_040938575.1. NCBI lineage: Eukaryota > Metazoa > Chordata > Amphibia > Caudata > Ambystomatidae > Ambystoma > Ambystoma mexicanum. The sequence goes on from NC_090921.1 coordinate 706,421,224, forward strand.
CTGAACTGTCCGACAGAGGTAGTCAGGGACAGGCCATTGAAGTAGTATTTCTGTGAGGAAATCTACCATCTGCATGGTGGGTGTGGGCTCGACTGGGCTTTTTTGAAATTTTAAAGTAAATGTATGATGCAAGATCTGCCTCAGGAAAATGCGTGGGGCTAATCCACACACGCTTTCCTAAGCTCACACCACAACAAATGCATAGACTCATGCACTGACCTGTTGCCAACGCTTGGATTTGACTTTTGGACACACTGACTTTGGTGCTTCACCTTCTCAACCCTCATGCTGGTCCTCCCCTGGATCTCGTACTCAGGATGGCCCTGAACCATGCTGTGCCCTTCATCTTCATGATTACTTGCCGACAATTTCTGTTCCCTCCAACATTGTGTGCTTTTACTGACCTCTGCAATCTGTATTTCCTCTCCCCTCTGCTTCTCTGCACTTTTTCACAGTTTTATTCTTTGTTCTCTCCTCCTCTCCCTTCTCCCTCTCGACGCCCGCCCTCCCTTACTTTTTTCTATGCACTTACTCTATCAGAATTGTCCCTGGACCTAGTATGATAGCAACAATTGTTTGTCTCCTCCCCCTTCCCATACTTGCTCGCTCCCCCTGCCCCCCAGCACTATCCGAAATGTCATCAGGCCTAGTACAATAGTCGCTTGTTTTGTTCCTCTCCCTCCTTTCTCCTCCCCTCTCCCTCACCTCTTGTAAATTCTGGCTCTACCAGAAATGTCGTCAGGCCTACAACGGTAGTCGTCTGTCTGTTTCTCACCTCCTTCCTATCTGTGTCTTTGCACTTGCACCATCTGAAATGTCGCCAGGCCTAGTATGATATTTTTTCTTATTTTTTTTTTAAAGTTTTTATTAAAATTTTTGAACAAACAAACAATAAAACCAAACAAACAGTGCATGTTCAACAGTTTCATTACATTTTTTAAATTCCCTAACCTCTACTCCCACTACCCCACCCCCCTTGCGAGTCTATCACCTTAAGTCATCAGATTCCACACCCTGTGGTTCGGTCTCCTCCTCAACAGGTTCAGTCGGGTCATCTAATGACCCAAACAGTCCGGCTATCAGTAAGTTCCAGGCCATCAGGGACTCATTCTCCTCCTCCCCCCCATTGCTGCCCGCCTCTTGCCATGCTATGGTTTCGGCTTCTGCCCATTTTTGCAAGTCTTTCCACCACACCTCTATCCTCGGCACATGGCCTGACTTCCATCCCATGGCAATCCTTCTCTTTGCAAGCATATAAGCCAGGTCCCTTAGTTTGCTTACATGCCTGAGTTTCCGTGGTCTGGGGAACCCCCCCAGCAGGCAGGCCCATAATGTGTCCACTACTATCTTGACCCCTCTTCCTTTTAGTTTCTCTTTGACACCCCTCCAGAACCTCTCTATGATCGGGCAAGACCAAAACATATGCACCATGCCTGCATTCTCTTCGTAGCACTTGGGGCATGCTTGCCGACCTGCATTCTCGAACCTCAATATCCTCCAAGGCGCCGTATAAGCCCTGTGTGTTATGTAAAGCTGTATCTGTTTCAGTCTCGTGTTTCTAGACACCTTCTAATGATACCTTTGCACCCGTTCCCACATCCGATCTCCCATTTGGGCCCCAACCTCCGTTTCCCAGTCCATTCTCAGCTGCGTGACCTCCTTCCCCAGTTTAGACATCAACATCTCGTACAGTCCGGAGTCCTCATGGCCCCCCCTTAGCTATATCATATATAACGTCTATGGTGGCGTCCAGTTCTTCCTCCAACACAGTTTCGGGCCACATTCTCTTAATCCTCTGTACCATTCTGTGGTACGTGATGTACTGGCCTTCGTGCAACCCAGCCTCCTCCCGCAGCCCCTCGAAGGTAACACAAGAGCCCCCCCGCCAAATATCCCCCATCGTTGCCACCCCAGCCGGCTCCCAGTGGGTCCGGAGTATCAGTCGCAGCTGAGCGTCTGCCCCTGTCAATACAACCAATGGCATCTGCGGCGAGCATGGGGACGGGTTCCCCATCAATTGGAATGCCCTGCGCCACACCTTCCACCCCAGCAGCATCATTTTAGGGCACCCCACCATCTCCGCCCTGGGTGCCCACATAACTTCTTTCAGATAAAAGGGTGCACAGTCCCGCCCAAACAGCCTGAATTCGGAGGTCTCTTCATCAGATAGACATTTGGCAACATATTGCAACTGGCTCACCACATAGTACGCCTCGTAATTGGGCAGCTTTATACCCCCTTTGTCATGGAAGTTCTGGAGCTTCCATAACGCCACTGTTTCGCATGCCATGCCACAGAAAGTCCCTACACATGCCATTCAGTTTGGCAAAAAACCCTTTAGGAATCAGATACGGAATATTTCCGAAGTAATGTAGGAGCCTTGGCAGGACCACCATCTTTAGCATCGCCCCCCGCCCCATCATCGCCAAAGGCAGCTTCACCCAAAACCGCATGCATTTCTCAATTTTTTGGATTGCTACCTCTGTATTACACCTATGCTCCTCCCCCACGGTGTGATATATATCTATCCCCAGGTACCGAAAAGTACTAACTGCCCACGGTACCTGTAAGACCGGTAGCCTCTCCGCTGGAACCCCTGTATACACCCCCAACGGGAACAGACTAGACTTCTGGGGGTTCACCGCTATGCCTGATCGCCCAGCGAATCTCCCAAGCACTTCCAAAATGTACTGGAGGTTCTCCTCTGGGTACCGCACATACAGCAACATGTCGTCCGCATATAGGGAGACTAAATGCAGCTCCCCGTTCACCTCGATGCCTATGGTGTCATATTGCTGCCTCAAATAGATCGCGAGAGGCTCCAGGGCCAAAATGCAGAGCATGGGGGACCACAGACATCCTTGTCTAGTACCCCTACTAAGCTGCCACCTCTCTGATATCACAGATCCCGTCTTGATCTGGCCAGCGGTTCACTATACAAAATCTCCGCCCACCTTACATAGCCAGGCCCTAACCCATAATGTTGTATTGGCCGCCAGCAGCCACGTCCACTTGACGGAGTCGAAGGCCTTGATCGCATCCAGGGACACGATTGCCATTTCCTCCTCACTTCTGCTGCCAAACTCAATGATCCTCTGAAGTCGCCTATGATTGTTGGTGATGTTTCTATGGGGGACATAGCCCGTTTGATCCGGATGTATTAACTTACCAATTACCTTTTTCAGTCTTTTCGCCAAGACCGCAGTTAATATCTTGCCGTCTTGGTTCAACATTGACATAGGTCTGAAGGAACCACAGCTGCGCCCTGGTTTATTTGGTTTAGGGAGAGGTACTATAACAGCCTCTCTCAGTGACTCCGGCAGGCGGCCCGTCTCGAACGCCTCATTTATCATCTCTAGCAGCGGGGGGAGGACCTCTTCTATATATACCTTGTAAAATTTGCTTGGGAGCCCGTCTGTCCCCGGGGTCTTACTAGTAGGCAACTGCCTCACCACCTCCCCCAGTTCTTCCAGGGTAATCGGGGAGTCCAATTCCTCTCTTTCCTCCTCACTGATCGTGGGCAACCCCATATCCTCAAGTGTTTCTTCTATCATTGCCCGGCTACTTTCCCCGCCTTCCCCGTATAGCACTTTACAGTAATCCACAAACGCTTGATTAACCCCCTCTCGATTGGACCGCCTTTCCGAAAATACTCCAATATTTTTTCCCGGTCTTTATATTTCAGTATTTTGGCAATTATCGCTCGTGGAGGGGCTCCCGGTCTTGGCTTCCGCATGAGGGCTCTATGTGCGCGCTCAACCACAAATCCTTGCTAGAGTATACCGGCCCGATTCCTTGTAGGAGTAGGTTCTCGATATAATCAGTCGGGTCCTGGCCCTCCTCGCCTTCTGGCAGACCCACCACACGAATGTTGTTTATCCTCGCTCTCCCTTCTGCTTCTTCTGCTCGAGACTCCAAGTTGGCCACCTGTTGCTTGAGGACATGGTTCTCTTTTGTATTGTTGGCACCGGTGTCCGTATTAGATTTCACTGCGCCCTCCAGGATGCTTGTGCGTTCCGCCAGTCCCCTGACATCCTGTCTCAGCAGGGAGACTTCGATGCCCACTGCTTCAATTTTAGCCTCCAGGGAAGTGCGTAGGTCCATCATCGCAACCCCCCAAGATTCCTTCAGCTCCGTAATGGCCTCCAAAATCTGACGATTATCAGCCGCTGTCGCGCCCTCAGCCTGTGCCATCGGGCCTTTGGTTGAGGTGGCCGCAGGAGACAGTTGTGCTTTCGCAAAAATGTTCATCGTGGGTTGTTTGGTCTTATTCTTGCCCACGGCCCCTCGCACTGCCATTTTCTGGTCACCATAGGGTCTCCCTATCACGATTCAGCGACCGAGTGTCCCCCCAGCTGCAATTTCCGCTCTTTACCGACTGTCGCGGTGGTCTCCAGGCAGTCGCCACCTCCACCTCCTCTCACCACTGCTAGTTCAATGCCGGGCGAGCGCTTCTCGTGCTGGTCGTGGTGCGGCCTGCATTTTCACACCTCGGGCCCCTGCCATCCGGGCCAGCGGCCAAGCTTTCACGACTCAAGACCTGCGGCCCACAGGGGGTTTTTGTATTCTGCCTTCACCTCGCCATTGTCGTTCTTTCCCCGTGGCCGCCGCCTCTATTCGTCCTCTTCGGGTACCCTGGTTTTGTTTCTTTTGTCGTCGGCCATCTTGTGTGACAATGGACCGAGCCACCGCCGTCGTTCATCGAGCAATTTCTCCAGACTCCCGCTTACGATTTTCCTCGATCTTTATACAATGAGCGGAGCATCCATTCCCATGTGTGTGCGGTCGATTCTGGAACCAGTGGCGCACTTTTAAAGGTAGTTTGTAGGGATCAACTGTCGGATCCTCCGGAGCTCCACGGGAAGCACGTCCTTCTCCATGGCTGCCCAAGCCACGCCCCGCCTAGTATAATAGTTAATTTCACATTCTTGTTGTTCATGGCCTGTAATAATGTCTTTGTATTTTCCCTTGTTCCCTCCCTTGCATTGAAGCGTTTTGTAACACATTGTGCATAGGCGCTATATAAATAAACTATCATATCATATCATATTATGTCAGAAGAGGATTGGGGGGTGCTGTGGGATTTGGGGAGGGTTAGGTGTAGGTGGTGGTGTAGGTAAAGTGACTAGGGCCGGGCCACAACCCTGGTGGTTTGACTGGCGGGTCAGAGACGGGCAGGACACACGGTCGGATGCCTCAGACGGAATGGGAAAGGGTGGCGAGTAGGGAGGTCTGGGGAAGAGGAGGGGATCTAATGCAGCAGTTAACTCGGCGGGGGGGATCCCGGAGCCCTTCTAAAGATGTGGGGGGACAGGTGGCAAAATGTACTGAAGGGCTATGGCTGAGATGAGGGTGGCGTTGAACGTAAAGGGGCTCAACTCAGAGAATAAGAGATCGCTCACTAGCAATATGTTTAATAAACAACATTTGGCAATCCTATTCCTGCTAACTACAAGTAGGGGGCTGAATCGGGAATAAAGGGAAGAAACATTGGCAGGAACTGCTGGGCATCCCTCAAGGATCATAAGAAGGAGGGGGTAGGCATCATAGTTGGAAAAGCATTCTAGGTGACGAGGGTACAGATCAAGAGGGGATATGGGGGTGGTTCCTTGGGATCAAAAGCTTTAGACTGCTGGTCAGCAAAGGGGGGGACCTCGAGGGCACTGGCAAAGGAGATCATGGATTTTCGCAAAACTGCCACAGCATTGTGATTGGGTGGATATTTGGCGTAGTCATTTTCCAGGTCCGGGGTTACACATTTGTTTCCCCTCCACACCGGTCATACACCAGAATAGACCAGCTTCTGGTCCTGTGGGAATGGCCATTTGAGGTGAGGCACCCTCAAGGTTGAGGCGATAACCTGATCGGACCATGAGCTAGTGGTGGCAGAGTGGACGGTGGCGAGAGGAATGCAGTGGAAGTACCGCTGGAGTTTTAATGATACGCTGACGAGGGTTCGGGTGTTCGGAGAATTTTTGGGGAAAGAAATAGGGGTGTATTTTGAGGCCCACGATAATGGTGAGGTGAGCATGGCAATGGTGTGGGAGGCAGCCAAGGACACATTTAGGGGACTGGTCATTGCGGAAGGGGATCGGAGAAAGAGGAGAGTGGTCGAGTGAAGGCCATACTCTGTGATGAGCTGAAGGTTCTATGGATCTAGCTTTGGCAGGAAGATGCAGCCAGGGAGGGGCTTCTGAAGGAGATGAGGGACAAGAGGCAGGAGTTCCATTCGGTGTCCTTAGGTGAGGTGGTAAAGAGAATCAGATTTATGCTGCAAAAGTATTAAGCAGTGGTCGAAGTGTACGAAAAGAAGTAGTGGAACTATGTTCCCTGCTCGCCTGCACCCACTCCCCACAAACCCCATTGCCACGACACCTCCCACACACAATACACCCCCCAAACAGGTGCACCTGCTGTTTAAGGGAGCGTGCAGTGCAGTGCACCGAAAGTGAAGGTTTCAACCTCTTCCTACACTTTTATTTTAAAACAACACCAATCTGGAACGGTTTCTTTTTTAAATAAAAATATAGGAGCTGTAAAAGGTAATTTAAAAAAGTAGAGGAGCACCGCTCCCAACCGCTCCCGCTCACTTAGACCACTGCGAGAGGGGTGATGCCACAGGAGCACTCCTTGTGGACAGGGTAAAAGGGTGTAGGGCATAGAGGAGGGTTGAGAGGGTGCGAGGGACTGATGGGGAAATGGTGGATGGAGGAGACAACATCCGACCCTAGTTTGCTGCTTACTACCAGCATTTCTATGCTATGCAACAGGTGAGCAGATGCATGTATGCCTACCTCGACGGTTTACCGCTTGCTAAACTTACAGTGGAGGAAGGGGAGGTGCCCGAGGCAGAGGTAATAAGGGAAGAGGTGCTGAGAGCGATTAAGATGCTAAAAGCAGGTAGGCTCCCCAGTGAAGACGGATTCACCATGGACTTCTACAAGCAGTAGACAAACTATATAATTCCATTGTGGGGAGGGATCCATACTTCCTCCAGGCTTTAATAGCAGTAATTTCAAAATCAGGTAAGGATCGCACTAACAGACAGGGGGCTGATAATATGCAAAAGACGCTGCACATTATTAATAGACGAGTGGTGGCAAGAGAAGGGGCCCTACTGCTGGCCTTAGATGCGGAGAAGGCCTTTGACCGGGTGAGCTGGGCCTTCGTAAGGGAGGTCCTCTCGACCATAGGGATGGGCCTGAGATGGAAATGGTGGATCCCGGCCCTATACTGTAGCCCGTCTGCCAGAGTGGTGGTGAATGGGAACGCGTTGCATGCCTTCGTGCTGCAGCGGGTCACTAGGCAGTGGTTCCAGCTTTCCCCATTGCTTTACGCGCTGGTTATGGAGTCCTGGGCCATGTGGGTAAGGGAAGATAAGGGGATAAGAGGGGTCTCGATAGGGGGATTAATGTGCAAAGTGAGCCTCTTTGCATACGATGCTCTGTTATATATCATTAGGCTGGCACAATCTGTGCAGCGTCTGCTGGACAGTCTGGAGCGGTACGCGGTGTTATCAGGCTTGAGGTTAACCTGGAAAAATCAGTAGCATATGAAGTGGGGGAATTATCGGCGGCAGAGAAGGCGTCATTCAAGGGTTGCCGTTCTGGGAGCAGAGGGATTCCTTCCAATACCTGGGATGCAGGTGTCACGTAACTATGGAGATCTTTTCGCTATGAACTACCTGCTGCTATGGTCGGGGGTGCCGAAAGACATGGAGAGGTGGGCGAGGTTGCAGCTCTCATGGATGGCCTGCCTAAATTGCATCAAAATGATGGTGGTACCCAAATTCTTCTTCTTGTTCCAATTGCACCCGGTAGTGGTCGTGAGGGTGTTCCTGGAGGAAGACAAGGCGGCACTGTTGAAATTTCTCTGGGCAGGAGCCAAGCATAGGGTAGCCAACAGGGTCTGAACACTCCCGAAGAAGGAGGGGGACGTGGGGCTTCCTGATCTCTTGACATACTACAGGGCAGCCCAGTTTTGGGTCATGGTGGATCATCTTGACTCACTTACCGACAAGCAGTGGGTGTTGATGGACAATGCTGTCTTGGCCCCTGTTTCGTTGGGGGAATGGCTGTGGGTGCTCAAGGCATGTATACCGAGAAGAGTGCTGCAAAACCCAGTCTTGGAGGTCCTGTGGCCTCTTTGGAGGGATGGGGGGGAGGGAGAACAGATGGCTCACTCGTGGCCATCACTGTTAAGCTGCATTTGGGCCCCACCTTTGCTGGCCAGGGTTGAGGAACCATTGGCTTTTCAATTGTGGTACTAAGGGGGCTAAGCAGGACTGGGCAGATGTGAGAGGAGGGGGCATTCATGCCACTTGTGAGATTAGAGGAATGCTTGCAGGTGGGGAGGCTATCAGTGTTCCGCTACCTACAGTTAAAGGGAGCCTTATTGGATGAGCGCTGGGGCAAAGACCTGCGGAGGGGGGTTGACAGATTTTGAGCATATCCTGATCACAAGGACAGGCTCACAGGGGCTCATTGCTAGGTTGTACAAGGCTATGTTGTTGGTGGAGCCTATCTACCCACTACCGTACTGAAATGGGGACTAGATTTGGGGAAGGACATAGATGACGCTCCGTGGGTACTAATGTGCAGCAGAGTAACACACTCAACGGTCTCGCTGAAATATAGATACCATGCCTTGAAATAGTTGCATAGGTGGCACTAACAGTCCACTGTGTTAGCCAAAATGTGTAGGGGGTACGACCCTCAATGATGTCATCAGGTACAGGGGGACTACCACCATATGTGGTGGTGTGCCCTGGGGTACAAGTTTACTGGAGGGAGGTTTTAGCATGAATCAGGGGGTTGACGGTATTAACAGAAGGCCATTGCCGTGGTTCCTCCTTTTTGGAGTGGGATTAGGGGAGGAGGGTAATGAGGTGGAGGAGGGGCACATGGTTCAGGTTATGTTAGTGGTTGCTAGGTGTTGCCTGGCCCAGCGGTGGAAGAGCCCACACCTCCCAAATGAAAAAGAGTGGGAGGCGAATATCAAGGCTATAGACAACATGAGTCCCAGTCCAATATTGAAGGCTTATGGGTGCCTTTTTTTGAGAAATATGGCTGATGATCAGCATTGGAAACCGAGGACTACGGTGTGATGGAACTGTGAGGATTGGATTCGAGGGGTGCATGAGGGTGTGCCGCGGAATTTTTAATATCATCTGCAGACAGTGGATTAGTGGAGACTAGCAGTGTATTCAGCCTGGAAGCTGTGAGACTGCTCCATTGGGAGGGGACCATGTTTCCGGAGACGAAATTATGGAAGTTATGTTATGGCTGCTGCAGGGGGAGATATGGAGGGTGAGATGCAGGAGGGAAAGGGGGATTTGGGGGGGTACTTTGATGGGGATTGATGTTGGAGGGAGTTGCAGGAAGTTTTACTGTATTACTGAAAATGCTTATAAAGTTCAATTTTAAGAACAATAATTAAACCTTTCACAAAAAGCATTAACAGTTTACAAATACAAAATTAATCAAAATAATTCCAGCAAATATAGCCTAAAACGATCAAATAAAATTCCTATATTTAAAGTTAAAAAGAAACCCCTGGATTTATCACAGAACAAAATTCCATTTCATGTGGATAATTCCAATAACCTCCTCACCAATCCCTCTGAATCTAAGATTCTGCATTATAACCTTTCATTTTTAAAGTGGATAACTATTCCATTGTCATAATACTTAAAGTGGCTTAGTGCTTTATATACTAGGGGCAATCCACGTTAGTGGAAACAATGTAGGGTCACCATATCCACTCCAGTATGTCCTCAGTTGGATTGTCCCCCAGGAGCGAGGACATCTCCTTCAGAAAAGACACCAGGTCAATGAAAAGAGACAATTGTCACAATGAAAGCAACGTCTTTCAAGGAGATGTGAACACTGCAGAATGAAATAGCGTAACGTTTCTTCACTGTTTTATTTCCATAGTCTGCATGGTCGAAGTTGGCAAGAGATTTTAATTGGGGGTCCAATCATTTCAAGTGTATGTAAAAATATTCAATATAAGTCTTAGATACCATTTATTTTATTTATTTTTTACATTTGTAGAGCGCACTACAGCCCAAAAGCATTGAGGCGCTTTTTACAAGAAAGTGTACGTAGGCAAGAATACAAATTAGGACAGGCGGTTACTTAGGTACAAAATAAGGTGGTAGGTTACAGAGTATAGTTGGGCAAACATGGTTGGTTTCAGTAGAGTATAGAGTAAGAGCTAGGACTAACATTTCAAACAAATAGCCTGGTTTTGATGGCTTTGCGGAACGCTAAGTGGGAGTTGATAACCCTAATGTGTGTGGGTAGTGCGTTCCAGTGGGTGGCCGCGATCGCTGGGAAGCTGGAGCCCCCTGCACGCACTCTGCATGTTTTGGGCTTGGTGATCATGTTGGTGTAGGCTAGCCTTGATGGTCTGGTGGATGTGGGCATGGCTATGCGCTGGGCGAGGTAGGGGGGTGCCAGATCATGGAGGCATTTGTGGGTGATGGAGAGGATTTTGAAAATTATTCTCTGTTTAACGGGAAGCCAGTGCACCTGTCTTCTCAGGTCCGATATGTAGTCCTTTTAGGAAATCCTGTAGCAGCCATGAGGGCGTTGTTCTGGACAAGTTGGAGTTTGGCAATGTTTTTGCTGGATGTACCTCCAAGAAGAGCATTACAGTAATCCAGTCTTGAGCCGATAGTAAGGCAGTTCTGTGCAGTTAAGAAGGGTCATTCTGCATTGAGCAGTTTTGAGTAGTATGCCGATGAGGAAGCAATGGCGTTGACCTGCCTGTTCATGGTGAGGTTAGAGTCTAGGTAGACTCGCAGGGTTTTAACTGTATGGGACACACCGATGGGTATATTATCAATGGTGAAGGAGCGATACTTCTTGTCGAGGTTACCCAGGATGGTTGGTGACCCAATGAGTAAAAGCTCGGTTTTACTCATTGGGTCACCACAGCCAATTTTCTGCCATCCAAGCTTGGATGGTGCAGTAGATGGAATTAAGGGTGATCCTGTCTGCCTCATAGTCACCTGAGAGAGGGATGAGCACCTGGGTGTCATCAGCGTAGTTGGTATATGAGATGCCCAAGGTGTCAAGAAGGTTAAAAAGGGGCCTAGTAAATAGGTTGTAGAGGGTGGGCGCGATCCAGGAAGCCTGAGGCACCCCACATTTGATGTGGCTAGGAGAGGCACACGCTGAGTCGGAAAAGACTTTCATGGCCCTTGTCATGAATGAAGGCGAGAGACATTTTGAATACATGCCATGGGTGATCTTAATACTGGAAAGCATTTCACAAATTCTGTGTATAGTTTTAACTTACTTAAACTCTCCCTGTTATTACATCCTTTTAACTTCTTTTTAACTAGAACAGGGTTGCACTCCACCAACGTAAGGTCCATATTTACTCCATCCAAGTATCCCTCGCAGATAGATATACATTCCTGAAGTAAATAATCACCCCGTTGGAGTGCTACTAAAGCTAGTTTGGCGTAGAGAGTCTTCCCTTAAAACTCTTCCATTTTACTGTATACCACCAGGATCTTAATCTTAACTATAGACGTATCATCACCACCGGAAGAAAAGGAGGAAGACCTAGCACAGGGCACCATAATTTCCCTTCCATTACATTCAGACAGTTTCTACTCTTGAATTCGACCACCTCCAAGCCATAAGTTATATTAGGAGTCACTTTAGTTTTGTATAATTCAATCAATGGTTGGAGGGAAAAGAAAGAGTATTTAGCTAATAGAATTTTCATTTGTGTTATGAAGTTCCCTGTTTTTTGGGAAAGTCTCTCTTTAATAAGGCAGCGCTGATTCTTATTTGTGATTACTGAGCCCAGATATGTTGATCCACCTCTTCAATCGCTTTATTATTCATATAACACTTAAAGTGTTTACATTTTTTATCTCTCTTAAAGGCGATAACCTTAGATATACTCTGATTTAGCTGCAGGTTATTAGCAATAGCACATTTACCAAACTAATGTAAGCTTCTCTGTAGTCCTATTGGGGTGATAGGAAGGAGAATGATATCACCCGTGTATGCTAACTATCCAACATTTAGACGACCAATCTTAGGAGGGAAAAGATTGCATTTACATAGCTCTGATGTCTGATATGGACAAGTTAAAAAGGCAGGGACTATAATAATAATAATAAATACTAGTATACACAGACATCACCCGAGAAGAAATTTAAGATCAGAAAACTTAAATCAATATACTCCCCCCACCCCTCTAGACCAAGAGGAAACAACACAGGAATGAACGCTGCCAGTGATTGGACCCATAATTTGGAACTATCTGCCATTAGATATCAGGGAAGAACAGGGCTACAGAAGATTCAAGAGACTGACAAAGACCTGGATGAAGACCCTTTGTACTTATGTATATGATGGTGTGCTTTCATTCGCCCCAATATGTGTAAAGTAATTAGAAGTCATGTTTGCTTGCTTGCATTATGGCTGATTTACATTTGTGCCTTTTTGCCCATTCCTGTACCACTAGCCCTTGTATCCTCCTCATCAATGCCCCAAAGCATTTACGAATCACAATGTGGCGTGTTACAAAATTTCAAATATATTTCTTTTATATAATAATAATACAAATACGGACCATTATTACAGCACAAATGGCGTTGTCTCTATGACCTTAACCAATTAAGTTTTTATTACTCAACTCAACAGTATTATTTTATAAAATGTGAAATGATGAAAGGCTGAGCTGTGCCCCCCCATTCAAATATGTGACCTGCAGGTTGTACTTGGATCTGTGCAGCTGACATTCGACCCAATGATTGAATGCATCATCTGATTACAAAGGGCATTGATTTGCAGCTCACATAAGAAGTCACATGTTCATATAGCCTCAGCATTAAAAAGTCATTGAAAGACGCCACCGGCATTTCTTCTGTTTTTGAGACTTTGTGTTAGGAAACTGTATTCTATCTTTTCTTTTCAATGTTACAATGGATTGTTCTTAAGAATTTTGTAAGGGCTCACACAAATTGAGGGTCTTTGGTAGTAGTCCCCCCTGTTCTCAAAGCATATCAACTACATAAGACTGATGAAGCAGAAGCAGGCCTATGTTCACCAATCTGCAATTGGTCAACATTCCTGGCTTATAAAGTCACATCGACACAATGCCATCTATTGGCACGTTTTGTTTGGAATCGCAGGAACTCAAAAAGAATGGGAGCTCCTAAGGGAGAATTGCTGATGTTCTGAATTTGGGGTGGAATCTCCTTAAAAGGGCAGCAGCGTAAATGTGATGTGTAGAGGGTTTGTTTTCTACTGCATGTTATTTGATTTATTTCACTCCTTGTATCAATGAGGCTACTTGAAAATAGGCTCTGTAAAGATTTACACATACACAGGTGGTGTCATTCCTCAAACTCACCTCCAAAGTAGGATCCGTCGGACAGCTTGGTCTCCTTGTTGCCTTTGGTGAGGATGCTCACAACACCATGTTGTATGAAATACATCTTCTTCCCCACCGTCCCCTCGCGGATAATATAGTCCGCTGGCTGGAACACCTCGAAGCGCAGCTTGGTCAGCATGGCCGTCACAAAGTTTGGGTCTGCGTTAGCAAACAGAGGCATGTTTGCCACCAGGTTCCGGCAGTTGAAGTTGACAATCTCCTGTTGGAGAAAGGAAACGAGATATCACCAGGAAAGAGACCACCGTGACTGCACTATTTGTTGAGGGGTAGGGCACTCTGACAACTGGACTAATTATTATTTATTTATGATTTTATATTTATGAAGGGCCAATTTGCCAATAGGCTTCAGAGCGCTAAACAAATAACCACAACAGCAAAAATGAATAAACATAACCAAACACATGCCAATCAGTAAATAAAGACAAAAATCAAAATACAATTGCCCAAAAAAATGGGATAAAGGTTAAAAACAGATCAGTCAAGTATAATTCTTAAGCTAGAGGTGAATGATGTGTTACTCCGATTTTGGCAATGACTCAAAAACAGCAGGAGATTACTTCAACCACAACCTATGACAATAGAATCTGTATTGCTCACACAACACCTTCCTTAATTTGCATCCTCGGGAGGAATCTCAGGTCCTGTGTTCTAATACAGCAACACCCGACTCTCATATGTAGCCATGCCAAGACTTTGTTCCTGCAAGCTTCCCTCGGCTCTGTCCTCTCTGGTTTGTCCACATTCAGTATAATGGTGTTTCTACGGTCCACAACAAGCCCTCTTTGGTTCATATCAAATGTCTCTGGCATTAAGGTCTTTCTAATATGAATATCCCTCCCCAAAGGGGAGCTAACTGGACTATGTGTGGGGACCGCAAAAACCACAGATCTTTGGGGAGTAAGTATAATATCACAAGGAGAATCTGCAGAGACTACGCTGAGCCAGAGGCTAAGCACATCGGCTCAGCCTGACCTCCAATGATTTCGTTGCCAGCAGTAATCATACTACTGGTTATCTTCATGTCAGTTTAACAGCCTTTCTCAACTCTATTGGGAGATGGCAGTATTTTGTACAAGTCAGTTTGACAACTTTTATCCATCCTATCAGGCGGAGGCTGTGCTACCACCTTATTAAAGGAATCCAACCAATTGCAAAAATCCATAATGTTTTACGCTGGTTGGGATCGCGAATGATCTTTTCCTTGATATCTTGCCATGTCACAGTGTTCATTGGGCCATCATCCATCCCCTTCTTTCCCAGATGGCACTGTGAAAAGACCTCTGAGATAACGTTATCAAAACTCTTCATGGGGGAATGAATTGCCATGAGTGTTTCCAACTTGGCTTTCAGAAAGAACTTCTCCAAATAAGCCTAGATGATCATTCTGATGAACCGCTTGAACAACTTCCTTTTCATCTAATTCTAAGCTTAACATTGGAAAAGCCATGATAGGATTATTGGAACCACTGTGTTCTTCAGGCACTTCTAGCCAAAACCTCTTACAGGCGACTACCACTCATCATTGTGGACGTACAGGGAGTACCTGGCTCCCAAGAGTCCTGTTCCAAAATCTCAAGTTTAAGTCTTTCATGGACAAGCCCCTTTTTTGCCCTGGATCAACAAACTTAGGTTGAGGGAGAGGACCAGATGCATGCCCAAACCTAGTTTTAAACACATGGGCTCTAACGACAGGCATTCTAAAATATCTCCAGGATTCAGCAAACTTGGGACACAAGTAAAGGGTCAAACAAGAAAACGTTGACACCCCACTCGCATCCACTGACTATTAAAGAGGACCTATGTGGCTTCATTAAAAACAGCACAAGTATTTGCTCAAATGACAGTAAATCCATTGACCAGCAAGGGAGCCTAATACCCCCTGCAATCCCCATTGGTACTAACAAAACAACTCAATGCCTCCTCCTGTGGTGGGGAGGATACCTTAGCAAACATGCTGGACATCAGGATATGTCACATAGAGCAGCAAAAACGTCAGGCATGTCTGGATCTCAGCAATGAGCAAGGTCAGGTCAATCTCTGCTGAAGAGTAGCCACTGCTACACCCTGAGTGGGTGACCCCTTGTGTGGGTGGTCACATAATTCTCATGAAACTGTTCTTCTGCACAAAAGGGTTTTATTTTGAAGTGCAGTGGTGTAGTAATACACTGTTATTTTTCAAAAAACATAGGACATTCACAGTTGAGGACATACAAAGTGTAGTACCTAAGTACGAATGATCAAGTAGTCAATATTTGAGACATCAACTTGTACAGTTTGTTCATTCTCTATAGGTTCCTTGGGAAGGAATCTTAGAGAAGTCAGTGGAATCATAAACAGGTGGGGGGCCCATAGAGTGAGGGCACAATCAAGAGTTGAACAACAACATATAATACATGTCAACACGACAGTGTTTCGGCCATTTTGCGTGGAACTAGGTGAGCTCTAATGGTGTAGGCCTTCATCAGGACAGGAGTGTCTTTACGAGTGGAGGGTCCTATGTGGTCGAATCCGAGGAGCTTAGTGGCTCAGATTAAGAGGTGGAAGGATCCACTTCTTTAGGATGCAGTCGTCATCTCTCAACAGGCGCGGTCACGTCTATTGTCAGTGCATTCAGCTGCCAAAATCATTGAAGCAGCAGTGTGACGTCTCGGATGTCGAGGATGCAAATGTGTTAAGTGCAGGCCAGGGCCATGTTAAAGAACAGGGGCCCTGTGGTGGGGTGACTACCTAAACTCTTGATTGTGCCCTCACTCTATGGGCCCCCCACCTGTTTATGATTCCACTGACTTCTCTAAGCTTCCTTCCCAAGGAACCTATAGAGAATGAACAAACTGTACAAGTAGATGTCTCAAATATTGACTACTTGATCATTCGTACTTAGGTACTACACTTTGTATGTCCTCAAATGTGAATGTCCTATGTTTTTTGAAAACTACCAGTGTATTACTACACCACTGCACTTCAAAATAAAACCCTTTTGTGCAGAAGAACAGTTTCATAAGAATTCTGTGACCACCCACACAAGGGGTCACCCACTCAGGGCTTAGCAGTGGTTACTCTTCAGCAGAGATTGACCTGACCTTGCTCATTCGTTTTTTGATATTATTGTACCAACCTGGGCAGAGCAAGGCAGTAACCAGGTACCCTTCAGAATACTAATCTCAGCAATGGCAAAACCGGACGGAAGGGATTTCAATAACAAAACCGCCCACGTCTCACCAAACGCACGTCCCACCAGGCTGCCCTTCACTAGATGTAGCCTCAGTATCCTGCATCTAATGTGTACTGGGGGAAAACTCCATGCTCTAAGCTACAGAGAGGCCAAAGGATGCCTACAAAGCATGTCCTGTGGGACGCTGGTGGGGCTTTTGTCGCTTTGGAGAAGTCATATTGGGTTTTCATTCCTTGTTGGGTCTAGAATAGATATTGGTTGGAGTGTCTTTCTTTGCCACCTTTTGTTGTTTCTGTACAAGGGATTGTCTGTAACATCCTACTTGGCATTCTGGGCTTGGAAATGGCTAATACACCCTGATCAGTCTTGTGTGTTTAGGATTGTGTTTAGGATTGTCTCAGATGTATTGTCCTTCCTCTTTGTCATCTGTGGATTCTACAGGGTATCCTGCTTTGGATTGGGTGCATGACCTGATTCCTGGTTCCGGAAATTGCTGGGGTCATTTTGCTATACCTTCTTGTCATGATTGGGTTTGGCAAGTACATCCTGCTCTGCCCCCTGAGTCAGGTGTTGCCTGAGACATCTTGCTCCTCCCCTCTGAGAGACAAGTCTTCACCGTACTTACCTCTTTTAAGGGTTCACTAAGCTCCCCGAGGATGTTCTCTTCATCAAACATTTTGCCCTGATAGCGGTGTTCATAGTACTCATGGATGCGCTGGCGGGTGTCGGCAGGCAGTTTATGGAACGACATGTACTGCTCCACTTGTTTATACTGAAAGAGAGAAGGGGGTACAGGAAGTACATGTAAGTGCCCAATTTTCAATATAGTATTTAATGGTTGAGGTTAGCTTGTTTCTAAGAATTCCGCATTTTTCAGAGATGAGGTTTGAGGCACATAGAGATGAAGTGATTTGTTCAGAATCAAACTATTAGATCCCACAGGAAAACAATATTTCAAAGAAGGCTACTTAACCAGTGGTACACATCGCTTCTATATACCACATCTTTGCAACTAGACCTCTGCGACCTCCACACCTTTGCTGTAACCCTGAAGATATTACCCTTGTGTATTCTGCTCTGTTCCTTTTCAGCTAGGTTTTAACTTTACAAATCACATAGACACATACATAGACCGCATGCTGAATCATATAACCTCTGATAGAACTAATCTTGTCTAATAGATTACATTTATACCACTAAAACAAATAGTCTCCACTAGAGGAGTTTTCCGCCACTAGACCATATCTCCAGCACTACACCACATTTCCACCAGAAGATCACAACTCTTCGGGGAGACTACAGCTCCTTTGCTAGACTACATATCTACCCTAAAACCACATCTATTCCAATTTACTACATCTCTTGAAAAAGAAAAAAGCTCATACACTAGACCACATCTCTACCACTGAACAACATATCATTCAGTAGGCTAGCTCATTACCATTAAAGAGAGGCATCTTAACACTGAGACTACATTTACGCTAGACTGCATCTAGCCTACTAGACCATCTCTGCCGTACAAGACAATGGTCCTCATTATGAGTCTGCTGGTAACCCGTTGGTGCCACCAGTGGGTTACCGGCAGACTTGCCTTACCGTTTCCGCCATCTTATATCTCGGTGTCAATGGGATATTACGGGTGGTGGAGGAACGGTAAGTTCCCATTCCCGTGGAGTCCAAATGGACTCCACGGGAATGCGAACACTGAACCACTGGCACCGTTAGTAACAGTACCGGTGCTTCAGTTAAAAAACTGCCGGTATGGGCCAGAACTACTGGCAGGTCAGGCCTGCTGGTAGTTCACTGCCCCTACCAGCAGACTTGTAGTATGCCAGGCTGAAAAAAGTGTGGTAACTGTTGTTACCGGCACCTTTTTTCAGAACGGCAAACTTATAATGACCCCCATCTCCACTAGTATACCACATCTCCTTCACTAATCTACAAACCGCTTCCATTACATCACACCTCTTCCACTGTAGAAAATGAATGGGTTTAATTTGTGGCATTTGTAAGGAAAACATCTAAACCAGCGACGCATGACAATGTTTATGAAACAGGACCTCCAAGTCTGGTCTAAAAGAGCCAAGCCCATTCCATATTTTCAGGGCCGCCCCGGCCCACCATCTCAACAAATATTTGACTATAGTACATTTAACTGTGATATGATGTAAAACCACATGTCAAAGTAACTGAACCATTTTAGTTCACAACAGCCAATGTAATTCTTCTCTGGTGTTTCGGTTTTTGAAAGACTGTTGTTTTAAAGTGAAACATTCACATCAAGAATCCCTCGTTGACTGAATTCGGCAGACCAAACCAGTGGCACCTTTGATCAGACGGTAGATGTACCCTAATTATATGCTTGCTTGTGATGGTTTGCCAAGGCAGGAATCTCAGGAGTCATCTCGGGTTCTTTTATAGTACATTTTTCATCTCCGAGATGGGCTACTCACCTTCTCCTGATACTGGCGCCGCGAGGAGTCCAGCGACTGTATAAGTGCTGTGGCATGGCCGATGAACATGGCATAGCAGGTGGCACCAACAATCATGCTAAGCATGGTGAGCCAGACGTCAGTCATGCCCTCCGGGGCCTGCTGGCCGTACCCGATGCAAAGCATGTGGCTCATGGCCTTGAACAGGGCATGCGAGTATTGCTTTCCCCAGGACTCGTTCTGCAGGAGAGGGAGAAATGGAAGTAGAAGAAGAAACAAGACAATACAACCATACAACAAAGAAAGGGTGCCTAAAGCCCCATGTGCTGGGCACATAAAGCACTTAACCCTATAATATCACATTATGCTTCAATAGGTTAGGCCGGGCATCAATTGAGACATAGTAAAGCAATGTGTAAGGAGGTCCTGCATCTATGGGGAATCAAAGAACAACAAGAACTAAAGGGGTCTGAGGGAATCAACGGGATGTCTCATATAGGGGAGCCCATGGGAAGTGTATACTAAAAGGGCCTCATATTTCTGAAACTTGAACGATTGTGGTGTGCAGGGCCAAATGGTGCTCTCTTCTATCCGAGATCCAATGACTGGGTGCCCTAAAGGTGTTTACAGAATTCAACGGGGTGTCTTGAGTTGATGCTCCAGGGGCATTGTGTACTAAATAATATACAAAGGCCAGGGATTGTCATCTCAGGAGGCCATACCTATTGCATTGACAGATCATTATACTAGTATCTTTCCCGTTCCAAATAATTTTCCGATCTTAATGAAATTTCAGGTACCAAATTATCTTCAATACTGCTTCCTCACAGTTCGAATTCAAATTGTGATGACTTTCTCTACTCTAATATGATCAATTTACAGAAAGTGTGTGATACTCCCACCCCTATTAAACTTAGAATAACCCAAAAAAACAAGATCAATAAATGGTATTCTCCCTGTCTCATGAACTTAAAGAAGGACTAGCACAAGAAAGAAAAAATCTAGCGTAAATCTAACAATACAATAATACTATACTTCATCTCCAGGCTGTAACTATAGGGCTTAGCATTTACAAAAAAAAGCTATTCTTTCTGCCAATTCCAGCTTCTTAAAGAATCAGATCAATACAGCAATTGATAAGCCCAAAGAGCTTTTTGATGTTATAAAGAAACCTCTCTAATTCCTCATGCACATCAGCAATTTTTTTCTCAGTCTCTTAAATTAGTAAATGATTTTAATGAGTTCTTTATGAACAAAGTCAATACCATTCGACTTACCACTTTCTACCTTTCAATCCTCTTTGCCTGACACTGATCATACAAAACCTTCTTCTCTGAAATGTTTGAATTTTACTCCTGTTAGTGCAGATGGAAATACTTTAATTACGAATTTAAAAAACTATGAATCATAATTATGATCGCATTCCTGCCTGTCTGGCCAGACACCATGCCTCTGAATTAAGCAAATTCATTGCCTGCTTGTAAACTCCTCTTTCGCTCAAGGCACCTTTCCAAGGGACCTCAAAAGATCATTTCTGACCCCTCTATTAAAGAAACCTTCATTGGATCACAACATACTTATGAACTATCGTCCAATTGCAGGTTTGGCATGGCCTGCGACAGTCACTGAAAAGGTTTCCACCTCTCAACTTCAAAAGTAAGTAATAATCCACTTGCAATCATTCCAAATGCTAACTACTGTATAAACTTGATAGCTCTTTACCGCCCCCCATTCAGTATGCCTAACTTCAACAAGGATTTATTATGTCTCCTTGCCCCCTCAATCCAGCACAAAGTTCTACAATTGTTCTTGGAGACCTGAACAGATGACTTGGTGATCCAAGCGATAAAGGTGCTAAGGACTTAGAAAACTTACTAAAGGCTGGTAATTTTAAAAACTTTCATTTTGTACCAACACACAGGTGGAAACATTCTTGGTTGGGTTATCATAAGGAATATAACATCAGAAATATCTCATACTATAGCATGCCCTTGGTCAGATCACTCTATTGTGGAATTTAATATATATCTGTTCGGTAAACCCAGTAAACAACATCCTAAACCCTACAACATAACAACAAGAAATTTAAAAAAGATGAATCTAGATGCTTTAGACAATTGCCTTAAACAAGTTATGGAGTCTACACAGGATCCTGATCTGTCTGGATTGCTGGTTAATGCCTATGATTCACACATGATCTGTCTTCTAGATAAGGGTGCACCGTTTAAAACAAAAACAGTCAGAGATAACCTCAGCAAGCAATCATGGTTTACCCCAATGTTATGTCAGATTAAAGCAGACAAGAGATGTCATGAAAGGGCTTGGGAAAAAAATCCCACCTGCTAAAATAAAGCAGCTTGGAAACAGATTCAGTATGTTTATAAACAACTTTATGAGGCTAAAAAAACTTTTTTAAGATGGAAATGGATTCTGCTGAAAGCAATACCACAAAGCTATTTGAGATCTATCATAGTTTAGAAAAACCTAAACTCCAATCTCAGCAGTTTTTGCCCACCAATGAAGATTGTAACAAAGTCCAACAAGCATTTGCCAATGAGATCCCTGAGACGCGCATTAGGATGTAGCTTCTCTAAAGTCACATACACCTCATCCTCTTCTGAATACGAAAAGTGCTATTCAACCCTCTCACTATTTCAGAAGAAGAGATTCTCAAGCTTCTGAAACATATGCAACCGTCTTCTTGTGCAGTAGAGATTCTGCCTTCTAAATTCATAGTCAAAAATCCAAACATCTTTTCCCCTTTTATAGTGCGCTTTGTTAATTCTTCATTTAGTCATGGTACTGTAACTGGCAGTCTTAAACAAGTCGTTGTTTCTCCCTTACCGAAGAAACCAGGCTCAGATCTTAACAAGCCAAGCAACCTACGTCCTATAACCAAATCTTATTTTTGTTAAATGTTATTGACAAAACTGCTACAATTCAGTTTCAGCACCATTTGGAAGCAAACAACATCCTACACCAACAACAATCAGGTTTTCGGGCCCTCCATGAGACTGCGACCGCATTAGTTGACTTACAGACAAAAATGCTTAGCATTGTGGAGAAGGGTAAAGTTGGCCTGATAGTACTTTTGGACTTATCAAATGCTTTTGATTAATTTGAGCATTCTTACCTTGTGGCTTGATTACGTTCTCATGGATATTGCTTGACTAATGCAATCAATTGGTTTTCATCTTTTTTGGGTAATAAGCAATCGTAAGTGTGCTGGGGCAAAGCTACTTCTGCAACTGAACGCATTGCAGAGGGATTCCCGCAGGGTGCTTGTCTGCCGCCCTCTCTACTCAACTTTTATATCAAGCATCTAAGTGATTTGTTAACAACTCTGAGCATTAATTACTCAAACTATGCTGATGACACTCAGCTGATACTGGAGTTGAGTGGCAACTATGATTTAGACTCTGCCCGGTTATAACACATCTATGGATTCATCAATGATTGGATGAACCTGAACTACATGTGTCTAAATCCCTCTAAGACTGAATTGATGATCTGTGGGTCTATTCAAGCCAGAACCAAACTTTGTGCAGATTACTCAATTTTGTTCATTGGCAATATCTCTTTTCCCATTAGAGATAAAGTAAAAACTCTTGGCGCTCACATGAATGCGGCTGTGAACTCTGTCGCTCATGTTGAAGGGGTAGTCCGTAGCACTCAATATCATCTAAAAGTGCTAAAACATGCTAAACCTCTCTTGTCGCAAAATAATCATGCAGAGTCATTCTGCTCCGGTTAGACTATTGCAATGTCTTACTTCTTGGGGCAAACTCTTGCTGTATCAAATCGTTGCAGATCGTTCAAAATTAATTTCCCTAAATATGCTTCTGTGACTTCCTATCGCAGATCACTTCACTGGTACCAGTACAACAGAGGATCCTTTTCAAGGTCTTCTGTCTTGTTTTTAAGTGTCTTCATGGCTTGGCTCCTACTTACCTTGTTTCTAGAATCAGTCTTTATCACCCAGTATGACCCCTTCGATCGTTCGCTCAAAACCTGCTGGCAGTACCTACAAGGGGGTCAATAGTACTCGACATGAGTATTTGAGACCCCAAGGCAACAGCATATTACACCGTTGTTTCTAATTATAATTGGTTTTTACAGTGCGCTTAATACCCAGAGGTTTCTTGAATGTCTGCTGTTGCACTCTCAGCATCAGGCCTTGGTGACCTGGATGTGGGTGTCCCAGGAGAGTGCCTCGGTTAAGGGGGGGGGGACATCATCATGATTTATAATTAATTGCTACAGCCTCATTCTGACCTCTCTGTCTTTATCAAATGCCACCCAACTAGAATAGTGATTTCTTCCTGCTGGAACATAATGATGACTTCCTGCTGTAGCTTGATGAATACTGCCAAGCCAGTTCTGCTGAGCCAGACACTCATAGGATCCCAGTGAAAGATGGACAATGTCCAGTTCTTCATCGCTGTCAACAGGATGCAGATGAATATCCAAAGGACTAACATCATAGAGTGTGGCCAAAACAGAAAATACACGATAGCTCAGGGGCTACTGTACTATACTTTGTAACCTTGTAAGCTTAAATATCCTTTGTCTGGCACGCGCTACAAATAAGCACAACAAAGGTTCGATCCCCGGGTCTGCGCTTAGAAACCTCTGGGTATTAAGCGCATTATAAATAACCAATTATAATTATAAATCTTGATGAGGCCCCCCCCCCCCTTAACCGAGGCACTCTCCTGGGACACCCACATCCAGGTCACCAAGGCCTGATGCTGAGAGTGCAACAGCAGACATTCTAGATTTTACCCAAAGGTTGGGTGAGCACAGGTGGTATTACAGCCAGACGTGACTTCCACACGCTTGCACAGGTGGTATTACAGCCAGACGTGACATCCACACGCTTGCCCTGCATATTGTCTCCCAATGCACTGTCACAATGGATAGAGCCTTTGGCTCACTGTACAATAAAGTCACAAGTGCCCTGCTGAGTCTGGCTTCAAGCATGTCCTCTTAAGTTACACGCTCAGAACTCAACTTTACTGGTCTATCATACATATGGAGACACTTCCACACAGAGGAACCCCCTCACTTGCATAAAACTGCCACCTGGAACAGTTGCCAGTACCTCACAAATACCCAATGGTCAAATGCCTGCTCACATAGGCAGTGGCAAGGACTGATCTATGCTCCAATTCACGTTGATACGCACATCAGAGTAAGGGACCTCAGTGCCATCGTACCAAGCCCCCTCTCGCACCCTACTGCAGGCTTCACAGATCACTTAGCGTAAGGGACCTCACCGCTGTGGAACTAAGCCCCCATTCACACTCTACTGCAGGCTTCACAGGTGTCCAAAACTGCCCGGGCACAATTCCAAGACTGCTCATGGTCTTCTCAAAACACAGGATTTTCCGGCTCGACGTAGCCGCAGTCACAGGCTCGTGGAACGAGACTCCTTGGTGAGAAAGTTGCTGTTTTTACTTCATAAGGAGACAGTTTCTTCTCATCTTCCCCGGCTACGACAGTGACAGGGCTTCCAGACTCCACCTTCTTCGATCCTTGGGTACCTGATCCAAGGAGGCAGCAAAACAATTCATCCTTGCGTGACCAGACCATAGGACTGACCACAGAAGTTGCAACAGTCAACCTAGGAGCCTGGTGAATCAGAGAAACATAGCACTTTTGAAGTCAACCCTATTTGAAATACAATAGTATATGTGCACCAGAGCGCACCTCTGTCTGAGTATACACGAAAGGACGTACTGACTTCAATGTAAAGCTTGTTTCATATAACCAGGGCTGGCCCTAGGATTTACAAGGCCCCTTTCTGCAAAAGATGTGCCAGGGCCCTTAATGTGCA
Organism: Ambystoma mexicanum; assembly: GCF_040938575.1. Lineage (NCBI taxonomy): Eukaryota > Metazoa > Chordata > Amphibia > Caudata > Ambystomatidae > Ambystoma > Ambystoma mexicanum. The sequence goes on from NC_090921.1 coordinate 706,446,095, forward strand.
CATGAATTGACTTCACTGGAAGTGACATCACAGAAAGTGACATTCATCTTTCCCACTTGAGGGCATCATGGGAAGTGTACAGGAGGCTGCCAAGAAACACACACCATGTTCAAGGGCAATGTACGAATAGTCACTGTGGTTGTTATCGATGAAGCTGCACACACTGCTGTCTAATTTAATCTAGATTGAGTTTTTTTTAGTAGTGTACACTACGAAAATGATTACCTTTTAGGATCTCCCAATTTTACCAGAAAAGTTAGTGAGATAAAAATGATCTGCCGAGGAACACACACTTTAGTTAAATAGTGAAGCCATGGTTTATCACTTGTCTTCGATGTTGGCACTTGATCACATATATTCTCACCTCTGGATGGTACAAATATACATTCATGTTTGGCTTTCAGCAAAGAGTATGACTGGAGTTGTATTTTTCCAGTCAGATTGGGGCAAGTAATGTGACCCTTAAAAAAAAATCCCACGTTTTACAAATGTGCTTCTAATATTTATACAGCCCCTGAAAACAAAGCAGTGCAAAATGGACACCTGCTTCTCGTCACTACTTGCACGAACATGCAGATTGTAAATAGGCACACTTTAAGTGCTATGAAAAGAACTTCCAAACAAAGTAGGTTGTTTAAAAATAGGGCACATTTTGTGACAGCAGTTTAGCTGTTTTTTAACATCTGAATAACTAAGGTGGTCTGTGTGGGGCTTTCCCATGCCAATGGTACCATCCCAGTGAGGATCGTGACTTGGCGGGACAGACTGACTCCCTCATTAGTCAATTTCGTGTCATAGTGCATTGTTTTCAGAAGGGCATTTAAATGGAGCTACGGGGCCTCGCAGGGGGCTTAAGGGGAGTCAGCAGCACATCGTAGGGTCTAGGGGAAGGAGCAGGAAGCATCCCCTCCATGATCAGCTCTCAAGGCAAGCACAGGTAGTTATGCAGGGGCATCTGCTGCCCACCGGGCCCCCAGTGGCAGAGGTCCAGGGCCTCCAGACACACTGCTCAGGCCCAGTACCAACCCTGCATGTAACTGAGTGAATACATGGGATGTACGTGAAATACATAGGCCCTCGCACTAGCTCTCAGTTACAGGCTTTGGGCTTGGGGGCTGGGGCTGGGGCAGAGTCAGCCACATGTTACAATCCCTTGCCTCTGAAAGGCCAGGAAAGCTCGCGCACAGGGAGTCAGTCACAAGTCAGAACTGACTACTTTTGAAGGGCCAGCTGCTCTACTGGGCAGAGTGGGTGACGTGACGATCTCAGCTGCCAGTGAAAGGTCGGTAGGGCTGGGGCATAGTCACATCTCAGGCTCCGCTGCCTCTGAAAGGCTTGAAGTCTTGGCACAGAGAGGGGCGCAGAGCCACTTCTTAATTGGGCCTTGAGGCCTTTCAGAGAATGCACAGTCAGGAGACCTCCTTTACCCTCCCCTGCCGACAGTATAACGTTGTGTTCAGTTGTCTAAAGATCCATGCCCCAGTATTGCATTTAATGCATTGGGTCAGATAACACATTGGCACGCCAGGTGGTGCCACAGAGTCGGGGCTACACTTATTTTTCCATTTTCAGCCAGGAGTTCCACCGTGCAGCCTCTGCAATGGAGTCAGAACGAGCGCAGTGGCGTGGACCCTAAGGACGTTTCTAGGAAAACGTCTCTGAATAAATGCTGCAAGGCAACCGCAGGCGGCTGGGGAGAGCCAGAGAAACCGAGAAACAACAGGGAGAGAGGTATCATACGAATGCTCGCCATGCTTTGAGGGACACATACAACAACACACACTCCTTCAAAAAACAACATATGAGGAGGAAGAAAAGAGACTGGAACGGTGGCGCTGTGTCGTACGTGGCGCCATTTGTGAACTATTCTGCCAGGCGCAGGCGTATGGTAAGGGTCGCGAGGAGGGTGGGGGGGGAGGATCAGTCACGTGATATGCCTTTGGCGGGTTAGGCTCGACCCATGTGGTGCTTGTCTCCCGAAGAAGGAAGGTAGGGCTGGGGCGCAATTAATCACGTCCGCCCTGCTTGCCTCTGAAGAGACAGGAAGGCAGGGCAGCATCTCTCAGTGTACCTACAGGGTAATGCTTATTGGTTGGGGGTGGGAGTCTTCATATGCAAGAATCAGGCAGAGCTGAACCTAAGGGTCAGTATCCACAAGAAAAGAATGACAGTGCCAAGTGGTTTTCATCTCTAGTTACATGGGCGTCCTGGATGGGCATAGCCATTCATACCAGCTGCAGGGAAATGGGCTGACGGAGTGGGCCTGGAGGCCCTTAACAGCCTTAAATGGATGGAAGGCAGGACAGACCTTGTTGCCCATATATACACAGACCAATAGAGATGTCTTGGGGGGGGGAGGGCTTATTTGCAGGTAAAGGGATAGACTGGCTGGGCCTAGTGGCATTTATGTGCATAAACATATGCAAATAGATGGACCTGGTGGTCCTTTTCCCACGGGAAAAGGACAGAATGGATAGGCATGGAGGTGGTTATGTACATGGACATAACCCGTGCATCTGTCCATTTTGAACCCATAATACTGTACATGCTCATTCTTCCGTTCCCCCAGTAAAGTGCAAAATGAGCCTGGTCTTGTTTTTTGGCAAAAAAAGGCCGCAGATTTATTTTCACATCATAAAACCACACTTCACACCTTAGTGAAAATAGTTCTGAAGATGTGGTGACTGCTCCGTGTCCAACAACCTGCTTCCCACTTTCTTTTCACAAAGACCACCGTAGGCACAACTCTCCCAACCCTTTGTGTCTAAGCCTCGCCTGCCCTTGCAGGTGTTCCTGGGCAGGGAGAGTGTTGTTTCTTTGGGGGGACACTGAGCCCTTATTGTTGCCACCAGACGCCCCTGCTGCTTAGGCTCCCAAGGGCGCTGGTCTGAGAAGAGCGAAGACCCTTCTGGCTTTCTCCTGAGTCATTCGGAGTCTGTCTCTTGTGCTTGGTCGCCCAAACACCGCCACGCCACAGGTGGGTTACCATCCACCGTAGTTCCCCCTTTCCTTATGTTATATTTCCAGGAGTTTTGTGCAGATATTCCAATAAAAGAGATCCATCCCCATTGCCGACAAATGTACGCCATCCTTAAGATAATATTCCGGGGATTTCAAGTTAATCAGGCCGTGCCTGATCCATGGAAAACCTCTGCCCCGGCAGAATTTTGACATTGCATAATTCAATTTTCTTCTAGATTTTTCCACCGCTGAGTGGCTCTCTGCGCCCCTCCACTCCTGTCTCAGAATTATTTCTGATCAGATGATTTCTGTCTCTCCCAATTGAGCCACCAGCTCCTGTAACGAGAACATCATCTCCCTCATCAAAGCCCCCCTCCCCAGGCTCGTCAAATCATTACCCCTCGGATGTATGACCAAGACGTCCGTTTTTTGCTGCTTACCCAGCAATTTGCGAACGTGCCCATAGAACTGGGCCCATTTCATCCCAGGCACCGCGTGCCACCATATCCTGAATTCACCAGCCGTCAACTCTTCCTGTTCTGCCGTCCAGCTAGCCCCAGCCCTTGACACAAAGGAGTGTCCTATTACTCAGACGGACCTCCTTCTCCTCCGTGCCGCCGCTAGTGGGATGAGGAGGCAGCATGTTAACTCTACAGTTTCTCGGGTCTGACGTATCTCTTAAAACACCCTGATCTCCAACTCCCGATTTGTTTGATGTCCTCCGCCCTCAGGCCCATGATTGCAGCTGAAGTGCCGCCCCTATCCTAAAGGAATGTGTCCCGAACACCCCTTCTGTTTCCCCTATTTTCCCCAGTGCCCTGCCATGACCCTTCTAAACTGGAAGTGGCTCAACGCGGACCCATCCCTGTGAATGAGAAGAGGACACTCCACCCCAGTCGGCGGCCTCTGTTGGAGACAGGCTGTCAGTGCCCTGACTGGGCAAACTATACTCTCAGCGATGGGTCGGAGAGACACTGTACACCCCTTCCCTTCCTGGTCGAGTTTAGACCTCTTTAGTAACATGCTTAACCGGCCCTGTGTCATGTGCACATAACCCAATTGTAGAAACCCCGTTCCCTTGGCATCCCTATTCTCCAGGACCAGCTCGCTCACTCTAAATGCCCCAAAGAAAGCTAGTGTGAAGGCTGCCCTGAACAAAACCCTCTCATATTCGTCATGGAACACCTCCCCTAGGCATTTGACCTAGCTATGCAGTTTTACAATGTCGATTGGCTGTCTTTCCTCGGGTTTCTTCAGCACCTGCTTTGCCCAGCCTTTCATGGCCATAATAAGGTAATGTTCCTTTGTGGGGTCACCTTTACCACCCAACTTAAAATAATGGGCTATTGCAGCCAAGTGGTAGGTCATCCACGCTCTGCTCCTCCCCGAATGCCAGCACCAGCCCACAAAGGCCCTTACTGGCAGATCCCTCTGCCCCTCTGACAAAACCTCCTCTTGGAAGTACAACAATTGTTCCCAGCATGCCTTGTATCTTCTTGCCGTGCCCGGTGCTAGAGCCGTGTGAATCAGAGAACTTAGATCGCCCCAATCATGCCCCACCACTGAGTTTTGAATGGGGTCATCACCTCGCTTGCTCCTGGATAGTTCCCCCGGAACTTCTCCCACTGTAAACTAGATTGAGAATCAGCAGCTATGTTTTTGACCCCAGGAATATGTCGTGCTCTGACCTCAATGTTTAATGCATGCATGCTCTTGTTGAGTTCTCTAAGCAGTCTTAAAACCCTAAAACGAAATCCTTCCTCGGTATCCGGGTGGGTGTCCTTCTGCAGGGGCTGGATGCTTCCTGCAACAAGGAGCCCGCCCGTTATAAATGGGCATCCCCCGCCCCTTTCCTTTGTTGGCCCTTCCCGGGCTTTTGCCTATTTTGCCGCTCTTTGGCTGGCCCCTCCCCCTTACTCAGGGGGAGGGAGGAGGAGGACCCCGCACGACTTATCGGGGTGCCTCCTCCATTTCTTGTTTCTTTCCATCGTCACCTGCATGGAATCCCTGGACATGCATGCTAACGTCCTGCCTGCTGCTCATATTTATGTATCTGTATGTCAGTCTGTGTTCAGATAAACCCCAAGTCCTTAGGTGTCACCCCGAAACATTTTGTTCAAAGTAAAACTTGCCTTTGTGATCCTTTCAGAAATCTAAAATGTTCAAAGTTTGGTGATTTAGGAAGGCTGGCATGAAGTGCTACTGCTGTGAAAACCAATCCCTGCAAAGCAGCGATACAGCGGATATCACCTAATCGTATGTGGGGAATCCACTGTGTTTATCTAAGTGTTCAATCATGAATATTCTGAGGGTCAGTTGTATTTATTTGTTGTGCTTTGTAGAGCGCTGCTTGCCAACAAGTTGCTTCGGGGTGGACAGGCGGCAAAGGGGGATGGGCCAGAGGAAGGGAACAAGAAAGGAAAAAGGGGCAGGCATAACCATTGCTGTTTTCCAAAGTGTTCTGTAGAGTTCTAGAAATTGTCAGCTCAAATTTGCATCGACACCAGAGCTTCTCCGATGTCACAATCCGGCTACTACACCCAGTAACTGGCATGGGGGCTTGATGGATGGAGCCTAGATGGAGGCTACCCACAGTGCCTTTGGGAAGCCTGGTGCCACAGGAACTATGTCTCCCAGCAATCCAAGCACCCACGCACGCCACCGATCTATACACATTGGCTGCCAATGGCACAGAAGGCTTGGGCCTGATAGCGCATACATGGAAATAAAAAGTCCCATTCAGCGGCACACCCTGCTTCTCGACCAGCATTCTGTGTTGCATGAGATTCCCGCTTCCACTTCACTGAATCTTTGTTTTGTATTTTCTGGACCCCTGATCTAGCCTGTCCCCTCAGACTGCTTCTGGCTTTGTGTCTCTGTTGGGAAACTGTGTGTCTGTTATTTTTGGATCTGGACTGCCACTTGGATCCTCTGTGGATTGTGTCTCCTGGCACTACGATTTTGGTGGAACTTTGAACTTGGGATGTTTTGTGGATTGTGTTTTCTCTGTTTGTACTGTGAATTTAGTGAGATTTCTGGACTCGGGCTACCTCTGGTTTTCATGACTGTGTTACCCGATATTGTACCTATCCTGCTCTTGGATCTCCTTGGATAGACTGTTGTGGTGTCTATCCCACTCCCGATATCCTCATCCACTCCTGTCACAATGATCCCATCTAGGTACTATCCACTTGCCTGAGGGCGTTAACAAGTACTGCATGTGGGGAATTTTTCAGGGGGAAGAAATGTCTGGGAAGGGTTTACTGTGTTCACCTTGCTTGCCAACCCTGCTTACCCTTATTTTGTCTCTCTCCTCCACGATAAAAGGAGAGAGCCAAGTGGCAATCCTCCCACCTGTTTGCTTGACCCCATGTGTATCAAGCTTTCAATACTCCTGCACAGTGGTGACAGGAGGAAAGACCTACCCTCCTGAAGGAAACTTGCAGCGACCATTCCTGACTAGCAAAGCTGCCGACAGCAGAAATGCCAGTTTGATAGGATGTCCGACTGCTCTTTAGGATAAGTCGGCAGGGATTTCCACTTTGTGAGTCCTTGGGTGGAAAGCAGTCTTGATATTTATGTCTTTTTATCATGATTGTCGCCGGTTAGAGTCTATTTGCTATTGAGGAGCTCAAGGCACTAGATGGGTGATAATGAGGCAGGGTGTTCAAGGGGTAGTTTGCTCTTCTCCTACTGAAGTCCTCTGGTCACGCAGAAAATCTAATATTTTATTTCATATCCCGCCAGTAGCCAGGTTTACGTTTTGCGTGCCAGAGTTCTGTGCTTCCTGATCTTAAAGCCAGCGATCATCCTTTCATTCTTTGGACTCGGTCCCATATTCACACCAGCGATAGTGAGACCCCTTGGCTGAGGATCTTACTCATGGTCTTTCCCATGCTTCTGATACATATCGGCACACAGAGAGAGGGATCAGTGATTCGCTGCAAAGGTGCGGTGAAGGGTGCAGAAATCCCTAATCACTAGGTTTTCATGGCAATTTGGCGTGATCTCAGCTGTGGTCATCCACAGGTTGCATATAGTTTTAGCTAGCATATGGAAGAGAGGCACACTCCGGGAAAATCCTTGGATTCGGTGGAGATCAGAACGGTGGCCTTGTGAGCGCCTGTTTCACTGTTGGCAGAATCACACGGTATGCATGCTGTGATCCTGCACAAGAGCGGACATTCACCATGCCCTAAGGAAGTGTGGTTTTCCCGCCAGAAGTCACCTGATTTCTTTTGTTGGGATTTTTAATCAAAGAACAAACCTGTGCTCAACAATGTATTCTTTTGTTTGTTGCATCAAGTTTTCTATTTCATGTAAACATTTAAGAAAAGTACTCTATCCAATAATTACAATTACTCCACAATTATGTTGTTCCCGCTTTTCAATACGCAGGTAGAAAAATACTCACATCTCAACAACTTAGCTCAAAGTACAGGCTTCTAGCTGTGCTACCAAAAACATTCTTAAAGCTAAAGAGCAAATGTGACATTCAGCTTCGAGTGCACACGGTAAAACACTGAGATATGAATAGGGAGTTTACAGACCTGAAGGATGTTTCAGAGACGCACAGTTTGCTGATCCGCTTCGTGGCATGGCAGTTATCAGCTGGGAAAGCAAAGTTTTTCAGAGACGTATGGACAGGGGTAGTTAAGAGAGTGCGTGCCAGGAAATACATGGATCCAAAGGAGCAGGGAGGCGTGCAAAGGACAGGATTCCATGCTTTTAGATGGTGGACGGTAACAAGGCGTGTCCCATGTGGACAGGTCTCAGGAACCAAAGATGCAACTGGACAAGTGCCCAAAGTGCAACGTGCAAACTGCAAAGGAAAACGAGGCCCTGATCCGAGGTGCACTAGCCTATGGGAAAATCTGGGCAATGTCTGGCAATCCAGTGCCTCTGAAATACCACCATCTGGGCCAGAGCTAGGCACATATCAAGCGCTGAGATGTACAAGACTGCTCCAACCCTGATAGCCATTTCCAGGCAGCAGCGAGTCAGCACATCCCTGATTTCCAAATAGGCCAATCCACTGTTTTTAACAAGTTCCAAATTCTTACATGTTTGTTTTCAATGCAGTGTAAAGGTACAAGGCATGCAGTTCAGAAACACAAGGAGTTGAAATAGGTTTATGCATTAAGGCCTTTAAAAACATGGCCGCGAGCATGCTCCTGAAGCTGTGCACCGTCAGTAAGCGCTATACAAGAACTCAGCATGTGCCCAACCCTCACCAAACACACATTTGAAACCAGTTGAGCGTGCTCCCAAATCTTTGTGGTCCGGGTAGGTTGCGGAGGCAACTTGAGCTGGGCATTATCCTGGATCTGTATGTATTGAGCACGCTCCATACTCTATGGGCCTGATTCATGGAAGTGCTTTATAATGGCGCAATCCCATAGGAAAACATTCCATCAATCAGGCCCTATATGTGTGGGGCATGATCCTGAATCCACCTGAACTGAACAGGTTCATGCATCTGTGTGAGGATAAGGTGCCCCTGAGTCTATCTGTAATGACTGAGGAAGCTCTTTAATGCATATGCAAGGAGCATGCTTCTGGATTCATGCAAAATGGGCACGCTACGGAAACTACCTGAGTTCAGCAAGTCCCTGAATCTTTATGTATGGTGCAGGCGCCTGAATCTATATGTACTGAGCATGTTCCTGAATCTATATGTAATGAGCATGTGCCCAAATCCATGAGTATTGGCTAAGCTACTGAATCTATATGTGGCGAGCACGTTCCTGAATCTATATGAACTGAGCATGCTCTTGAATCTATATGTACTGAGCATGTGCCCAAATCCACGAGTAATGGCTAACCTACTTAATCTATATGCACTGAGCATGTTCCTGCAATCTATATGTATTGAGAAGGCTCCTAATTCTATATGTACTGAGCATGTGCTCAAACTATGAGTACTGGTTAAACACCTGATCTATGTGAACTGAGCAAGGTCCTGAATCATGTACTGAGCATGCTCGTGAATCTATATGTACTGAGCATGCGTCTGAATATTTATGTACTGAGCATATGCCCAAATCCATGAGTAGTGGCTACGCTACTGAATCTATATGTAGCGAGAATGTTCCTGAATCTATGTGCACTGAGCATGTTCTTGAATTTACATGCACTGAGCATGCTCCTGAAACTATATGTACTGAGCAGGCACCTGATTCTATATGTACAGAGCATGCTGCTGAATCTATAGGTACTGAGCAAGGTCCTGAGTCTATATGTACTGAGCATGCACCTGAATATTTATGTACTGAGCATGTGCCCAAATCCATGAGTAGTGGCTAAGCTATTGAATCTATATGTAGTGAGCATGCTCCTGAATCTATATGCACTGAGCATGTTCTTGTATCTATATGCACTGAGCATGCTCCTGAATCTATATGTACTGAGCAGGCACCTGATTCTATATGTACAGAGCATGCTGCTGAATCTATGTGTACTGAGCAATATCCTGAATCTATATGTACTGAGCATGCTCCTGAATCTATATGTACTGAGCATGCTCCTGAATCTCGATGTACTGAGCATGCTGCTGAATCTATATGCACTGAGCAAGGTCCTGAATCTATATGTACTGAGCATGTGCCCAAACACATGAGTTGTGTCTAAGCTACTGAATCTATATGTAGCGAGCATGTTCCTGAATCTATATGCACTGAGCATGCTTCTGAATCTATATGTACTGAGCAGGCACCTGATTCTATATGTACCGAGCAAGGTCCTGAATCTATATGTACTGAGCATGCTCCTGCAATCTATATGTAGTGAGCTTGTTCCTGAATCTATATGTAGTGAGCATGCTCCTGCAATCTATATGTAGTGAGCATGCTCATGCAATCTATATGTAGTGAGCTTGTTCCTGAATCTATATGTAGTGAGCATGCTCCTGCAATCTATATGTAGTGAGCATGTTCCTGCAATCTATATGTAGTGAGCTAGCTCCTGCATCTATATGTACTGAGCATTCTCCTGAATCTATATGTACTGAGCATGTGCCCAAATCCATGAGTAGTGCCTAAGCTACTGAATCTATATGTAGTGAGCATATTCCTGAATCTATATGCACTGAGGATGCTCTTGAAATCTATATGTACTGAGCAGGCTCCTGATTCTATATGTACTGAGCATGTGCCCAAACCATGAATACTGGCTAAGCACCTGAAACTATATGTAGTGAGCTAGCTCCTGCATCTATATGTACTGAGCATACTCCCGAATCTATATGTACTGAGCATGGGCCAGAATCCATGAGAAATGGCTAAGCTTCTGAATCTATCTGAGCTAGGCATGCTTCTCAGACTATCTGACCTGGGCGTGCCCATAGGTCTATATTTACCCAGCATGTTCCTGAATTTATATATAGTGAACATGCTCATGAATCTATATCTACTGAGCATGCTTCTGAATCTATATATACTGAGCATACTCGTTAAATGATGCAGAATCGTGAAGCTTCTGAATCTTTCTGAACTAGCCATGGTTCTGAGGCTATCTGAACTAGTCCGAGGGGCATTCCCAGGTCAGGGCATGCCCCTCGGATGCCTATAAGTCCTAAGGATGCTCCTGAACGCACATATGCTGGACCTGCTCCTAAATCTATATGAATTTAGCAGACTTCTGAAGCCATGCAAATTCCGCAAACTCTTGAATTTATATGTACAGAGCATGTACCAGACTGTACGGAGCATACTTGCAAGTCTATCCGACCTAAGCATGCTACAGCAAGATACACAAACTGGGCCTGCACCCATATAAAATGGAAGAGCACCTGAATAAGTTAGCTCTGAGTGGGCTCTGCCTTCAGTGTGAACTGGTCACAGTCCTGACATAGTGTGTACCAAGAATGCCCCCTGACCTGAGCACACTCCGGATGATCTTTCCACCGGGCATACGTCTGGAGTCTGCAATGGGCATGCGGCAGAATAATTGCGCATGCGGAGCATGCCCCCGAGAGACTGGCACTGAGGTCGCCCCAGAAGATCTGTGAACTCAAAATGCTCCTGAAGTCAGAACTGAGCATGTTCTTGAAGCTTCCTGCATGGCCACCAAACCGCCCCCCCAGTGGCACCTCATGCACTCATGACATCGCCTGCGTTTGGCCATGCCCCGCCCATGCTCGCCCATCTTTGTTTCATGCAGCAGAATAATCTTGGATGAATATGTACAATACCTAGGGCAGACCTAGGAAGCTCATGAACGTTTCAATACCTGAGGTTGAAAAAATGTCCGTGATTAATGCTTCCGTTCATACGATTCACTTTATACACATGAAATACTTTCTCAGAGGTTGAACAGTTACTCTGGAAATTACTCAAGACATTGCAATCCATGCAGCCAAAATGAGTTGTAGATGCGAAACTTTTACAAGTCAAATGTACAGACACATGAATATCATGAGACACATTTAGTGATGAGGATCTACGACTAGTGGCTCGGGCTAAGGAATATTCTCAGAAAAATGTCTGGAGTAAAAATAAAATGTAGAGGATTCACATTAACCTGCGTCAATTCAAGAAATGCGCAGGTCACAGTATTCTCCAAGGTGACCTGCATATTTCTGCATGGCCGTGCACCAGCGCTAATGATGCACTGGGCATCCCCCTTGAATACATTAGTGCTGAGAGAGTGCTCCCTAATGCAAGATTGGCTCCCAGGAGCACACCTCACAATGAAGGGCCCTTAAAATGCCTGTAATTGGAAAATCCTCAAAAACAAAAAAAAATACATTTCTATCCTCTCTTCAGGGATAGAAATGTATGTGTACCAGCAGCTGCCTGAAAGGTTCAGACATGACCCTCTGGTTCCTTGTTCATACCTCTCCACCTGTTTTAAAAAGGTGCAGGTGAGTATTTTTGTTTTCTTCTTTTTTCAAATGGCATCTTAAATGTCCCCGGGGGGGCAGAGCATCTGGACGTACACATCTTGGATGCGTACATGCCAGTGTCCTTTGTGATTTGGAAATACTTCTTCACAGAAATGAAGGGCAACACTAACAACCCCATCACTTGCATGAACATACATTCAGAATTGGGCCCGACAGAACACAAGGTAAGGGTTACAGTTTAGGATTAGGGTGTTAGGATTCAGTGTTAATCCAAAGGACTCTTACAACTACCAATTATCAATAGGTTTACAAACTGGGGAGTTAGGGCTAGGGTTGAGAGTCAGGTTTAGATTTAGGACTGGGTTTAACGTTTAGTGCTAGGGTTTAAGCCTGACTTGATTGTGCATTGCGGGTTTGAGCAATGTCCATGGTTAGGGTTAAAGGCTGATGATTAGGATTGCAGAGAGAAGTTAGGGTTGGGTTTTCTGGATAATGGTTAAGCATTAGTGTTGGGTTTGAGGTTTAAAGTTAGGATCAATGACTGATGGTTGAGAGTTAGGACTGTGTATTAGGTCAGAGATAATAAATGTGAGTGGTTTAATGGAAGAAGTGTTTATGTTTGTCATAAATTTAGAGTTGGGGTTTATGGACAATGGTTACAAATGCAAATTAAGTGTTGTGGTTAGGGTAAAGAGCTGGCAGAAAAGAGTGCTAAAATATTGGAGTAAGACATGCGGTTTACAGTTAGGGTTCAGTTTAGCAAGATGTATGGGGTTTAAGCGATAAACATACCCCCCTATTTCTAACCCCAATCATAATGTTTAATCTTTAATATTGGACAAAGGGCTTGAATTAGGGTTAAGATTTCGGGTGAGGCTTTGTGTTTAGCGGCAATAGTTGAGAGTGAGAGTTTGGTTTAAGTTCTGGGTAAATATTGGTGTCCAGGGTTAAGGATATAGTTGGGTTTGAAGGTTAAAATAGGGATAGAGTTGGGTTACAGGGAGGGAAGAGTGTTGATAGCTAAGTTTGAAAGTTAGAGCTGTTGTTGACGTTATAGTGCTGTTTTCAGGGTTTGGGTGAAATTAAGGATTAAAGCCACTCTGGGTTTAGGGATAAGGCTAGGGGTCAGGGAAAGGGTTTAGATTGAGGTTAGGAGATCGTTTTGAATTTTAGGGTTGGGTTTATTGTTGCAGTAGAGTGACGGTTAACATCAGGGTTGATTTATGGGGTGAAGATTGGGGAAAGGTTGACAAAGTAGAGGTTTAGGGCTGAGGTTTAGGGTTGATGTTTAGAGTTGGAGTCACATTGTAGGCTCAGGTTTGAGGTTTGAATTGGTTTAGAGGAAGGATTAGGGATAGAATTGAGCTTTAAGGTTAAATTAGTGTAGGAAAGGATGACGGTATGGCTAAGGTTGGATCAAAGTGAAGGGTTCAGGTTAGGGGTAGGATTATAGAGAATATTAGGGTTGACAGATATAATTGAGGAAGAGGGGCAGGGGTAGCTTAGGGGGAAATGGCTGTGGTTGATGATAAATACCATCTAAAGAAAAAGGAAAGCAGCCCTCTGCAAATGGGCTCGTGAAACACTAGAGGATTTGCCCACCTCTTTAACAAGGAAGACCTGGGCCAAGAGTCCTATGCCATTCTATGCTTCCAAGAAACATGGATACGTGCAAAACCGATTTGTGATGGGTTTACAGTTTTCTTGAATCCTGCCCTAAAAGGCCTGATGGGCAGACCCCACTCAGGCCTAATGACACTGGTGAAATCTGGGCATGGCCAATTGGTGATTGAAGAGAGAAACCCTAACCCATTCATACAAATGTTGACTTTTAAGTGTCAAAAGCCCATGTGCACCACTGTTAAAACACTAGTACTATTCAACTTGTATTGGAATTCGGCTAGGATTGGGGACGGAGGTTTCATCAACTGTGTAACATCATTGATTGATGACTCATATATACAATTAAAGGAGCCTCATATAATGATCTGTGGAGACCTAAACATAAAATGCTTATACAACCAGAGAGAAGTTATCTCGAAAGCTGACTTACATAAAAGGCTAGCAGCATGGGTCTGAGAATTAAAAGACCTGGGTTTCTTTATGCTCAATGGTCAAATGAAGGGTGACATTCAGGGCATAGCCATGTGGGCTTCGGGTGATTAGAAAGCACACCTGGACTATTTATTTATCTCCTCGAATCTGATAAATCTTATTGAAATATTACTAGTAACCACTACAGAAAGTAGCAACCATCATCTCTTAATGGTAAGATGGAAGGGCACACAAGAACGCCCGACCTAAGCCATATTGCAACCTTACAGGCCACTCATGGAGGGAATAGATTGAGAATCAATCCCAGTGAGGTGACCTCCATCACTGCCAAATACCAAAATCAGTTAGTCTTGAAGAAAGCGGACCTAGAATATTCGAGTGTCCTAGTACAATTCAGAGAAAAACACTGACTAGGGACCAAGCCAGAATTCAAAAGACTCCCTACGTACAACAAGGACTTGATAGAGGCCAGGAAAATCTATCGAGCTGTCCTGAGAAAACTGAATAGCCTTCGGGATTGGGAAAGAGTGACGCTAAGGAAAAAAAGGAAATGGCAATACAGAAACTGCTTAATATCCTCTAAAGCCCAAAGAAAACAATTAGACGCAGAGCGAATGTTAAAAACAATTTGCAAGACCAACATGTGTAATCTATGGGCATTGTTGAAGAACGATGGAACCTTTCAACCAGCAACACTCTCTACCTCAGTCTCTGAGGAGAGCTGGATGACTCACTTCACAGCCATCTTTGCACAGCCTAAATTTGGGGGATTTCTAGAGGAGCTTCGAGCAGGGACGTCATTTGGGGGTCGCCATAGGTCACAAGGGCGACCTCTGAGGTCTCCCTTGTGACCTCTGTAGTCTCCCTTGCGACCTCTAAAAAAAAAAAAGAAACTTTTTTTTTGTTTTTGCAATGCAAGCTCCTTGGCTGTGGCCAGCACCATGTGGCTCTTTAATTCTGGAGTGGCTAGCTTTCTTGTTCAGGCCCCTTAAAAAAAGAAGAAAAATAAGAACGAGTGCCACAAGTCTAACACTTTGAGCACTGAACCTAAACAAGAAAAAATAGGAATGCCAAACAATGTGTCTTTCTGGAATTCTATACAATAATTGCTACTTCGGCACACTTCAGGGGGTGAGTCACTGATTTGGTCTGTTCTTAATCACCTCAACTCAGCCTTTCATCCTTCCGAGGTCTATAAATGGGTACCAACACAGGTTGGGTGATATTGGGTGTATATTTCTTCTATGTAAAGCGCTTAAGCGCAAGTGCTATATAATAACACATCATTATCATTTGGTCATGGACGTCTGCTTGCATTCACAGTAATTTGGTAATATGGGCCTATACACACTGATCTTAACGATGCATATGGCGATCCATTCTTGTATGAAATGTACATCACATTATAGTGATATCGTAACCATATTTTTCATAGTGTTTAATGCTATGTGATGCCAATTCCTGTTTTCTCAACGGGTGAAAGGTCGGGTTCCATTGCTTCCCGCGATATCACTTCGGGGTGGGTTCAAATGACATCACTTCCTGTGATGTCATCAGGGGGTCAAGGGTCGTGTGATGTCACTTCTGCTACCCCTGGCATTTTGGTGAAATGAAGTCCCTGGCTTTGAGCTGGCAGTAAATGGTCGATTGACTTTGAAAAGGATGACATTGAATCACTAATAAAAAAACTTAACTCCTCTGGAGCCCCGGGAACTGATGTGTCTGACAAACAGTATTTTAAAGCAAAACGTACATGCGTGGGCAGACTTTTGCGTCCTGTTGTTTAACCAGATTTTGGTGGCGAGAGAAGTCCCCACCTCATGGAAGACTGCATCGATGATTCCAGTTCAAGAGAGGGGACAGGGAAGCTCCTAGAAACGATCGCCCAATCGCTCTCCTGGACATTTCCGGAAAGATCTTTACCACAGTCTTATTGTGTTATCTAGGCTCCTGGGCGACTGAATCGGGCCGTTTGGATCCTAGGCAATCTGGGTTTGTCAAGGGTGTGGGCACAAACCTCAACCTCTTCCTGCTGAACATGTTAAAATTAAGAGCTATCAGGTCAAAAAGTAAAATATACTTGGCTTTCAACGATTTGGAACAAGCCTTCGACAGTGTTAGCAGGGAGAGGTTGCGGGAGAAGCTGCGATCTTGGAATTGCCCAATGTGCTTGGTGGAGGCAATACAATCATTATATACATCAACATCGATCCAGGTGAGATTGTCAGGAAACAGCATCTTCTCTAAAAAAATACAAACATTTCAGGGTTTGAAGCAAGGTTGTCCCTTGATGCACACGGTTTATAGTCAT
The DNA here is from genome assembly GCF_040938575.1 of Ambystoma mexicanum. Taxonomy (NCBI): domain Eukaryota; kingdom Metazoa; phylum Chordata; class Amphibia; order Caudata; family Ambystomatidae; genus Ambystoma; species Ambystoma mexicanum. The sequence goes on from NC_090921.1 coordinate 706,462,267, forward strand.
AATGTAGAAAAAAAAAATCGACTTACAAAAATGTAGAAAAAAAAAATGTAGAAAACAATAATGTCGAAAACCTATACATATAATGAAAAGAGTCCATTTTTAGAAAAAAAATGTCGAAAAAAATGTCAATTAGCACTATCAATAAATAAACAAGAAGAGTATCATTTACTAGGGGGGGTCCCCCCCAACCCTCCTCACCCAACACCCCCCGGCCACCCCCCACCACCCTCTCACCCCTCATACTCAACACATTTTAATTATGTATATATTTATTTATTTTTTTCGAAAAAATTCTAAAAAATGTAGAAAAAATTCTACATTATGACTGACCACCGATGCCCACATTGTTCAACCTTTATTTGTTGGACGTGGGTGAAAGCTAGAAGAAGGTAAAAGCCTTTCCTCCAAAAATATATGCTACCCCCATTCCCTTGGATCCTATATGTTGATGATCTGGTCACAATTGACCATGACATCAATAGGATTAGAGTGGAGATTAAACCATTTTGAGACATATATGGGAGAAAATGACCTTCATATCAATGTAAAAAAAATGGTGTTAACCACTGCACAGAGAAAACAAAACCAAGACTTACATGGTACATGGGCAATCAAAAACTTGACCGGGTTCATTCTTTCATCTACCTGGGTGTTCCTATTAATTATAGTATGAACAAGAAAGGTTGGATGTAGTTATTTGTATTTATTTGTATTTGTATTTATTTTTATTATGCGCCGAAGCCCGCAGGCATCAGGGCGCAAGCACAGAGACAAGGACAAAGAATAACAGGACAGAAACATAAAGTCTAGGTCAAATTGTTGAGTGGCATTATTTAAAGAGCAGTGTTTTCAGTTTCTTTTTGAAGATCTGGAAGTTGGTTTCTAATCTGAGCTCAGTGGGGAGGCTATTCCTTTTTAGAGATGCTTTGATGGGAAAGGATCGCCCCAATCTGTTTGCTTTTTTTGTCCGAGTGATCTTAACTAGACCTTGATTTTTGGATCTTAGTGTTCGACCTGGTTCGTATAAGGATATTTGTTCCTTTAAGTAAGTGCAGGGGAGCTGCTAGGTCTGGAAAAGACCCGGGGCTAAGCTGATGTCGGAACTGTTGGGACTGGGGGCTAGCTAGTCTTTTGGCTGTAGCTCCTGAGATTCTATCCAGGGCTACAACCAAAACATCAGGGGCTATAGCCCCCTTAGCCCCCCCCCTAGCAACGCCCCTGGGTAAGTGGGAGCAGATCCGTATAGGCAGTGAAGGACGATTGAAGCTGCCTTGAATGTAATGCGGTCCTCTACCATCAGCCAGTGTAAGACTTTACGATCTTCTGTGATGTGATTATGTCGGGGTTTCCTTTTTATAACTCTTACTGGGTCATTCTGAATGACTTGGCACTGGTCGATACAGCCCTTGCTTATTCCCAGTAAGAGGGCGTTGCCATAGTCAAGTCTAGAAATAATGACGGCTCTAGCGATGGTTGTGCTATTTTCTTCATTTAAGAGGGGTCTTATGTGTCTGAGTAGTCTATTGTAATATCTGCAATTCTTTTTTTAGGTATGCTAAATGGGCGTCGGCTCCAAGGGAGGATTCCGAATAAATTCCTAGGGTTTTCACTTTGCTTGTGGTCGGGATGTTGGAGTTCTTTATGTTGAATTGGGCATATTGGAGTTCACTTTTGCTCTTGCCTGGGTGGAGCCAAAGATCACAAGGTCCATCTTACTGCTGTTCAGGCAGAGCCAGTTCGATTTCATCGATTTATTGAAATTGCAATGTAAAAATCTGTCATCCCAAGCTTTGGTGTTGCATAGGAAATATGGTAAATTTAAAATGTGTCTGTTTAAAATGTGTCTGATTGTAACCATCTATAAACTGAAGGTGATCCCTATTCTAACTTACGGAGTTGAAGTGGCCTTGAACCTCCCCAGGCAAATCTGGGAGCTTCTTGAGTGGGATTTTTGCAAAAGGGTACTCCATCTTCCCAATAGTGTGCCTTTGACATCACTTGGGTATGAATTAGGTTTGCAATCTCTCCAGTCTATCATCCTATGGAAATCCTTGGCATTGTTTCGCAAGTGTGGCATGCTAGATAAACTTCCTCCTTTTGAGATTCTACGAAACAGGCACAATCAGATCCGCGAATCGCTCTTTGATGCTTGGTAAGAAAAGTGTATAAATTGGCTAAATAGCTTAGATCTGTCTGTGGAGGTATTGATGACAAATCTGGAGAATGTCTAAAATAAAATATTGAGACAAGATATACATAGTACAAGAGTACATATAGATTATCATTGAATTTGGTACATGAAGGGAGAGCCATCAATCAACTCCCGGTATATGTATCTAAGTCCCCATCTCCTCGCTTGCGGGATCTTTTTATGCGACTACGTCTAAACCTGCTGCCAATGAGAGAGGTGTTAAGCGTACGGGGGCAGATCGCTAACTCAGAGTTGCATTGTAGATTCTGCACAAAGGAAGAACTGATTGGATCTGTGAAACATTTACTTGCGGAACGCAATGCCCTAACATCGTTAAGAACTACATTCCTGGCTGACATTTGCACATATCTGGAAACCTTGACGATGGATGATTGGTGGACTAGGTTTATAATTGGGGAGAACCCTTCCATGATTTTTGCTGTGATGACATTCCTGGATGAAATTTTACTTCGTGTGTCAGTTTAAACTGTCACTGTTTTAAACTGTTTTTTTAATGTAAAGTTTGTAATAAACCAAACATAATTAAAACATTTTTTAAACGTATTCAGATAAAAGGTCTTTGTTGCATTGTTGGTGCAATCATGCAATAGGTGGATAACTAGCATAAGCCTTGTATGTGCCAGAAATGGTTTTATAACATAAATTAATAATCCCTGCCATCTTTTCCTGCAGTAAAATACCATTGAGAGCGTTAATTATAGTGAATGCATTTCCAAGAGAGCGTGACACTTCAAAATGCAAATTTCTGAAAATGTGGGAACTGCGCTTTAAACAGATTCATCTGAAAAAGAAGATCGCTTGAAAAACCTGTAAGCAGTGAATGAAGATGAATAAAGAATGCAACTAAAGTCATTCGACATGTTACTGCAAGAGCCTGCCAATGGTTTGCATTAGACACATTCTGCTTGGTGCTGTGCATTTTATAGCAACATCTTTCAGTAGCATTGGGCAGAGCTCACATACTACCCTACATTATATGGTGAGAGTCTTCCTACATTTCTGATTTACAAACCGGCCCAAAAGATCTAAAAAACATCATGCAGGACAGCTTTTTAATTTAAAATCTATACAGTAACAAGCAAGCGTGCCATTTTGAGTACAATTTGACAGCTGACAGCGCACCTTTGGAACATCAGCAAAGTACTCCTGAATATGCTTTATTTATTTACTTATAAGGCACTGGTAGCCCGCAAACATCGGGTGCACATTAACCCAGTGGACGTGACAGATAGAAACGGGATAAGCCCTGACCTGAAAGGGTGTGAGAGAGAATGAGAGTATTCTACTTGAATGAAAATGTTTTCAGGGACCACTGAAAGGTAGTAGGGTTTTGCTCTTGTCTGAGACTCAGTGGGAACGAGTTCCAAGTGCTTGCCAGTAACTGCCCAGTCAATTCTTTCATCTAAATCCTCCATATTTAACCAAGAGAAGAGGGTTCTGCCCGGAGTATTGTTAGATAGATTTAAGATAAACAGGAGTCTGGCCACATGGGAACTTGTGGACTAGCATAGCCATCTTGAAATGAATTCGTGCACGAACCAGATGCCAATGCAAATCTGTCCTGTGATCGGAAATATGCTCTCTCCTCGGTATTCCTTTAATAATGCACACTGCATCGTTCTGAATGACATGACATTTTTGAAGACATGACTTATTGGATCCGATCAGCAGGGCGTTAAAATAGTCAAGATCGATGTTACACAATAGTCTACCGATGTTACACACTGATGGCAACAAGATAGGATCAGAAAATCGTTAGGCAGCAGGAATGAAATCAGTGGCCATGTTAGATACCCCAAGCAAATAATTGCTTCCCAGGGAATACTATGCCTAAGTTCCTGCAAATACAAGTATAGCTCATGCTAAAAGTTGAATGGTTTAATAACCAATGATCTATTCAGCAGAGCAGGAGTCAATGCACAAAAAGGGGAGCAGTTCATTCTAAACAGGTGGCCAGCTGACAAACAATAGGGAGTCTCTTCAAAGAGCTGAGATTCATATCTGACGTTCCCACAAACGTGCTGGTTCTTTAGGGCCTCACTCTCTCTGCGAAGCAGATTGTATTGAGGGATTGCAAGGGTACGACCTTTCCAACATTGACAGCATGGGTTGATGACCTGCGGAAGATGTCACTGTTTGAGCGGGGTCATCCTGCACAGGCAGAAGAAGAGTGGTCTGTACGAGGAGATTTGGGCGTAGATTTCTGGATCTGACATAGACACATGTTGATTTTAGTTTGGCTGGCCTTTTTGTCTGTATTGAATTGTAATGGTAAATGGTTCAATAAAAATGTGAATATAAAAAAAAAGAGCTGAGATACATATTTGTAAGAAGTCGATTAGTGAATAAGTGTGTCCGTGAGTGAGTGAAATCCTTTCTAGGGCAGGCACTGCAACAAATCACCTTTTGGCGCTGGTCATCACATTTTCTAAAAAGATGATGTTTGGACCAAAGCCTTATGTAAAATGAGAGCAAATTGAATCAACATCCAGCTCCACAAGTGGAGCATTCATACCTAGGGACAGTCAAATAACCTGCCTCTGATGGTCTCAGCCTTCAAGAGAGTTGATATTTCCATTGCAAGATAGAGAGTGTACCGGTGCCGGCCAGAAATGTTTGCACCAAGAACAAGATGTTGACGAGAACGCAATGCTTAATGCCAAGCCAGTGAATGCAGATGTGGATGACACAGAGGTGATCAAGAAAGGACCTTTCGAAGTCCCTCCCTAAGCCTGAGTGCAGCATTTTGGGATTATTGAAGATGCTCTAATTATTTTCAGAATGCTACAGACGTTTTGGGTGGTTTTCAGGATGACAGAGGCATGTACGGCCTGGTTAACAAAGCTGTGCACAGGAGGGCGCTAGAGGGCTACCCACGATGGCCGACCTGGTCTAAAGCTCCCGCTTCGCCCGGTATTAATCCTGCGTAATCCTCCAGTTCCCGGCGAACCTGTGTGTCAACCCGCAGATCCTTTTCTTCCTGGGCTCCCCAGCGACAGTTCTGAGAAATCTGGAGCCAAATCGGTGCCCCCAAGCCAAAGCCCGGCCCACGCGGCTCTGTCCCCGAGCCCCGCGTAGCTGGTTAGCGGGGCGCCAACCATCCTAAGCCCCGCTCCCTCGCCAGTGGCAACCCGATCCCCCACCAGAAGCCAAGCCGCGACGAGGGCGCCAAGGGAGCCGACGACAAATTCGGGCGGGCACCCGTCAGATGACAGAGTGTCGACGTGGACACAGGGGCCCCCCCTCCTCCCTGCTCCACCATCGGACTCCGCAGCCGTGCAGGGACCGCGGCCACAACCTACCCCAGCGGCCGGCGCCTCGGAGGTGACGGCGCTCTGAGATAGGAACAGCTGCTCCTCCACGTCATCCCCGCCCACCTCTGTCGCGCCTGCTCCAGCATCCAGCTCCAAGGCTGAGGGCCGTTGAGTGAGAGGCGTAACAGCGGTCGGGGGTTTACCACCTTTCCCCTCCAGCGCCTCATACAAGTCCATCCTCTGCTGAGCCCACGGCGATTACCGTCGCCCCAACGTCAACGCCGAACCGAGAGCCAGGAGCCCCCCCCCCAAGGCTTAAGAGCACCCAGCGCGCACACGCCTAGAGGAAAGACAAGGCTGAGCGGGTGAGGAGGTAAGGAGTGGGGGGAAGTCTACATCACTCCCCGTAGGGTGCCAGACCAGCACACGGCCGCACCCTCTCCCCCTCCCCCCCTCCAGTCCCCCCCTCAGGCAAGCCGGGATCACCATAGGGTTGGGTCGGCGCAGAACTCCAGAAGTTGTCCATCATGACCCTGCTCCGACTGTGACTTGAACATTGCTAACTGGTCACTTTGGGCCCCACCGCACTAAGGTGGGCAGCACCACCCCGCAGCAGGAGTGCCAACTACACCGGAAAAGATAGTCCACCCCACTGAAGTTCTCAGAGCCCTTCCCCACTGCCTGTGGGTACCGGATGGTGACGCTTCTTCCTGCACAAAGCCGCAAGACCACCACCCACATCAACCAGCGATCAGGCCAGTCCAGGGAAGGGCCCCGGAGGCGCCCCTGGTATAGACTGGACATAAGTAGCCGACATCAGTCATCCCCACTCCCGCTGCCGACACAAGTCATTCCCACATCCGCTGCCACGATGGGGAAGACTGACAAGTCCCAGAGGAAGTTAAACTTTGAAAGTGGCTTGACGCCCAGAGCCCCACTCCCCCAGGAGGACCTAGCCTCAATGTCAGTCTGTCCGCAGCAAGAAGATCCTAGTGGCAACTCCTCTGAAATCAAAGAAATCCTCCTTGATTTGAAGGCTGGAATCGGCAATCTGAGCAATAAAATGGATGGTCTTGCATCTAAAGTCGACCTCCTGCAACATCGGATGGACTCACATACTGAACGCATGAACGATATGGAGCAGAGAGTGTCAAATCTCGACGACAGCTCAACAATTCTAACCAACAAAGTCTCTCTATTGGAATCACAACTTAAAACAACCATTGCCAAGTGTGAAGACTTGGAAGGCCGATCAAGAAGGAATAACCTCCGGATAGTGGGAGTGAGAGAACAGCAAACTCAGGAGAAAATGGAGGATTTTGTCGAGTCCCTTTGGATAAACCTGTTCGGACGGGAGGCTCTATCACATCTCTTCATTATAGAGAGGGCTCACAGAGTTCCCACGTCTAGACAAGTTCCGAGCTCGCCACCCAGACCAATAATAGCGAGGCTGTTGAACTACAGAGATCGGGACTCCATACTCCGGCTGGCCAGAGAGAAAGGCGAGCTGCGCCACGAGGGGGACAATATTCATTTCTTCCCCGACTTCTCCCCATCAGTGCAGGTACAACGGAAAACGTTTGCCAGTGTCAAGCAGAGACTCCGAAACAGTCAAATGATGTACTCAATGCTATATCCTGCGCGCCTAAGAGTCCAGCACGATGGGAAGATCCAGTTCTTCCAAACCCCGGATGAAGCAAACCTATTCTTGGACCGTTTGGGATGCCCAGACCAGAACCAAGCTCGCCCTAGACCGCAGAGAGAAAGAAACCCCAGGAATCCTCCATAAAGAGTAATGCAGGGCGACGACTCAGAAACCAGCCCACTGCACAAAGTAAGCCGGAACTTTCACACTAAGCGAAAGACGGGGCAGGGACACCTGGGAGGCCCCGAGCGCCCCTAGCACAGCTACTGTTAAGTTTAGTTTTAGTTGAGTTTGTTCTGCTGAGGTGGAGGTTCATTCCTCAGCATGGTGGTGCCATGGGCCGTTTGTGTTAACTGTTGGCTAATGAGGGACCTCTCGGTGGGCCAGTTGGGGTTTGCCCACCCTTCGGAGAGTAATGTCCCGGGCCTGTTGGGGTTTGCCCGGAGATCGAGCCCTCAGAGTGCATTGGAATTGTTCAGCGCCGCCAGATCCCGACCGTCCTGTTCCCCGCTTGCTCCCTGCCCATCGTCGATCCCGCCGCCTCAACCAGGCCCTTCACCCCTGAACACTGAACCTGGCACTAGACCATTTATTGCCAAACCAACGCTGCAGATCGGAATGACATTGTGGTCTGACATAACAATCTACTCACCCCATTCAATGTCCTAACATGGAATATAAGAGGCGGCAATATCCCAGCAAAAACCAGAAAAATCCTGCAGTACCTCAGACGCCATGATGTGGACGTGGCCTTGATCCAAGAGACGCACCTCAGCCCTGGGAGGGATCATCAGTGGGCCAAGAGCTGGGGATATCATAGATATTTCTCATCCTACTCTACATACTCGAGAGGAGTCGCTATACTCATACACAGGAGGTTCAGTTTCCGTCTACTCCATTCGGCAAAGGACTCCGAGGGAAGAGCAGTACTGGTGTGCGGCATCATCGCAGGTCAAAAAATGACTTTCATTAATTCTTATGCGCCGAATGTGGACGGTCCCGACAACTTTGGCTGGGTGTTGACACAGCTCTCCACTCACGACCCTGCAATAATAATCTGGGGCGGAGACGTGAACACTGTTTTAGACCCTATGAGAGACAGATCAAAAGCCACACCGCTGCCGCCCTCTAAGGCTAGCCTCCAAATAAAGGAAATCTGCAAAGCGTTCGATATTCAAGATGTATGGAGAATTTCTAATGGAGAGCTGCAGGATTTTACCTTCCACTCTGCGGTCCACAACACAAGCTCCCGGATCGACTATCTTTTCACCTCAGCAAATGGCCACTGGACATGTGGCCGGTGTTGCATCCATCCGAGAACGCTCTCAGACCACTCACCGCTTTTTCTCAATCTCAAGCCATCCAACCCCACACCGCCCCTACAGCGCTGGCGCTTCAAAACGGGCTCGCTACGTGATGAGGCCTTTGCCTCCTTATTAAGATAGGAGATGGACGTGTTTCTTGAAGCCAACCTTGGCTCTGTCCCCTCAGCAGGCACAATCTGGGAGTCTTTTAAATGTTTCATTAGAGGAGTCTGCCACGCCAAAGAAAACGGCATCCTCAAGCTCATCAGGAGCGAGCTTACTGCCACCGAAAGTAAACTAAAATCTCTCGAGATCCAGAACACGAACTCGGCCGACCCAAAGACAGCGGCAGCTCTGAAAACTGAACTGCAAAAATTCAATGCCACCGCAGAGCGAGAGGTCAAATATTTAAGTCGCACCAGTCAAGTCCGCCAATACGGCGAGGGCCAAAAACCTGGGGCACTTCTGGCGAACCTAATCAGAGCCGACATCAAACAGTCCCAAATCGAAAGGATCCGAACCAAGCAAGGCGAGGTGATCCACACCGACGATAAGATTGCAGAGGAATTCAGGCTATTCTACCAAGACCTCTACAGTGCGAAACTCCCAAAAGATTCAAACGCCCCATTGGAATATATAGAAGACACAGAGCTCTACTGGGTCGAACAACACCTGCAGGAACCTCTGAATGAGCTGATCTCGCAGGAAGAGATTAAAGCAGCCATAAAGGCCCTACCCTCTTCCAAGGCGCCGGGCCCAGATGGCCTAACGGGAGAATTCTATAAAGCATTCGCGGACACCTTGGCTCCTCTCCTGGCGGCGGTGTACGAAGAGGTGCTGGAAGCTGGGACTCTCCCTCACTCCTCCCGTGAAGCCAATGTCATCCTGCTGCACAAACCAGCCAAACACCAGAAGAATGTTCATCGTACCGCCCTATCTCGTTGCTCAACCTCGACAACAAAATACTTGCCAAGGTTGTAGCCAAAAGGTTGATGCCCCTGATGCCCGCCCTTGTACTAGCGGACCAAGCCGGCTTTATTCCAGGCCGCAATACGACCTTCGGCATCCGGAGAATGTTCGGCATCATCGAGGCACTAGATCCCTCAAGTCAGGCAACTGCAGTCCTTCTAGACGCCGAGAAAGCGTTCGATTCGGTGGAGTGGCCGTTTATGTTCACGGTCCTCACCAGGATGGGTCTAGGTGCCCGTTTCATCAAGCTTGTCTCTCTCCTGTACACCAAGCCACAAGCAAACATCATTGTAGGCACCGCAAAATCAGCCTCAATAGATCTGCAAGGAGGTACGCGACAAGGCTGCCCGCTGTCAGCTTTAATCTTCGCCCTGGTAATGGAGCCACTCGCCTCTAACCTTCGGGAACTCAGACAACAGAGGGGACTTATCATCGGCCCACACAGGCTCATCGCCTCCCTATATGCCGACGATGTGGCTCTTTTCATCCGTGACCCCGAGGTCAACCTGAACCCAGTCATGAGGGAAGTCATCAAATTCAGAGCGGCCTCTGGGCTAAAAATTAATCATTCTAAATCCGTCGTCTTTCCACTGACCAGGGCCACAAAACAGTTTGCAGATGAAATCAATCTGACGTGGAATACTGCCAGTGTCCGGTACCTGGGGATACAGCTGTCCCTGGACAAACATGAGGTGTTTTGCAATAACTACGAGGAAGTGGTCAAGGCCCTCCAGGACAAAGTTGCACGCTGGAAGACGCTTCCACTAACGCTCTTGGGAAGGGCCTCCCTGGTTAAGATGGTGGTCCTCCCGAAACTACTGTACCTCTTTAACAATATCCCCCTGTTACTACCGCAAGCCTTTCTGAAAAGGCTGAAAAGCTTAGTTCTTGAGCTTCTCTGGGCGGGCAAACCAGCCAGAGTGGCATACTCAACATTGACACTTCCGGTGTCCAATGGGGGACTGGCCCTCCCGGACTTGGAGAAATACTTTTGGGCTGCCCAGGCACAATACCTCAGCCATTGGTATGCGACTCACACGATCCGCCCTCATGTATAAGTGGAACGAGCCCTGGCAATGCCCAATTTTCTGACTGCAGTAATCTTCGGCCAGATCCCCGTTCCCTGCCACACGATGAACGCGATGCTCACGACGTACAAAGTCTGGAAAACCTTAGCCCAAAGGCTTGGGGTGCAAACACGGTACTCCCCTCTTCTACCAGTCACGTTTATACCGGGAATCCCCCTAACTTCAGAGAAGGTCTTTCATCAATGGGTCGATAAGCTTCATATACAAACTCTAGGAGACCTCTTCACGGAGGAAGGCTTCCTGACACCGGCCCAATCAAAAACGAAAGGGGGTAACACCGCACTGGACGTGTTCCTCTATTTCCGAACTCGCTACACACTACAGTCCCTCCTGCCGGGCTTCCCGTGTCAACCGCCTACCTGGCAATTGCTGCATGATGCTATTCAAGCTCAAGGTGACGGCAGGTTGGTGTCACAAATATACAAAGCACTAATCTCTAGTACGACCCGCGCCATCACTCGTGCAAAATCCAGATGGGAAAGAGCACTAGACACAGTAATTTCAGATGAGGATTGGAGCTACGTCCTGAATCAGAATCAGAAAATCACACTTAATTCACGCCTCAAACTTATCCATTTCAACTTCCTCCATCAAACCTACCACACACCCGAAAAGATCAACAAACATCACCCTGATGTACAGGCAGAGTGCAAGAGATGCGGTTCCCTATCCGCGTACTTTGTCCATTTGTCCTGGGAATGCCCTGAAATAGCCCCTTTCTGGAACCGTGTGCTGGATACGATGACGGCGATTGTTGGAGAAACTATACACCCGAAACATACAGCAGCGTTGCTCGGCATGACGAGGCTGCTTTCCGTTCCATCCAGGAGGTTGCCTGGGGTTCTACTGACACTTGCTCGAAGGAGAGTGGCCATGGCCTGGGCCGGGGCCCCCCCTCCTTCTTACGCAGCCTGGCGCAAAGACTTACTCTACTACCAGGATGTAGAATTGGACTTTATAAAACTTCTGCCTCTACATGCTCGCCCACCTGACATATGGGGCCCGCTGATAACATTCCTGATGAGTGAGGCGGAGCCTCCCTCAATTGGCACCTCAGAGTCAGGAGGCACACCCTGATGGAATCTCAGTCCAGGACAACTTTTCATCAAGCCTTGGTTCAGGAAGGGAACGACGAATACCTGCAGAGACTTTGCTCGGGTGAAGCGGGGGTGGGAGGGCGAGAGGGGGGGGGACAGCAGGAGGATTTAAGACAACGGCGCAAAGTTAATGTCCACCCTAATGTGGGTGTGTAGTTGTATGGTGTGTTAAATACCAAAAATAAAGAGTTTAAAAAAAAAAAAACAAAGCTGTGCACTGGAGCACCTCTGATCTGCACCTGCTCATTTATATCTAAATCATAAAGTCTTAAACTGGCGCAAAGCTGGAGATCGGGAATGCCTTTGCAAATTCACTTTAAAAAGATTTGCTTTGAGATCCTCCAGTGCAAATGAAAAAGCTCACTGGCATCTCCTCACTTACCCCAGCACAAGCATTTGTGAATGAGGTCCATATCTTTATTTGGATGAGAATATGTAAGTCATGTTATCAATATTGGTATCCGGTCATTTTTTCGAATGCATTTCTTCGAAATGCAATTATGTCGAAAAAATGTCACCGAAAAATATATTTCGAATGTATTATTTTTGTATTTTATATGTTTTTTTGGGGTTTTTACAGTAAAAAAAAGTGTTAAAAAAACAGGGGGCTTGGGGGGGGGGGGGAGCCAGAACCCCCCGTTTAAAAAAAAAAAAACATTCGAAATATTTTTTTTGGGCTCATTTTTTTCGACATAATGGCATTCAAAAAAATGCTATTCGAAAAAGTCACTATAAATCATCAATATTAATAGTTCGTCTTTACCGTTGCAAATCCAAAACTTGAATTGCAATGAGAAATGATCACAAGCACATGAAAGACTTGGTGTGTGCTATGAATAACTAGAAACGTTTGGGTAAAACATTTGTGATGAAAATTGAAGATTTTTGAGTTTTAGCTCCTTAGGGGGATGCTTAAAATATTGCTATAAAACATATGTGTAGATAACGTGTGATGTCGTAAGGCGGATAGATAGCGGATAAGGGAATGATTATGCTTAAGTACGATCTTATCAGTGGGACAACACTTATTGCTTATAACACATCATTTTCAAAGACAGTCCGGAATTAGATTTACATTTTTGTAAAAAAAATGTGCCAAGTTATAAAACTGTATGTAAGTGTATGTAGGGCGTTGCAGTGTACGCCAGGTGGGTCTTGGTGTTCAGTGCCTAATGCACCTGTTTGATTCACGAAGGACAATGTGTTTTGTATACAATATATGTGTCTTATGCTATGTTATGTTTTTTTCCAATTATATAGCGCTCTATGTATCATTGGTATGACCTCAAAGTGCTGGTAGGTCGAACGCCCTCGGGAACCGTAGTCCAGGTCAGTAGAAAGAGTACAGTGTCGAAAGTTGCTTGGGTGGATCAGTTAAGTGTGCAGCTGATGTAGTTGCTAGATGATAGCTGCATTCTAGCATTAGGTGTGGTGGTAGTGGTGGTTGTAGTGGTATCAGTTCAATGTGTGCAGTCTGGCAGGTGGACACCAAGACTGGCTTCTGGCTACGTTAGGCCTGTGGGACGCTTATGTGTGCAGCTATGCCGATGTGATGTGCAGGGGCATATAGTTTGGTGTTTGATGCATGAAGGGTAGTGTGATAAGTGTTTGATGTATGTTATTAAGGGTAATGTAACCCATGGCAGGTTATGCTCCATGTGACAGGTGGCTTCAAGAATAATCTCAAAGAAGGATCAATAGTTTTTATTAACAAGGGCTAAAATGGCCTTACTAAGGGGCATCCCTCTGTCACTCATCGCCCCTAGGCTGTTCTCTCCCTAGCCCAGATGTCCCTACACTCCATAGTGGTCACTAGAGACTAGTAACCGCTACTACTTAGATTCTGACTGGCTACCAGTGAGGCCCTAAAGGCAATCGCCGTATGACTCTTGCTCCCTTGCTATGCCTGTTCGCACTGGCATATTTATGGGAAATGTTTTTGCCCCTTCAATTAAGTAAATTACTAGCCACCACTGGGTGAGTGGCTGGTTGGTGAATGGGTAGGAATGTGTGCATGCAAGGCTGGGACCCAGGCAAAGGGGCATTGGTGTATGGAGGTTTTCTTACAAGTTTTATCGGTATTTTTGGGCAAAGTCAACTTGATGAATGTTATTCCATGGAATAGGGTTTTTGGTGATGGATTTCAAGCTGAATGGGGCAGGCAAAAGGGTAATTTTCATTCTGTGGCATGGCATATTTTAGTCTCATGAGGGGCTAGGCCAATATGATGTGTATTATTGCATGGGAAGAGTGGAGGCATTTGTGCAGTCAGCAATTAATTGTTTTATTGTGTCATTTGCATGTTTTACTGGTCTTAAGGGCAAAGTCAACATGAGTGTTCTTACATGTCGTTGTGGAGGCCTTTCTGCAGCCAAACAAAATAGTTTCTTACTGTATTATTTGACAACAAATGTATAGAAAAAATATGATACAGTTGGCCAACACGATTTGATGTAGAACGCCAATATCATTTGGTCGGACCTTCTTCCTCTGTTTCCATATATAGTACTGGCTATCCTCAATGATATCAAAGTGTAAAATAATACAACACATTTTATTAGGCTTGGCACTAATAGGGAAACCAAGATGCACTAGGGAGTCTATCATATCTAATTTGACATTATTTATGTGCCATGCGAATTTTGGGATCTTACAGGAATGCCTAATAGCGAATACTTTCATCTTTGAGGCATTTATTTTACGTAAATTTTCTATGATATGTTGGTTAAAAGTGTCCATCAACCTCTGCAATCCGATTGGCGTTCCGTCGAACAGTAGGAAATCATCCGCATAGGCCAACCATGTGACCTCCAAATTACCCATTTCAGGTGCTATAAAGGATGCCTTCTGCATTGCTTCCCCTACATCAGAAGATAAAGGTTAAACAGGCATGGAGCTTACATACAACCCTTCTCAAACCCCTGTATGTCCTGATTTTATTGGTGAGTGCTCCTTGATGGTTCATTTGACCTGGATATTAGTGCCAGTTATGTAAATTTATTATAATACTCAATCTGGTGGGCAAACCCCATAGAGCAAGTTTTGCACATAACAGTTCCCTGCTCACAAGATCGAAAGCTGTAGATAAATCAGTTGTGGCAGGCCCTTTCCTTTCACGCAAGTATCGTGATAGTACCCTAAGTCATTGACATACAACAAAAGAGAGAGCAGGACGCGAGTTTGGCATTATCGCAAACGGTTAGCCGCCTGGAACCAAGCTAAGTGCTTCCTCGTCCTTCAGAGTGGTTAGTAGCTTTAAGTATTTAGAAATAGCTTTTTACTATTTTCGTTAAAACTTTGATGTTTATTCGCAGGGTTGGGAATTATTGCTTTCATTGAAACACTTATGTATAGGCGCGTTGTAAATGCCATATCATATCATTAATGAATTCCAGTTTGACGGGTGCCTTTCCATAGAAGGGACCATCACAATGCTGGGATACTGAAAGAGAAAGTAAGATTAAGCATAGTCAAAAATATTCTTACACCTCTACAATTCCAGTATTCCCTGCGTTTCCATTCATCCTTTGTTCCCCTCTGCCCATTGCAGCTCCAGTATCCCATATTCCGATTCCAGTTTAGGAGGTATGTCCAGTAGCATTTCTGCCAGGAAGAAAGGGCTCCACTGTGTTGTTATCTTGGCCAATGGGAATCATTATTCCTGGTTTGGAGTGTACTTTTTCATTCTCCCAAGTGATCTTCACGCCTTCTATGACATCATATGTGATTCATAACAAATTACCAATGTCTTGATCATAATCCCACTAGGGGAATTGCAGCATAAATAAAGGAATCTACAGCTATAGCTCAAACTAATTACATAATCAGCTCTAAGGAGTAAGATTTTTTTTAACTGTATAAATCCAAGGACCCATGTGTTGTACATTCTCCCTAAAATTGGATTTATTTATTTATTTATTTAATCGGTTAGTTATACTTTGCCTAATACCCAGAGGATTCTAAGCGCAGACCCGGGGACCCAACCTGTGTTGCTCCACATCGTCTTTCTTCCAAGGCACGCGTGCTGCCCCTGCGCTATCCTCCCGGACAATTCAAAAAAACAATAGACATCCACTATGAAGACCCATTGTGTCTGGAAGCAGATCGCCAATTGATCAACTTTGTAAATATACTGATTTGTTTGTGAAATCATTGGCCACTCAAACCAAAGCTTTTTTCAAGAACCCAGGAATGGCATTATGTTGATTGAATATCTGGACATTAACCATCAAGGTGAAATGTTGCAACACTAGATGTGTACTCATTATACATCAGTATGCCCCAGGAAGAGGTTATACAAACACTGGAAGTTTGATTGAACCCAGCCACATGAGGTCCCTACCATTTGTATTAATGATTGCCTTAAGATTGCACTCCAGAAGAACTTTTTCTGTCGTAAAGGCAAATTTTATATCCAGATTAAATAAAGGAAGGCCATGAGTGCATCATTTGCACCCAACTTGGCCAACCTTTTCATACACCTTTTTTCTGTTGCAAATAATAATTTGTGGAGAAAATAGTACAATGGCATAATCTTCATTTGGCATGGCACAAAACACAAATTCATTTTGTTCGATGGCAGAATGTACACTCAAATTGTGTGAAGACTTGTGATCAGCAACAGTTGCCTTTCCTGGACATTATGAGTAAACATGATGATGTTAAACTATATGCTATATTATACCATAAAGAAACAGTCAGAAACACATTGCTGCGGTACTCGAGCCATCCTTCCCAGACTCCTAAGGAACATCTTCCTTTTGGACTATTTGTGAGTCATCAGCGTAATTGCAAAAAAAGTCTGATTATTGTATTACTGAGGCTCATGGGCAAAAGAGATACTACTAGACAGATGGTAGATAACCCAAGAGATTACTTATAAGATCACTTAAATGAGCACGATAAAAAGATAGGACAGACTTACTCAAGCTTATCAGCAATGCTGAGAAGGTAGAAATAAACAAACATGGTGTGACTACTTTCAGCAAGCATAGCTCAGCCATTTCTTAAGAATTGGCCTTTACTAGACTATTGTAATAATGTGAAACTAAAAAACCACTGTTTACCTTCAAAGAGTCTAAAAGTCTTAAAGACATGTTAGTTCCCGCTTTTCTAAAATACATCCGAAATCATTTCTCTATCACATCTGCATGGGGACTTTCAGAAATAAAAGGTCCCTACCGTTGTGGAAAATGTGTCTTATGCCCATTTACTAAGAAATCTGATGCTTTAATCCATGGAAAAATGACTTGTACCGCAATGTCTTTTCCAATTGTAAAATCAATAACGTGTTTTATTGTAGGATGTGCGTGTGTAATAATATTTACAATGGCAAGCCAACATTCTCAGTCAATAAAATGGATAATTGAACATGAATCCTGTCCATGCTCTAATACTATTTAAGCATCATTAGTCCAACATTACTTGGATAAACGGCACACTGAAAATGACCTAGAATGGGTAATTCTGGCAGAAATTAAAGGAAACATTTTCGGTCATAACCTGGAGAACATCTTAGCCAAAAAATAACTTACTTGGATCCTGAGATTTAAAAGGCATTTATTTATTGGGTCTTAATAACACATTGAAATGGTCAGCATTACTGAATTCATCTTCATGTTATGCCTTGGAATATTCATGTTCATACATGTATAGTGTGAGATGCTTTTTTGCCTACTCCAATTTTAACATGATTATTATTCCCCCGGTGTTGAGACCAAGGCAATATGTGTTGTGTCTTTACATTAGGTCACTTCCACATATTTCTACATTGAATGGAGCTGGATTAATGCTGTTGTATACATGGAGTGAGATGTGTTGGTTTGCACTAAATACAAAAGAGCATTTCTTGCATTTCTATTTACATCTTTACAACTTGTGCACGCGATAATTAATTTTTATATCTAGTCCTTTGGACATATTCAGTAGGAGAGACTTTTAATAATAGTGCTGCACTAATTTGTAAGGCCTTCCCATTTCAAGATGGCAATGCTTTATTCTATAACTTCCCACAACAGCAGCCATTTTCGACTTCAATATAGCATTAGTTTTGCTCCAACTTTATGACTCACCTCTTTGCAATCTAGTCTACCAGGTACTGGCCTCAGTTATACTTCCTTGCTATAATTGCAGCAACCAGGATGACGCAAGGGCCAGGTTGATAAATGAACTCAATGTATTAAAGCCATATTCTAGGTAAAGTATTGATTACCTCCCTTTTTAATTTTCGTTTTGACTTCATTATGTATTGTATATTGCAATGATGGCAATAACAGTTTGCCATTATGATATTCTAGTGAACATCAAGGAAAATCCATGTTTTGCTCTAAACATTCCACAACGAACACTGATGCCTTTATGAAGCATATTGGACAGAAAACCCTCATTATGACTGCCCGTGAGGTACACTTTCTTTCAATGTGTTCTAGTATTCTATTGATTGTAATACTACCAATCATATTAAAACTCCAACACATTTAATTGTTGGGTCATTTTATGTTTCAGAACGCAGTTTGAGTAAAGGATATGGTGTGATGGCTCTTAATTATTTGATACCATGCTATCAAGTAACAATAAAAAGTATACCTATCTGTGCAGCCAAGATTTCTATTCCCCATTTTTATAGGCACTGAATTTTCGTTGTCTTTTCCACAGTTTATCTATGGTATTGCTGGGATATTCCAGGTGCCGGCAATGGTGGTAAATCCCCATTCCATGGGGTCCAATTGGACTCCATAGACGGGATTGCTGGAATTACAGACAGCGGAAATACCAGTGCCAGTAATTCTGGCATTTATTTCCTGGTGGGGGCCCAATTTACCTCCAGCTCTTAGCTGTAGGTAACTCAGTGCCCCCACCAGCAAACCTGTGTTTTGCCAGTCTGGGAAAATTGCTGATGCAGGAATTTTCCAGCAATTTTACCAGCAATCTTTCTGACTGGCAAACATGTAATGACCAATATAGACTTTTTACTCACGTTTCTACAAGCGTAATATGATAACAGGATATTGTGACTTCAATCTTATTATACTTTATATAAAGATGAAGACTCCTGGAAACCAGTCCTACAAATTAATCATATTATTTTAAACTTAGATCTCATGGAGGATAGCCAGTACTATATATGGGCCCTGAGGAAGTTGGGCCTAGGAAATAATATTGGTTATATATGTTGAAGCATGTTGGTCAACTGTATCACATTTGTGTAATTAAGTTGTTGTCACATTAAGAGGTGGGACTTTATGTATACACCATATATATATAATTTATTTGTTTATTGCCTGTAAAATGTACTAGTTAAGGAATGATTGGGTGTTTCTGGAACTTACTGTAAATTGTTTTCTTAAAGAATGTTCAAGGTGCATAAAGCTGGTGCACCCCATAGGGCTCTCAAGCATTTGCACCAGCATGAAAATCCATTCTGGTGCAACTACTTGTGCATTTGTATGACAGAGAGGAAGGAATGTGGCAGAAACGCAAGTTGCATTCCGCCCCTCCTCTCCACAATACAAATTCTTGAAAACGAAACATGGTGGAATGGAAGGAGTACAGCATTCTGTGGGATTTTGAGTGAAGGGAAGTCATGAATACATGGGGTGCATTGCAAATATGGCATATAACCATGTATTACCGTATGTTTTGTCTGAATTTGTGGCAGTGGGCCTCTGTGACATTGTTAATCCAAGATGGCCAAAGCTACAATTTATGAATTAGGATTTGATCTCCAACTCCTTTCAGAGTACCTTTTTTGTTCACCATAGAAACTGAAAAACTTTTTTCCTTCCATTTTGTTACAGGTTCTGGTAATTGGCAAGGAAATTAGAAAATTATTAAAGAGCAGTTAAAGTGTGAAATTTGATTCTATCTTCCATTAAAATCCATCTTTTCAAAATGTTGCTACCTCCAGATATCAAAAGTAATTTCAAAGTAGAACTTCTACCATCAGCCAAGAAAAGGATAACTGACTTTTCCTTGTGTATCTTATGTCAACAAAGAAAGAAATACTCCCTGGTTCATCCAAAATGTTATGAAAAGATTTTCGAGTGCATTAAGAACAGAGACGAGCACGACAATAATGAATACTTGAACATAAATCTACGATTAAGCAACTTAACACCTGAAGAACTGAAAAATGAAAAAGAATCATAGCATTAGGAATGCTACAAGCAATGTATTCATAAGGCAAGCATGGATTGAAGCACAAGATTGTATGGAGAGCAGTTATGTCAGTCAAAGCTGTTTATCTCCAGCCATGACAAAGAGGAAAAAGTAGAACAAAGCTACACTATAAGATGAAACATATCTATGTATGACATAAATGCATGCTTCTTTTGAAATAAAGAAGGAAAGGGATGAAATCAATTATATTTGATAGCAACTGATTCAGTAGGCATCCGTTTGAAGAGAGCTGTAGAACTGTCTAACAATGACGCATTGAAGATTCGTCTTAGAGATTGCACGGATCCAGAAAACCCTCACGCAAGGGACATTACATATCACAAGCTATGTTGGAACACACGTGTAGTGAATGTTTTACGACGCAAGCCTACACTAAGCAGAAAGACGCAGCCAAATTCACTGTCTTACAAAATGTGGAATTTGTATCTTCAATCAGTTATTTTCTCCTTGAAGGCAAGGTAAAAACTATGGTGGAGATTGAAACGCTTTACACGGAAAATTGCAGCTAACAATGGTTTAGAAGAAGTACAGATGAAAACAAGAAAACAAATCAAAGGTTTCAGAGAGGAAGAGCTTGAATGTTTTGTCATTATTTGTAGTAATCCCAGAAGGGTAAATGAACCGCAACAAGTCTCATGCAGAAGAAGAATTTGAGGATATTAAGAAAAATATGAGAACCCTTGTTGAAGCTGATACGATTTTACAGAGTACTGTACTAACTTGAGAAAAATTGAAATTCTCTAGAAGTTTTGAAGAAGTGAATTTGGCAGATGTTGTTCCAAAGGAAGTTGTTCTTTTTTAAATGTGGTGCTTTCAAGGACAGATGGATATGAAAAGTAATTCAGAAAAGTGGGATACCATTGTAATGAACAGGACTCATAAATACTCACAAAATGCCCTTGCAAGTGGCAGTTGGGCTCACAATGCATCCAGCTACCTGCAGCAAATTCATTGTTCAAATTCTACATAGCATGGGAGTTTCCAAAGATTACGCCGGAGTGCTTCGGTTTGAGACACAGATAGCCATTGAGGTAATAAAATGCATGGATGAATGTGGAGGATCTTACGTTCCCTCAGAGTTGGTCAGAGGCAAATGCGTCTATTGTGCTGCTGACAACATTGACTTACTCAACAATACTCTGTATGGTAAAGAAGCTTTGCATGGTACAGTTATAGTGGTCTATCAGGAGAAGGAGGAGTCAGATGTCATAAGCCAATTGAAATATCAGGACCATTATCACGTCGCCCACTGCAGAAGATTCCTAAGTCAATGTCTGAGGTCATGTCTTGCAATGTTCCCAAAGGGTCTAGACCACAGAATACTGTAAGCGGTCAAGACACTGATTATACATAGAGGAATAAGGTTATTTTAGATTCCAACAGGTTTGAGGACCTACTTTGGATGATGACAAAAGACTTGTCAAAGAACTGGATGCTTAGACCAGGTGAGCAACATATAATAATGGCAATGCTTTGAGCTATTGGTGCTTTCTTGGATGGTACAGGCATTGAGGCCACCTTAACTGTACTTTATGATGTGAATGTTGTGTCGAAGATTCTATCAGGAAAGTGCGTAAGGAGAGCAGTTGAAGCACACACGTCACTAAGGCTTGCATTTTTCAAATGCATCATCGATGCATTCTACAAAGAGCATGTTGAAATCAAGGAAAGGATGGAAGCTGAGTTTAAGAAATTATTTAAAAGTGTACAATTGGATGATTCCCAAGAAACAAAATCAGTCCATTAATACGGTGTGACAGTTTTGACAAATCTGAATGTGATGGCCAAAATGGAAGCTGATTGCTTCACAAAGTTGAACTGACATTGATCTACAGGAAAGCTTGAGTATTTACGGATTCTCTGCAGTACCTCTTTCAATGTTCAACTTAGATGGCACAATGATTTTAGCTGCAAACAAAGGCAAGCTGATGAAGCTACTGGAAGAGGCAAAACATACAGAGGTTTCTGACAACATGACAAAGGTCTCTTCATTTGTTACTGAGGACAGATTTTCTGTACCAGAGCAAACATATACAGCAGCTGTCCCTGACAGAATGGAAGAATTGCGAGCACTGCAGAAGCTGTCCTATGTGAAGACATGCCATGACCTTGCAATTGAATTCAACAAGAAAATAGAACCTTATTTGCTCAAGTATGATAGAAATTAATTTAGTATTTGATACCTACCTAGAAAATTCACTGAAGAACTCCAATGCGAAGGGAAAGAGCAGGAAAGCAACACCTGTTGATTACAAAATCACAGATTCTACAAATACTGAAATGTTTTCCTTGAGAACCCTCCTATTGCAGTCTAAAACTAAAGATGAGTAAACAGCATATCCCTCAAATAAAGCAATTCTGCATGCACAGAGGATAAAAAGAATCATGGTAGCCAGTTGGAGAAATGAAGCCAAGTCCTCAGATGTTGAGAAATTGAAATCACACGTGAGGAGGCAGACACAAAAATAATTCTTCACTGCCTTTATATATCACGTCCTCATGCTTCCCTCCACATTTTTTCATCTGATACCGATGCTTTTGTCCTTTCACTGTGGTGGTCACTGTTTTTCCCATCGGACAGCATGCTTGTGAACTAATAGAAGATTTATAGTTCTCAAATGTGTGTGCTCCTGCTTAGGGCTTACAAAAGTGCAGGCATTACTAGGCCTTAAATAAATAGTCCATAGGCGCCCCTCTACGAGAACCAACATGGCCCATTGACCTGTTTTTTGTGAAGGTACCCACTAGAGAGTCCGCAGACACACTTTAGCTTACTGTACCTTTCACAGATGGGAAATATCCATTTGCATATCAGTCTTTGTCCCACCCACATGGGCAGTCCAGCACCAAAATGCTATGGCAATTCCCTTCTGAACAGGAGTACCAACAGCAACCCCATACACATGTTTAAGCCTTGCTGTGCCTCATCAGTGAGGTGGAGCTGTGCTTCCCTAAGCACAGTGAACAAGGGGTCCACGTCTGGATGACCGTAGGAAACTTAGGGTGACTAAACCTAAGTCGCTTAAATAATTAAAAAATAGTCCATAAGCGCCCCTCTGCGAGAACGAACATGGCCCATTGATCTGTTCTTTGGGAAGGTGCCTACTCGAGAGTCCGCAGCCACACTTTAGCTCACTGTACCTTTCACAGATGGGAAATATCCATTTGCATATCAGTCTTTGTTCCGCCCACATGGGCAGTCTAGCACCGAAATGCTATGGCAATTCCCTTCTGAACAAGTGTACCAACAGCAACCCCATACATGTGTTTCAGCCTTGTGGGCCTCATCAGTGAGGTGAATCTGTTCTCGCAGAGGGGCACCTATGAACTATTTTTTGATTACTAGGCCTTCATGCTCTTTTCCAGGGTATGACTTCAGAAAAAGAGATTCTTGAAGCTTGGGGAAAACATAGATGTCTAGAAGAATTTAATAAGGAAGATGAACGATTGACAGAGCGATTCATTTGTCAAGTCTACTCGCCAGGAACAAAGATCTCGGACATTGGTGAACTGCGTTGGTGGAGGTTTACAAAAAAACTAGTTGCAAAGTGAAAATCGGCCACCAACAAGATCCTCTCTAATACTGTACATCTTAAGGACTCAATACCAAGTGATGGAGTTGCGATGCACTGATCAACAACAGATCCATAAACAATGAATCTTGCAGGGCCATCACAATTCGGGTGGGAGAAGGCAGATAATCATTATTCTCCTACTATGTTTACTCTTCCATGTGCACCGCAATCAATCATACAGCTGGTACGGTGTACATACGTCAAAGGACAGTGTGCTGTGCATTGCAAATGCCGAGCTCAGTCACTAAGGTGCACATAACTGTGTCAAGGTCCTGGCGACGAAGAGCTCTGTGATAACAACAATTTTGTAGATGATGAAAAGGAACTCTCGCACTCAGAAGATGATTTGCAAAACCTTACTTTCTCTCTATAAATGTAAATAGCTATTGTTGTTTTAATAAATAGCATATTTCAATGAGAACATTGCAAATTATTTCAAACTTTCTAATTTAGTGAGCATACAGTCGAAGGTTTGCGATGAAGTAGCAATAATTTACGAGGCTACATCTCAGAAATGGTAAAAGATATCAATATATTCCTTATTTGAACTTTTATATTCCTTTGATGATGTTCAACAAAAAACCTACTTAGTAAATTTTTCATAGAACCACTCTAAAAGCAGTTACTGCTCAAAAACAAAATTAGCATCTGTAACGGTGGACATCTTGGACTGATGACATCACACTGGCCCTCTGCCCCAAATTCAGACAAAATACCTGGTAGAACATGATTTTTTGCTTCCTTATAAATGCATCCGCAGTAGGCATACCTTCCCTACATTCAAAATCCCATGGACTAGGGTATTGTGACAGATGCCCCTCACATCAGGCTTTATTCCTTTAACGTTACGGGTCAGATGAAAATGAACCCCTATGCCTTTACCAAATTTGTTTTGAAAAACACAGCTCTCCTCTTAAAGTTTGTGCAGGAACACTGTTGACATTTAATATAATGCAGCAGGAAAGTATAAAACCGTGCTTTAAAATATATGACGTTATGGAGAGTAAACATTTGTTGAATCTATTTTTGGCAGCCACTAAGGGATTAAAAGAAGCTTTTGATCTAGAGCACAGATCAGACACTCTCCAGGAAAGCCAAAACGTGTAATTAAAGATTAGAACATTATTTGCTGTTTCTTTATTTGTTTGTATTGACCAGTTCTTTACGTTGAAACCGGTCGAGAAATTTTAAAAGGGGATGTGATCTTTTGAACTATTGTGTCTAGAGTAGACCCACCCCTACAATAGATAATATGCAATAATTCTATTGTGTTTCCTAACATAAAAACAATAAGCTGCTTGTTGTGACAAGTTATATGTCCCACCATGCATTGTTTTACTGTGTTGGTATGCATTTTAGTATTTGTTGGATGGATGAATGACACGAAGTGCAGATTAAAGGTATGAATCAGACCCTTCAGGATTTTGCGGCACGAGATGGAAAATTTTGCGGCATGAAATGGCAAATTTTGCGGCACAAACCTTTATTTATTGCAGCATTTTTGCAGGACATTTTGTATTAACTGGAGGGTGTAAGATTGCCACATTGCGGGAAATAGGCAGAGTGCAAGGCTACAAGAGAGCCAGGGTATCATTTTTATGCATCTTTTGTATTAATTTAATAGGAAGAGTCCGAGATGTCTCCGGCTTGGCAGAACAGTGTTTGATTTGGCTACATTTCTGGTTTAATGTTCATGCCTATTTAATAGTATTAACTAAATTGATCATTATCAATTGTAATGCTGAAAATATTCCCCTTCTGCGTTCTCCAATCCCCCAAACACCTCTCTCACCAACACACATCTCACCAACTCTCCACCACAACTTGCATTCCTTAACCTCTCACTCTGTCATACAAATACTCGCGTGCTATGTCACACTGTCAAGTCACAATTTGCACTGCCCAGCTCCTGCCACACTCCAAATCACTTCCCAACTCACACCTTACACTCTACAATTCCTACCGCAATATACAGTCCTTTATTCTTTTGTGCTGCTTCTGCATCTTGCATCCTTTCTCCCATTCTATTGCACTCTTCCCTCATCATTTTTCCCAATCTGCAGCTCACTGCCTCTTTCTGGCCAACCGCTTCCTCTCTGCTTTCTCGCTCACTGACCACACGCTCCCCACACTTTCTGTACCTCTGCTCGCTCTCAGATTTCTGGCCCACTGCATCACTGCTTCCTCTGCTCTCTTGTGCAGCGCTTCCTCCTCTGACCCACTGCTCTCCCTCTGCTTTCTTGCCTATCACTTCACATCTCACCCATCACTCTCCCTCTCTCTCTAGTGTAACCATTTTTTAATTTTTTTTTAAATATAGATTTTGACCCAGTTCCTCAAATAATGGGGCATTTAAAAAAAAGAACGGAGGATATGCTATTTTTAGACAACCCATTTTTGGAAATGAGCAGGTCACCTTATTCTCAAAAGTGACCGGCGCATTTCCACAGGCTTGAGCTGTAGCGCAAATTGTGCGCTGGCCAGCTGCCTTGAATGGTGTTCTGGATTGTTTGACCGAAGTGTAATTATTTGCGGGGGAATTGACCTTAGTCAATTTTGCTGCGAATTGATTTGCACTTCAGCCAAACAACCCAAAATGTACCTTTCACCACCACCCCGCCCCCTCCCGTATTAACTGCTTGGTCGCTGCTGCTTCCCCTGCAACCCTGCGGTGCCAGATCCGTCCCTCTAACGTGGGTCAGATCCGACTCAGCAGGGTCCCTTTTTCGTTATTTTCTTTTTCTTCTGTCCCCGCCTCCAATTTTGAGGAAAAAGGGGAAAACACTTCTGCAACCACCCTAGACCTAAAAAAACTGAACATGGGGAGTGGGTGACACCCCCGCAACACATGTTCAGTATTTATAAAAATCGATCGAATAGTACTGGATGAAATTGGTCAAATTGTAACATTCGATAGATTTTTGTAATCAAAATGGGCAGTACTTTGAATAGAATCGCTCTCCCGACAGTGTTCTGCAAGCTCCCAGCGCCTTTCACAGGGACAGGCACTCCAGGTGCCTGCCGCTATAAAATGCGACCCAAAAAATGCATTTTTATCCTGTTTGAGGAACAGAAATGCAAGCGACTCAGCAGCGGTTCATACCTTAAAAGAAATGCATGACAGGGTCAGGAAAGACCCCATCGTGCAGTGGCAGCCCCACATCCCGTGCGCGTAGGGTTGCCTACAATTTCTGCACATTTAAAAGTGCATCTTGCTTGGTAATGAGGAATGTGCTTTTAACTTGACAGAAACGCCACTTTATTTGATGAAGGAGGTGAAAAAGGCCATCTGAATGGGCGCACATATAAAATGTGCCCATTCATGTGTCCCTTGTGGATTGGGCTGCAATTTTTTGGGGTGCAAGTGATTTCATTTCTTGTGTAAAAAAAACAAAACAAAAAAAAAAAGTTGAGAAGCTGGCACCCTGAGTATTATTTTTTTGAAAACCGTAATTTTTGCAGATTACTTTAAAAAAAATGTATTAAAAAAACATGTTTTTTTTAAAGATGCTGTTTTTGCACAAAAAAGGCTGTTTTTGCACAAAAACTGCAGTTTTTGTGGCATTTTAAGTAAAACGGCCGTTTTCGCTGTATTTTGCGGGATCGCAAAATCGCTATAAGCTGGAGGGTCTGAATGAATGTCTCACTATGAATGAAAATCATTGGTTCGGCTTTTACAGATTTTTAGGTAGTCCTATGCTTTCCTGCTATGTAATATAATTATGAAGTGTACATTACTATGTGATTAATTCACCTTGTGAAATGTTGTATCATGTTAAATACATTTTGATACTACATTTATAAAATAAATACATCCTCTCCACATTTCTTCAGTTTTCTTTGGTACAGTAATACTCTGGTCCAGAGTGTAGGGTTTCCCTGCGTCTTTCAGGTTTTTCGAATATGACAAGCCTTCATATGTCTAGGTTGCAACATGACCCGGCTTGATCAACTGACTTCACAATACACATTGAAGAATTTCCACAATGCACAAGCTTCATCCTATCTATAGACAAGCAGTTTCATGCTTGCTGTGATGTGTACAGATGGGCGACACGCCTATTTAAAACTGTGTTTTGTCCATATTTGGATGAACGCCATTTGTATGAAAAGGCTCATGCTTGTCAGGGTTGGCATGGGCATGCTTATGTTTTCGACTTGATGGTAGTGGCTAGACTCATTTCACACCTATGTAGAATCAAGTAGATCCTTGTTAAGGCCTTTTCAAATGATGCCAGTGCTGTGGCGGATCGGAAGAAAGAGTGGACACACTGAGGACATGCTTCTATATGAATCGAGTGTCAGTTGCTGCTTTCGCACCTACCTTCATCTCCCCTCCTTCCCCACTACAGACTCTACCTCTGACTCGGATCTCAGCAACCTCCATCTTCCCATTACTAATACCCTTGACATTCTTGCCCCGGTCATGAGGATTCGCCTGGAACATGCCTCTAAGCGTAACACTTGGTATGACCCCGAACTTGCAGCCTTGAAACGCAAGTGCAGAGCTGCAGAACGGAAGTGGCAGACCTCAGGCTCACCCACTGACAAACTCGCCTGTCGCCTGCTCCAAAGGCAATGCAGACTCTGCATCTGCACCAAGAAAAGAGCCTGCATCGAGGCCTGCATCTCTAGTGCAGCCAACAACATGGGTGAATTCTTTA
Organism: Ambystoma mexicanum; assembly: GCF_040938575.1. Classification (NCBI taxonomy): domain Eukaryota; kingdom Metazoa; phylum Chordata; class Amphibia; order Caudata; family Ambystomatidae; genus Ambystoma; species Ambystoma mexicanum. The sequence goes on from NC_090921.1 coordinate 706,490,253, forward strand.
AAATCTGCAGGGAGCTAGGCAACCCCTCTGCAGTCTCCTCCTTACCTCTTCCCCCCAGGCCCGTTGCAATGCACTGGCCACACACTTCACTGCAAAAACTCAGGACATCCTGAGTACCCTTGAGTCCCCTCCCCCTCCTCTTCACCCATTTCCTTGCCTCCTATGGCCTCCCTTCCTCCCTCTACATCTCACTCCTCCTTCTCTCCTATCAAACCTGAGGAAGTTACCAGAGTTGCCTGCTCCATGAAGGTCTCGCCCAAACAGGTTTCCCCCTGCTCCTCTAGAACCATTAAGGACAATATTGGCCCCCTTGCCCCTGCACTCGCTGATTTCTGCAACCACTCTTTTGCCACTGGATCTTTCCTCTCCTCCCTCAAGCACTCCCTTGTGTGTCCTCTCCTGAAACACAACTACTTGTCCAGCCAACTACTACCCCATATTTATCACCCCCTTCCTTGGGAAACCCCTGCAGAAGCTGGTCTTCTGCCAACTGACCCAGCACACTTAACTAGTTAGTTGCCTCCACGACCACCAATCTGGATTCTGAGCATCCAGAGGCACGGAAACTGCTCTTCTGAACACACGTGAGGAACTGCTTGCACCTCTTGATTCCAACTCTTCAGCTGTTTTCATTCTACTTGATCTCTCCTCTGCATTTGATATGGTCAACCACTCCATTTCTCATAAAACGACTCCATGATATGCTAGGTATCTCAGAGCAGGCACTGAACTGGCTTACCTCCTTCCTCAGTGACCATCCGTCCCAGGTTATTCTGGCCTCCTTTTCCTCCCCCACCACTATCTCCACCTGCAGTGTCTCCCAGGCCTCCAACCTTTCCCCCGGCTGTTTAACAACTACCTTGCTCCGCTTGCACACCTCATTTCCACCTTCTCTCCAAACTTCCAATGTTATGCAGATGACACACAACTCTTCTTCAAACTTCCCTCTGATCCTCTTCTTACTTCCCCCATCATTCCAGACTGCCTATCTGCCATCCCGTCCTGGTGTTCTTCCAATGATCTCTGCCTCAATGCTAACAAGACTGAAATCCTTCTTATCAGGACTCCTGCTCCCTCTTTCTGTCCCTCTGGCCATCTTCTATGGGCTCTCCCCCTTCTTCATCTGAATCCAGAAACCTTGGATTCATCCTTGAAACCTTGGAGTCATCCTTGGCTCCTCTCTTTCCTTCATCCCTCACATTCAGGACCTTGCCAAGAAGTTCTATTTTCAACTCCACCTCCTCAAAGGAATTGGTCCTTTTCTCACCTACCCCCAGAAGCTCAATATCTCTAGTGCTCTCGTTCTCTCTAGGCTAAACTACTGCAATAGCCTTTTCCTTAATCTACCCTCTTCTACTCTATGACCCTTCCAGCTAATCCAGACTAGGGCTGCAAGGCGTATCCTTGGCCTGAAGCCCAAGGACCACATCTCTCCAGCCCTAAAAACTCTCCACTGGCTGCCAGTTGCTGCAAGGATCAAATTCAAATCCCCTTGCATCCTCCACAAGGCTGTCTGGGGACCACACTGCCTACAACTTGTTCTTAATAAATACTCTCCCTCCAGATCTTTACGTTCCTCCGGCACCAACCCTATGGGCCTCATTATGAGTGTGCCGGTGCGAAAACAACCGGCACACTACGACTCTGCGGGTGGGTGCCATCCCGCCAGACAGGGTCAGACCTGGCAGGCGGAACGGCACCCACTCGCAGAGTTTCACGGAAGCACCGGCTCCGTTATAAACGGTGCCGGTGCTTCCGTGGTCCCCATTCCCATGGAGTCCTATTGGACTCCATGGGAATGGGGACTTACAGAATTACCGTCGCCTGACTTTTCCGGCCGCCGGGTTCGGAATAACCGGGTGATACCGGGAAGTCAGGTGCCGGTTACTTTTATTGAGTCTGGCGGCAAGCCGCCGCTATCACCGGCAGGTTTACCACCAGACTCGAAATGAGGCCCTATGTGCGTTAAGCACTTTGCTAAACAGCAAGCTGGTGGCCGATCTCTTTCCTCAGCAGGCTGCCTCCTATGGAATAGCCTCCCCTTCCTTTTCGTCTTGAGCCAGATCTCTTCAAAATTCCAGAAGCTCCTCAAGACATTCCTTTTCACCTCCTCCTTCGCTTCCTCCCTCCTCTGTTAAATCCCAGAGTTGCTGTGATTGGTGACCAGGGCCCTTATGTGTTCTCCCGGTCCTGGCCGCCCACACCCAATCGCTTACAGCCTCCACCTCGCCCAGCACTTTGCCTTGGCACTCACTGGCCTATGTCACTGCAGGCCTGCACTTACCTATTTTGGCAGCTGACCCACACTTACAGCTGCTCACTCCCCAGCACTTTGCTCTTGATACACCTAGCACTTAACCCCCCATTCCCTCATCCTTTCTCTCCCTCTGCACTTGCACGTTCTGAATACTCACAAGGCCTAGTAGGTCTGCCTCTATCTTTCGTTGCTGTATTTGTTCTTCATTACCATGTCCCCATCCCTGTTGCCCTGCAGGGGCTTTGAAACACAATTTATTTGTTGTAAAAGCACCTTACAAATGCACAATAAAATAAAAATAAATAAATAAAATAAAGGCCTTACTTTCCCTTTCACTAAAGGGAATGCCCTACCTATCTAAGGAAACTAAAGGTGCTTGTCAATTGTCAGAAAGTCCAAAGTAAAAATGTCCTCCGTCCAAACTAATTCTATCTAAATTTACCACTATAATTAACTAATTTAAATATGCTAAAATAATGCCTTACCTTCGCCTGGTCTTTTCTTTGTCTTCCAATAGACTTTTTATTTAGTCTTTCTTTATGGTAGCGATATTTCTCAACATAATCTCCCCGGATAGCATTTGAGATCAATTCTTGTAGTTCTTCAAGAATAGTCTTGGCTTTAGTATTTTCTGTGATTCTATATTTACAATAACTTCCTTCAGGCACCCTCTCACACTCTCACACTCTTGTCATCACCTGTAGACTCTTTTCTCGCTTTACATTCAGGCTTCCCTGAGGTAGGTTTTTCTTGCTTCCTTTTTAGGCTTTCTTCGTCGTAACTTCTCTGTCTTAAAATTACTCTCCTTTTATCTTGTTTATTCAAGATTGTTATATCCTGTTTCTCCTTGCGTGTTCTTTTGTAAGACTTACTCCAATCTACAATTCTGAGGTTATCGGGTTTCTTCCCTTCCACCCAGGGCACATGTTTCCAGTCCCTGCTTCTTCCCCACTTGGGTTGCTTAAACCCCTATGTTACAGGCTTCTCAGTTTGTTTTTTAACTGGTTTCACTTTTGGTATCTCATCCTTAGGACTGGGACAAATCTCTCTCTGGATATAGTAACCTTCTTCCCTATTCGGGTTATTCATTACAAAGTCTTAGCCCCTCATTACGAATTTGCCGGTACCCGCCAGTAATTCTGGCGGGGTACCGGAAAACTGGCCCTAGCATCTCTACTCACATAGGATTCCATGGAATGGAATTTCCACCGGCACTGGTAGTACCAGTGCAGTGATTCAGAAATGTATTTGCCGGTAGGGGCCTGAACTACCGGCAGGTCAGGCTGGCTGGTAGATCACTGCCCCCAGTGGCAAACTTGTACTTCCCAAGTCCGGAAAACATTTTGCTGCCGGAATGACCATCATTTTTTCCAGACCTCCTTATGTGTGGGAGGAGTTTCTCTCCTTGTATAATAACCCTCTTCCCTATTTGGGTTATTCGTATTGGTTTACAATTCCAATTACAAAGTCTTAGGGCCTCATTACGAGGCAGGCACTGACGGAATGAAGGGGGCCGGTACGGGACCGGCCCCCTTCATTCTGTCAGGGCTGATTACGAGCTTCCCATCGCGGGACAAATGGAACGCCTGGTAAAACCAGGCGTGCTTTCCGGGTCCCGCGAGGGGAAGAAGGAGGTAACAACGGAACACTTATAATGTGCCCGTTTTTACCTCCATCCCCATTCCCATTCCCATTGAGCCCTATGGGTGCTCAAATGGGAATGGGGAATGGTTCCTGGAAGGAGGACTTACCGGTCCTCCTATGTCGGAATGACCCGGTAAGTCCCCATTGCAGGAAACCGGAAAAGGAGCCCCGTTTGGAGGCAGCCATGGAGCTAACAGCTCCATGGCTGCCTCCAAACTTGTAATGAGGCCCTTAGTGTTACTTTATTGTCCTTATGACTGAGTTTCTCACCTTGAATAATGACCTTCTTCCCTTACTGTTACTTCTTCACAAATCCAATTATGTGTATTTTGTTATATTTTCTCGTCCTTAAAACTGGGACGGGTTTCTTTGAGCTTATAACTATGCCCTGGCCACCTCCCACTTCTCCCAGTTCGCCTGGTACCGCTCTCTCTGCCAGGAATGGAAGTGGGGATCAGCTATTGCTCGGGTGTGCTTCCTCGTTCCTCTCACTTATTGGATTCTCATTCCCTGTTCCTCATCGAGTTACCGCTCTGCACTCGCAGTTTCAGTCAGAAGCTTTCCACGATTGCCGTACAGATGGTCTCTGCGTCGTTCTTCAGACGTCCTGCCTACCACGCTGTGCTTGTGGTCATGCCACCACCGATTAGCGTGTTCCTGTCTTCTTCTTCACAATGCCTTTCTCGCTTTGATGCACGCCAGTGTTCCGGTCCCTCGTAATGGTGTTCTCTGCCTCATTGAAAGTCACAGGATCTGCGACTTGCCTTTGTTCCACCTAAACAAGGTGTAATCATTCCAAGGGGGCTTCCCCTGCGCACCAGGTTCTCTTTCTTTCCCACTCGTCCCAGTTAAATATACATCTTTTGTTAACAAGACATCTTCCTTTCCTCCTTGTTCCCAAAGGGGGAGTCTCTCAAAGTGATGTCCCACTTGCCTCGATCCATAGGGAAGGTTTTGTGGAGCAGGATCACCTCCCTTGCCTTACAGGAGGGCGAGCTCCCCATTGAGGAGAAGGAACGATGCATGCAATTCGTCACAGTACCCATTCGGATGCATGGAGACCTTGTGCCGCACCTCTGTCTTAATCTATCACCGTGAAATGGGAGAGGTTCTGAAAAGATCGTAATCATATGATTTTAAAGTGGCGCATGCTGCAAGCTTGTCGCAACAGCACTTGATAATGAACAGTTTCAGAATGATGACTTGTACATTGTGAATGGTGTCAAACATATGCAAACGTGTGCAACCATGTTGGGACATGATTATTGGGTGCATAGACGGGGTGGGGGTGAAACACACATGTCCAGATCTGCCAGAGCATGAAGAGTAAGATTAGTGTGTAGGGTTTCATATTCAATTATAAGACTGGGATGCAAGGCATGCCAAGACTTGCATGGAGTTGCTGAGATGCAGTTGTGAGCATACAAATCACTGAGCATTGTCAGAGGCCCAAAGATACATAATGTGTGTGTTCAATCAAGTCCACGTTCATCGTTTGTCCTAAAGTGGCATCTTCATGCCCATTCATAATCTACCTGGAAGCATGTCTAGCCTTGTTTGTATCCTACCCGGTGTGAGGCTGACAGCTTAATCCTGACCTTATGGTACAAGGCCATGGGTAATTGTGATTTTCCCTGACCTTATTTACCAGAATGTGCCCCTGAGAGAACCTCAGCCTCTCAAGCTTTGGATGCCCAAAATGAACCCTGTGTGCCTGAAAAGTCTCCTCGCTCAGCTAGTTAATAATAATAATAATAATAATAATTAGGCTTTTATATAGCGCTACAAACCCTCAGGTATCCGAGCGCTGCTTATTATTACCCACGGTGTGTGGTGCTCATTTATCGACCTCGGAAGGATGAAAGGCTGAGTTTGGCCCCGCCGGGATTCGAACCTGCGTTAACAGGCTCTGCACGGGTGTCAAAGCGAGCGCTCTACTCGCTGTGCCACTTGACCAGCTTATGGGTGCCACCAACCACTGGTTGGTGGCACCCATTGTAAAGAATAGTGTGTCCCTAGCAGAAACAGCTCTGTAAATCCAGTGCAGAGTTCAACAGCTACATGTTTCATATGAGACAGTGAGTGCGGTACCCATGTTGCCAACCATGGGCATGGCTACTGCCTGCCTCAGAGAGTGAGGACAACCCTTTTCAGAACCAGAGTCAACCTGTTTGTAAGTGGTGTCTGCAATTCAAGATCTGAATCCACACCTGTGAGAAATCCTAGGAAGAAGTCTAACAACGTTTAATCTGGCACCCCTTGGCAAAACTCCACCCACTATCTGCAGATTTCAGACTTGTATAGTGACCTGAGCTATCCGAGGGACCGGTAATCCCTTCCCTAGTCCCGGCAAGCAACCCTGAGATGTAGACTCTCGAGACTGGGCAGACCGTACACCAACAGGCAAAAGCACCGGACACTGAGCTTGGTGGCTATCTGAAACAATGACCCAACAAGGAGCAGGTAAAGTACAAACCGACAATGCAATATCATTAGAACTCCAAGTAATCCATTTCTTAGCTAAACTGCCCCACTGAACACTGCTTCACTGACCTTTCAGATGTGCCTTCAGAAAATGGGACAATTGCAACATACTCAGCGCAGGCAGTTCTGTTCCTCTTTGGCACAGCAGAAACACCAGTGACTCCACATAATTTCTTCTTCATTGAAGAACCTCTTAATTGCCACCTGAACCGCGATGTATCACCAGAAAGCAAGAACTGCCATCACTAGCCTCTTACTTTCAAGGACCTGAGTGATATCTATCAGTGGTCAGAAAAAGGCTTACTTTACCCTGCACCAGCACGTTTTCCTACCATTGCATGACATAAAAAGCTTGTTTACATTATATTTACATAATATACTCTGTATGTAAAAATGGTCTTACAATGCAGTGACCAAACATTCAGGACCACCTTTTAGTAGAGGAGCAGGGTAGGCAAAAAACAGAGTAACACAGTATCACTTTGAATAGGGACATTTCCAAGCAGAGAATATTTGTAAAGAAACTTGTTATGTCATACAATGGTAGGAAAACGCGCTGGTGCCCTTCCACTGCCTTTTCCTTTCTTCTCTCTTGTAATCAATAACCAATCTATATAAACAACGGTACTAGTCCATGAATGGCGGTGGGTGAACGAATCTCACCAATTCATCCTTAATCTCTTCTGTTCGAGTCCTCTACAGGGCGAAGTATGTCATGTTCTTTCTACTGACTTGCTTTTAACAGCCAGCATCCTCTGTTTCTGGCATCCCACAGCCAGCTGACTGAACCTCATCACATAGGAAAGAGCATCCTCTGTTTCTGGCATCCCACAGCCAGCTGCCTGAACCCCATCACATAGGAAAATTATGAAAGAGCATCCTCTGTTTCTGGCATCCCACAGCCAGCTGCCTGAACCTCATCACATAGGAAAGGGCATCCTCTGTTTCTGGCATCCCACAGCCAGCTGCCTGAACCCCATCACATAGGAAAATTATGAAAGAGCATCCTCTGTTTCTGGCATCCCACAGCCAGCTGCCTGAACCTCATCACATAGGAAAGGGCATCCTCTGTTTCTGGCATCCCACAGCCAGCTGCCTGAACCTCATAACATAGGAAAGGGCATCCTCTGTTTCTGGCATCCCACAGCCAGCTGCCTGAACCTCATCACATAGGAAAGGGCATCCTCTGTTTCTGGCATCCCACAGACAGCTGCCTTAACCTCATCGCAAAAGGAAAGGGCATCCTCTGTTTCTGGCATCCCACAGGGAGCTGCCTGAACCTCAGCACATAGGAAAGGGCATCCTCTGTTTCTGGCATCCCACAGCCAGCTGCCTGAACCTCATCACAGAGGAAAGGGCATCCTCTGTTTCTGGCATCCCACAGCCAGCTGCCTGAACCTCATAACATAGGAAAGGGCATCCTCTGTTTCTAGCATCCTAGCACTAAGTCACATAAAGCTTCTACAGCCGATGACTCATTATGAAATTGATATCAAACATTGTGCAAAAGAAGCCCAAAAAGGCTGCACAGTTAATCAATGCAGAATCTGGAGCTTCAACCAAGACAGTACATGCTCACTTAGATTCCCAGTCATGAATCCAAGCTTCGATTGGTCCAAATCCATTGCCATGGAGCTGGGATCATCTGGAGGAGTGAAATAGTTGCGGTGGCCCTCCGTTCTGTCACAGGCTGCTGTTATAGTAAGCAATGGTGGGAGGAGTGTGTATGCAAGTGTTCAGCCACACTAGCAAGTCACGTTGGCCAGTTCTTCTATGCAGGAACAGGAACAGATTCATGGCGACGTCGGCACATCATCCTGATGACTGAACCATGTTTCTCTTTTTTGCACTCTACTACTCCCAAAGTAACTAAAAACTGTCTATGGCCCTCATTACGACCCTGGCGGAAAGTAACTGACATGACCGCCATAGCGTAAATAGCGTTTCCGCCATTGCACGATGGAGTAAAGTGCAGCTAATTCTGACCCATCGGGCACGAGCATTACGCCATGGCGGAAGTGCAAAGTCCGCGATGGCGGAAATGACCCCAAAACGCCCCTTACCGCCGTCGTACGTCGCCCTAGGTGCATTTCCGCCACCCATCTTAGCGGTCACCGTAATGAGCGGTCAGCGCAAATTACGGTCACCGTAAATATACGGAAACGGAAGTAAAAACATGGGGCCGGAACGGGAAACAGCACGCCGTACACCTATAAAATCAGAATCCCAACACAACCATCAAAAACCGACCCTGAGACACATCCCAACCCGTTAGCCACCCCAGTGAAAGAAATAAAAATGGGAAAAGTTGCTAAAAAAGCGTGCGATCGCAAGCGGCAGGTCCACTTCTCCCATGAGGAACTCACCGTGCTCACAGAGACCCTCCAGGAGAATGCTGCCGTCGTCTTCTCGACGCAAATGACCAGAACGGCACTTGCGAACAAGAAGGCCATATGGGCCCTGGTGGCACAGCGGGTAAGTGCGGTGGGGACCGCACCCCGCAACCCACAGCAATGCAGAAAGCGATGGGACGACTTGCGGATACGCGTCCGGAGCATACTTTCTGCCAACCGAAACATTGCCACAGCTACCGGGGGAGGATCGGAATCACCCATCAAGTTGACCCCCTGGGAAGAAATCTGTGCCTCCACCATTGGAATGGAGAGCATAGAGGGAGTCGGAGGGATGGAGAAAGGAGTGCAGACATCCGAAGAATCAGGTAGGTGGCCCAAATAAAACAATGCTAAATCCACAATGTCCAATCATGTGAAGTACCATGTGTCCCCATAGTGCAATAGAAACACATGTCCAGGAGAACGTCCACATACATTGCCATGATAGCGCCCTTCAAAAGTCAGATTAAATACATAAATAAGTAAAAATCCTAAGAAAACCCTCTACATGTGCAGCATGCACACCCTAACTGCAGGCTGCAAAACAACTGCATCCTCAATCCACACAAAAATGAGACCACCTCCAAGGCCCTGACCCAAATCACCCTCAGGTACCACCCCAATGCATGTGATACATTGCCATTCCAATTTCCACAGACCCATAAATAACGCTCGCCCTCCTTTACTCCACCACAGGGACCGATTCAAACGACGAGCTTCAGGACACGCCTACCAGCACACCTGCAAAGAGGGCCAAGACCAACGGCCAAAGACCCTCCACCTCAGCTGCACGGATCAAGACACGGCAGCAGCACAAATGAAGTGGCAGCACACTGGAGGGGACTTCAACAGGCACCCCAGCAGCCAGCATGTCCACAACAGCAGCACCACAGGTCCCCCCAATGGATGCCACAGAAGGCACTGCTTCTGGTGGCAGCAGCACCATGGGTGACACTGCTTTCATGCCAGTATGCTCCGACACAGAAAACGGTGCTGCCGATGTAGGACACATCCATGACCTGTCTCAATCCCCCTGTTTGTTTCATCCCGTACACCATGAGGAAACCACGCAGGGGCACCCACAAGACGACGACTGGCCAACCCCCACAAGGCCTGTGGCAAGGCAACATGAGGTGATCAGCCCCTCTGCGACACCACCGCAAATGGGCATGGCCCAGCAGAGGCAACAGTCCCTCGAGCAGATGATTGTGCAACAGCAGCAACTGGCCACGCTCCTCAAGGAGCATGCTGCTGAATGTGGGGGTTCTAAGGCAGCCATTGAAGCATCTACTGAGACACTTAGGGCAGAAATGGAGCGAAGTACCGAGACACTAAGGGCACAAATGGAGGGAAGCACCGAGAGCCTGAGGGGACAAATGGAGAGAAGCACTGAGAGCCTGAGGGGGGAACTGCATGCGACGTCCAAAGACGTATGTGGTGAACTTGCCGCTGTGCGCCGTGTGCTCACACAAACCCTTAGGGACATGCATGGACGTGAGCAGGCAGAGACATCATCCGTTGCAAGTTCCGTCCAGGGCAGCCCCCAACGTAGATCTGGGAGGAACCTGCGCTCCACAGGCAGGGGTGCCCCTGATACCCGGAGAGGGGGCTTGCAATAGCGTCTGCCCACTGACAATGAGCATCTCTGGACACTGGTGTTCGGGGGGGAGGTAGGAGGGTGGAGGGGGTGTGTTGGGCTTTTTTGGGTGGCGGGTCGATTGGGTGTGTAATATCATTACACATTTGCTATACATTTCTTCATATTCATCCAATGAGATGTGTGGACATTGATCTTTGTGTACGAGGCCTTTCTTGGCGTACAGGCCACATTGTGCATGTTCCAGACACACACAGTGCCACAAGTCCCGTGTCCATGTAACAGCCACCAGGCGTGAGTGCTAGAAGCATGCATCTATGAGATTCTGACGAATTTCATGGGCCTCCTGTGCCTCGCGGACTCCTTGAGGTGCTGCCACATCCCCACCCTCATCATGACCATCTTCAGGTGCTTGCAGTTCTGCGTCATGGGGCATGGCCACATTTCTACGTACGCATATGTTGTGTAGCATGACACATGCCATGACCATCTTTGCAACCTTCTCATGGCGGTACAGGAGTGCCCCGCCAGACCTGCTGAGGCAGCGGAAACGAGCCTTCAGTAGGCCGAATGCCTGTTCTATGACTACACGGGTACGTGAGTGGGCATGGTTGTAGTCCTCCTCATGCTGGTTCTGTGGGTTCCGGATTGGTGTAAGGAGCCATCTCTTCAGTGGATACCCGGCATCACCTGTATGTGGACAATAAAGGATGTTTGTGGAATGACATTGCTACGTACGCATCCCCCCCCTTCCTGCCAGGTCATTGACGCATCACCTACCCCACATTCTCATGCATTAAATGAGACTCACCGAGTAGCCAGGATCGGTGCCCTGCGTGTCGCTCCATGTAGCGTGGTATTGTAGAGTTCCTCAAGACCATAGAATCATGGGTTGATCCTGGAAATCGGGCACAACAATGTGTAAAGATCCTGTTGGAGTCACACACCATTTGTACATTGATGGAGTGATATTGTTTCCGGTTGCGGTACTGGACCTCCATGGCATGTGGGACAACCAATTCCACATGGGTGCAGTCGATGGCACCAATGCAACCCGGTATGCCGCCAAGTGCATGGAATCCCACCTTTGTGTTTGTAATCTCCTGCTCCGAGCGTGGTAAAGAGATGTAGTCGTCTGTGTGCTTCAGGAGGGCATCAAGCACTTGGAATAGTGTCCGTGACAATAGTGGCTGTGAAATGCCATGCAACTGTCCGACTGTGTGCTGGTAGGGGCCTGTGGCCAGGAAGTGGAGTGCAGACACCACCTTCAGTAGGGGTGGGATGGCGGTTGGGCTATCTATCATGCTGACAAGGTCAGCGTGTGTCATGTTGACAATGGCGGTTATGGTGTCCCGGTCCAAACGGTATAGGGTGTGGATCTGCTCAGCAGTGAGGTTGAACGGATTAGCTCGGAGGCGTGGGATTGCGGGCTGCCTGCGTGGTGGTAGTGGCTGTGCTGGTGGGCCTTGCTGCCCCTGCCTTGCCCTCCTCCTCCTCCACCTGCGTCTCCTCTGTGCGGCCGGTTGTTGTAGTAGTTGGTGTTCGACTTCTTCTTGAAGTTGGAGTACTTGCAGTGCTATCAGGTCCCCCAGGCCCAACATCGCTAGTCCTGTCGGTAGCATTTTGGAGTGGGTGTGGTTGTGGGAGGGGGTTGGGTGTGCAATTTATGTGTTTTCAGGCTGTATAGCCTCCACCTGTGGTGATTCATTCCACCTGTGCCAGCTGCAATTACTTTTGGGCGAGCACGTCCCGCACACAACGCTGCAATTTGACGCATGGCATCTTGCAATTACAATCATGTATTTAATCCCGATGGCAGTGAAATATTGGTTTATATGTTAATTCTGCTATGGTCCCATTGTTTCACATACTATATTTGCAGTCGCGAACAAACTTGTGAAGGGTCAGTGGAATGTAGTACTCGATCAACGGTGGACCCTCATGCAGCACTGTACCGACGTTCACCGACGGGCGGGGAGTCCCATTAGTGATTGAAGCCAGTTACCATTTTCATACACAGCCGCACTACATAGATGTATTTGTGAATTCAAGCGTTCACAGATGCCTTTTCGACGTGATGTTGCAAATGAGGAATTCGAAGGACAGCGCTTTTGGTTTTCAACTAGCGGCGAGGAGACGCCCACAGGTCTGACTGGAAATGTAACGTTCTATTGTTGAATGTCCTTGGGACAGGGCCCATGACGAGAATGCAATGATTGATATGAATTGAATGGGATGCGCAATAGCGTAGTGGACGATAAGGCAGGACGTTCCCAAATACATGTTACTTCACTACACTAGAAATCCGGGCAGGAGCACAGTGGATTTTGCAGACTGCATTACGCACAGACTCAATGGAAATTTCAAATGTTATGTGAGTAAATATTCAGGCGTTTTTATACCGGGATGAGGGAATGATGAATGGATGCATGGACAGATGATTTAATTGAGAGTTTGCCATGTACATGGCTTTTTGGAATCTATCCCCTTCCCCTGCGCTATGTGATGCAAAGCTGCCATAGTGGGACCATCGTCTATCTGCCCTTGTTGAACCCTCCCTGTCTCGACGCGCCTTCAGACACTTGTGTCTATGCACGTTACTAATCCCATCTAATGGATTCTGTTTTAACAGACGCATGCACACAAACACTCGTTTGTAATAGTGTATTCACCTCGATTTATATCGTTATGATTCGCAAGTGATTTTTGGGTGAAATTAATCCTTTTGAGTGGGCTAGCATGCATATGGTTGTAGATTTAGTGTGTTGAATGAAGTGAGTAATACATATGTAGTTCGGATGCCAATACTATTATTTATTTTTTCATTTGGGTGACAGGTATCTCCTCCCCTTTTGCCGCTGCCATCTGTACGCCACTCCTGCAGATGGCATTTACAGTCGACACCTGCAGCTTCGTGTTAATCAGTGGAGCACCATTACGATCTTATGGGACGATCGCCAATGGGCCACATGCCCTTACGCAGTACTAGTGGCTAGGAGCAACATATCGACCTTTCAGCTGGACTAGTGCCTACTTCATGGGACGGCCCTGCGGTTCTAGGCGCTTCCATGTTGCCTTTTTGGACGTAAATGTAGCCCCTGTGTACCATGAAGGAACAGGGCGTCACACAAGAAGAAGCTGGTCATTTATTGCGGATGCAGCCCACAGTAATGAAAATTATTTGGGAGTTTATGAGCAAATAGCTGTATGGGCTTGGTGATTTTGATGTGCATTAAATTTATATTCAGATATTAACCGTGTAGCGTTGTTCTTTGCTAGTAATGTAGCATATTCCGATTTGTGGCGCAATGTATTGTGAGATGATCTGCATTGGGTTCCGGCTTCTGAGTAGAGTTGTGTGGTACTGTACTGGCCGCGTTTGCCTACGAAGCCCAGTAAGGTCCGGGATAGGGGCTGCCATTATGACTGTTTTTATGATGTCATGCTCAGGGGCGGGGGATTAGCTTTTGTGCAACAGATGCCGGTCAGCCAGGTGGATTGGTGGAATGATGGGATTATCAGAAATTGGCTGGTCACAGGTGCCTGTGTTTGCGTGCGTTTCTTGGAGGGAGACTGAGGTCAGGTCCATTGGAATTGCTTCTGTATTCGTGCCATCTGTGCCCTACAGCTCCCATTGGCCCCTCTTGAGATGAGCCTGGCTGCTCAGTCACTCTGCCAACTTGTGTGGTACATGCTTATGCTGATGGTTGGTTTGTCTACTGGCAAGAGTACAGGGCTGGTGCAGTCTCCCTCAGGATACTGCTTTGAATGTTGATTTACACTGGTGGCAAGCGATGGGGGACTATTGTTGTTTTGTCTCATGGAATATTTCAGTTCATTTTGGTGTACTTGAACCTTCAAATGCCTGTGCTGCATCAGTACGGCTGTGGTGACATGCCAAATATGGATGGCCACTCACAAGGCACTTGGAGCCCCTGCATGCATTTGTTCGTTGGCATGCATGGGTGACTTGTACATTTCACTGGTTGCATAGTGTGACTACATTGCGCCTACGGGGAGTTGTGCAATGTGGGCAGGGAGTGGAGTACAGGCACTCAGTAGGGACATTTACGGTTGGTTCGCGATGCCGTAATTCTCACCATGGCGGAATGGTACTTTCCGCCATGCTTGATGGCGTTAAGTAGATGTCTGCTAGGGTCGGAATTCGCGTACCGTTGCGCCATGGCGGTAATTACGGTTTTGCAAGGCGCGCGTGCGCGTACTTGGTGCAGTTAGCGTTGGCGTTCGCTACGGTGTCGCTAATGGCATCGTACTTTACGGTGACGGGTCATAATCGCAACGAGCGGTATTCGATGGCGGTATTACATTTCCGCCATCGTTTTTCGAATTCCGCCAGGGTCGTAATGAGGCCCAGTATGTCATATATTCACAGGTGGCTAAATGCCGGATTATTATTTATTTATGGCTCTCATCCCACAGGTGCATCTTTGGTGCGATTGGATTGCTATTCATCTAATTGCTGTTCTAGTCTTTGCATTAGATGTTGCCTGAGATGATTCCAAATGCACTGATCTATTTCCTGTGTAAAGTGAATATTTTTGGATGGGATGTGCTCTGCTCTAGTGTCATGTTGTGACACCGGCCAAATTGTGGCACCCATCCTGACGTGTTTGGGCATCAATACTAGTCTGTGTGCTTCTCACAGGGCTTATGCATACGGTCATCAGCACCCCACCATTGGCACCCATGGCCTTCCATCTCAGAGGGCCAGTTCCCTCTTCTGTCGTGGTGCCTTCTGCCAACCCTAGAGTCTGTGTTCCTTTTTCTTTAAAGAAGGTCGATGAATGTTCTCCTGCTTGCTTCCCTGAGAATGGAATGTTACATGTACTTCATGAGCGAGAGATGTGGTGGAAGGTTGGTGTCGGTGCTCCATGTAGGAGTCCATGTTTGACAGCGACGAAGTTAGGTCAGATCACCCAGGGCATGGGATACCCATGGGATACCCAGTGCCTGGTGTGCCCTTTGTTTCCTGTCCTACTCCACCATGTGATGTTATACTTTCTAGAGGAAGCCTATCTCTAATTTGAGAGTGACTCTGATTTATCACTTCGACATGCAGGCCTCTTTAAAAGAAAGTCAGCAGACATCTTACAAAATGGTGAACCTAGTCCTCTTTCACTGCCTAACTTACCCCAGTCTAATGTTGGGCTTCAACCACCATCTGTACATAACTAGCTTGCTACGGTGTCATGCTGCCACACTGCCATGCTGGGTCCATCCACCTGTGTGACCTGCTGAGACCCACACATGAGAGAGAGAGAGAGCTATATACTGACCCCAAAACCCCTGGTGAGTCTACTTGAACTGACGTTAAAGCATGACCGTGACTTCCAGTATGAGGTTTCAGAACAGATCATGAAGGCAAACTATCCTTGGGCCTTATAAGAATCGCACTGTTAAGCACTGAAGATTCATTGGGAGGTATTGAAGCAGATACACCAAAGGTAGGACTGTAAAAGGTAAGAGCAAGCAAGCCGAAGCCGGGCCTTCCTTTTATGTTATGCTGATTTATACCAGGCGAAGTGGGAGTCAGTTGGTTAGAGTGGACAGAGGGATAAGAAAGGTGTTGTGCTCAGCTGCTAATGCGTGCAGAACCAGGAGTAACTGGTGCCAGTGCTGTTAGGCGGGACCCAGGTTTGCATTTGGTTTGAGCACTGGGGTGTATTGTTTCCTCAAGGGTGACCTCCGGTGTCTGGATACTCATGTGTTTGCCGCTTATGAGTTGGGTTGAGAAAGATGTGCAGTTTAGGGTGTTTGGTGGTTTGTTTTTCTAGTCATCTCGGGTTTGTGGGGTAAGTGCATGGTGAGGTGAGGGTGATTGAGGGAGGGGATGCTTAGTAGGTTTAGGGTATCAGGGTTGTGGATACTTCCTTGGCACACAGGTGTTACGCGATTTGTTCTTCTTTCTTATTCTTCTCTTACTTTGTGGTATTCGACCTTTCCTTGGGTGTAGGGATGTGTTATTTTAGAAATTCTTGCAGCATAGTTGGTTTATTCTGGGTGTGGAGAACAGTAACTAGAAACTAGTATCGTGGTGCTTTTGTGTTTGTTTGCGGGGCTGAAGTTCAGTCACAGGGGAGCGCCTTTTCCAGTGGCGGAGCCAATGTGGGGGCAGAGGGTGCAACTCTCCTGGTGCCCAGTGCACCCGCAGCCTCCCACTGGTGCCATAATGTCCGCCCTGCACTATATAAGCAGCCTCCACTACTGGTCATTTCCTGTATAGATTAGAAAATAACTAGGTTGTTTATGATGCAACTGAGCCGAAATGCTCACTGCAGAAATTCCTGTTGGAGGTTTCAATATAGGAATTCTGAAAGCAAGAAATTCTGAATCAGATGTAAGAGCTGGAACACTGAAAGGAGGATTCTGTGTTTAAGATAACAGAGCAGGCACACCAAAGGCAAGGCCACCCGTGTGAGGCATATGGCTAAGAGAACTGCAAGCCAGAATACCTCCACGAATGATGCAGGAACGCGGAGCGGTCTGCTTCTTGGTTGAGGTATCAGGCAAGAAACACAGGGGTTGAGACTTCTGCTAAGAAGCAGCTGGAATACTGATGGCTGCACTCGCTGTTTAATCATTCTCTACAGTAATGCTCTAAAAGCAGCCCAACCGGTCCACAATCAGCTGCTCCTACATCGCCTATAACATGTCACTGACGGGATCCTCCAAATGCACCAAACTATTGGCAAATCTCCTAAAAGTAAATCCATCATCATCCTGGCTGCAGCCTTGCCACCTACAATGGGTCTATAAACGTTCCTGATAGTTCTCAACATTTTGAATTGAGATCTCCAGTTAATAATTGACCTATTACATAGGCCATACCCAACACGTAACTGTCTCTTGGATCTTAAATAGCAGCCATCATGTGTTTACATTTTGATAGCACTACAAGTTTGTTTTTATATTGTTGAAACTAGTACTGAATTGGCAAGCAGACGTGCTTTAAATCTTGTGACAAATTGTTACTACCTGCATTACAAGTCTTCCCTCTTTGTACATTTCCAAATTTTTGAAGTCCGTGATTATATCAGGACTAATCACCTGCCGCAAGGTTATCGAGGGACTATCCCCCTGTTGTTTGTGCTTAGGCAGCTTAGCACCCACGCCTGGTGATACATCGCCTGCCATTGCCTCAGTCAGCGTGACGAGCTTGCGCCACCAAATGATTTTCACAGGATTCAAGGTCTTACGGCCGCTTAGTCTCAGAATATACCAAGTTTCTCAGTACATCTAAAAATAAAATGCAAGATGCAATAGCAACACAAAAAGGCAATTAAAGGACAGGAACAAAAAAGATCAGTAGAATTTGCTCTAGACGATCTTAATAATATCAAGCGACCGGTCTGTCCGGAGATGATTTTATACGATGGGAAGAAATGCGTGTATTGCCCCCTCCGCCCCGCTGCGTACTGTATGCTGAAAAAGTGGAAGGCATTAATGTTGTTAAATGTAATTGGCTGGGAGATGCTTTCTGTGTTGAATTGTGAGCATTAGTGTAATTGGTTTTCAGGCTGAAGCTATCGAGGATTTTAAGCACATAATCCCTTTTGGAACGGGCACCAGAGGACACAACGTGTTGGCATTCTGGGAGATTCATCTCGACCCGCCGATACATCCGTGTCACGCTAAAGGAGAGTGACCAGCGAGTCCGCTTTTTAGGTTTGGAGCCATCAAAGAACACCACTACCTGAAGATCCTCCAGCCCCTAATCTAGGAGAATTTGGGGATCACCACTGGTGTCACAATACCCTTGTCACAGAAAGTCATGCCTGCCCCCAAACACCACCCCTGGAGAGGACAGGGACAAAAACTGCCCTATTTCACCTGAGAGCTGCAAGGGGAGGTGTGATGAGTAGGTGTAAATGAGGATGGAACCCTTTTTTTACTGCACAGTGCAGTAGATTGCTTTACCAGATTTCTAGATTTTATCATTTGTATGTATGAATATGTGGGATCCAGAAAGCGCAGACCTAGCTGGGAAGCCACGGAGTGTTGTATACACTCAAGGGGTAGCAAGCAAGGGTATGTTGCTAGCAGAGGAGCTGGGAAGGACGGGGGCAGCAGGGAGTGGGTGAGCTACATAGGGGGAGTATTGGGGTTCAGTGCAATGATCAGCAGTTGGCGAGGTGTTCTTTGAAGATTAGTGACACTGCATCGAAATTGGTGGGTATCTCATTGTCCTGGCAGCAGGACACCTTACCCTTTCCCAACAAGCGAGGTTTCCTGCTGCCAGGACAATGTCCCAAGGAGCTCCAGGCAGCAGAGGGCTCTCACCTTGCTCTGTGTCAACAGAGCATTACAATGTGAGCCATTAGGCACTAATGGGAGGGATGGGGGTACTATTAGCAGGGACTTTTGTCCCTTTAGAAATGGGAATGAGAGGGAGTGATCAGAAGTGAGAAGGGTGCATAATGTTGCATGCTTTATGAAATAATGACTATGGCTTTAAAACCCAAGGGGGGTTTGTTAGGCTCACATTAATTTACACGATGCTATTGTGACTTTGCATGCAGGGTGGGGAGAATATAACTAAAACCATACTCTTATTGCTCAACATATTTCTATGACAATGTATATAGTTAGTTTACTATGAAAGGCTAGTTTATTATGTAATGTGGTTTGCTTCCAAGGCATTACTATAAATAAAGCATTATTTAAGCACATTAAATGCAAAGCAAAACCTTACTAAATATCTATATTTTCTAAACCTGGGAAGATGTGCTTGGTTACTTAAATTGTCCACATCCTGGTTTCACCATTTAACTAAAGTGTGTGATCCTGGACAAATCATTTAATCACACTTTGTCTTATCTGCAGCTCTGTAAGTGATTCTGATTCACTCCATAGCTTATGTTGATATGTTCTTGCATTTAAGCAAGTTAATGTGAAAATACTGCAGCTACAGCTGTATGTGCAGTCAGGGTCGAACTGGGGCATTACATTGTCTCGGGCACCAATGAAAAAGTGGCCCACAGTTGCAAAATGGCAACTAATTCCTTTTGTGACAGACTGTTTGAATAGTACCCGGGGGGAGAGGGGGAGGGGAAGGGGGTTTGCAACCTGTGATGCAAAGTGTGCATTTTAAAGAATATGTATTCAGCAACACTGGTCAAAACTATTAGCCTTGTGGGGAAGTAACTCATCCAATTGGCTCACGTTGGCCAAAAAATGCCCTATAGGCCAGTCCGAGCCTGAGCGCAGTTAATGGGTATGTTGGGTGGATGCTTTAATCTTTAGCATGCCCCTTAAGAGTGGCGAGTGATTGGGATGGGGAGTGTGCGTAAAGTTGCAGGCTGCGGGGGACAATGAATAAAGGTAATGGGGATCGTTTAAAATGCATTTTTCATTTTCTTTCCTTGCGTTTCTTTCAGCCTTTACGCAGTGGTTGAGGTGAAATGGAGGAAAGGCCCTGGTATGGGGTTTGTATGGTGCGTGGGAAGGGGCGTGGCGATGGGGTTTGTGGCGAGCGGGCGAAGGCCGTCAAAGAATATAGTTCCACTACTTCTTTTCGTACACTTCGACCCCTGACAGTATTTTTACCTTTTATAGGTGAAAACTGACCTTTAAGTAGTAAGCATCTGCATACCCAATATTTCTGGGGGTGTAGCCCCTGAATAAAGGGCTGCGTGAATGGGAGAGGACAGTTTTAAGTGTAGAAAATAACCAGGAACAGATGCCATTCCTGATTTTCATTCGTTACCATATAGGTACAAATTAACTCATTTTGGAGTCTGTGAGCAGAGCGCCAACAACTATTTGCCACGCACGCTTCCTGCTGATGCTACAGCCAGCGCTGGCGATTGGGCCGGCTCTCACCAGTGCCATGGAGGTGGTTTTAGTTTATACATAGTTTGGAAAAGAAGCAGCATGAAAGAAATAACGCTGTTTGAAACTATTATTTTGAACATTTCCTTTGATCGGAGGTCAAATGCCAGCTCCACCCCCCCTAAACCCTGCCTCCTCGGGCAACGCCCCCCCAAACTCCACCCCCACCCCGGCACTTGTGGGATCCCCCACCAATTATTTTCCATTTCCACCACTGGCTACAGCTATATTGATGTGCAGACTACTGACTGATGGAGTAGGAGTTACTGGGAGATTATACCCCGACATGGATATTGGGGCCTTTGGATTTTCCTTGATCATTCATTTCCCCCACCAGGCATTATATCATTGTTAGGGACCTCTTTGTCAGTGATTTGTGCAATTAGAAACCTTTTTGGAAACAAATGTATAGTCACTTACTTTGTCTACTCCCAATGGTACAAGCAGCCTTAAATGTTTTTAACAGCCTCAAGGGTAAGGCTTTTAAGATGATCATGCTCTCAGATGTCTTGTCCTATGAAAAATCAGAGGGTTGGATTCTCGCCTAGTTGTCCTAGACAACCTCCCACCTCCCTTCTCCTTTTAATTGGGTTATGGTCTATTTTCATTTTTATGCTAAAGGGGTGAAAGGTCAGCCAGTCTGTCACTTTCATCCTTAGGGGGATAGTTTCCCAAAGAGATCTGTGCCTTCAATCGAAAGTGCAGAGGAGGTATACGCAGGGGGTGCTGAAGGGAGAGACAGGAGACATGGCAACCAAACCTACTCACCACCATGTGGTTGATGGAGACCCAGCAGTCCTCTGGGAAGTCCTGCAGCATCGGGACCAGGAACTGCAGGCAGCCGTCCCAGTGGCACAGCAGCAGCATCATGCCAATCAGGTTAAAGATCCGCACCACAGCGCTGGCAAGGTCGTAGGTCATGTGGAAAATCTTGCCGAGGGAGAGAGCAAAAAGAAGTGTTAGGAAGACACCAAAGTTGTCCATCATGTATCTGTTTACAATTGCCCAAATCTGCTTTGGTCGCCACTACCTAATTGCCACAGTACTTTAGCAGATATCTGCCTCCGCCCTTTGGCAGAACTATGGTCCACCGGCTTACATGCACCCATGCTACTATAAAACCTTCTTCCTTCACTGCATCCCCCTCCCTACCTGTGTTTGTAGCATCCTCTTCCCGCTTTGCCACCCTTTTATCTCCCCTTTGCTCATTTTCTTTCCTCCAGCAGACTAAAGCCTGGATATCCCTGACGCCACTTCATGGACAAGCCGAGGCATTCTACTACAATGGTGATTTGGCACTGCAAAAAAAGCAGATTTACACACATGCAACGAAGGGTCAAAGATGGGGAAAGGCAGTCTATGCATTGTATGAGTGGGGAGGAGTTAATGCAGACTGGATGGCAGGGAAATGGGCAGAATGAATGAGCCCAGAGCTCCTCTTCTGTAAAGAATTTGGCAGACTGCATAGTTTTGTGATTTTTTTAAATCTAAAATTGAGTTGGAAGACTCACTGGGCCTATAACCCATTATCTATAATGAATTGGGAATTAAGGATGGAAGTGGGGTCGTACTTTCAGAGAAACAGACAGTATGGGCAAGTCTGGCAGTTTTTATCTCCATGGGAATGGGCACATAGATGGGGCCTAGCCATCATGGGTTACAGGATAGTCCGCAGAATGGGGGGTTAGTTGGGTCAATAGGGTATGTTCAGCCAAATGAAGAGGAGTGTCCCGGTGGTCCTTATCTGTGGGAAATGTATAAACAGGACGGGCCTGGTAGTAGATATTGGCAAGGAAATTGGTAGACTGGGTGGACATGGTGGCCATATTTACAGGTAAATGGATAGACTGGATGGTTAATGGAAGTCTTTATGAAATTCTATATCTGTGTTCTACATGGTTCTTCCTGACCCCTCCACCCAGCACCTGTCATAGGCCTCATTTTTCAGCCAGGGGCACTAACCTCTTCCCACTGGTGGATGTAGCGTATGAGCCGGGAGAGACGCAGTAGCCGGAGCAGGCTGAGAATTTTGGTAAAGCGCACAATGCGCAGGGCCCGGGCGGTTTTGTAAACATCCGAGTCAACTTGGGTTTCCAGGTCAACGATGAGGAATATGTAATCCACTGGGATGGAGGAGATGAAGTCCACCAGGAACCAACTGCGCAAGTACTTCATCTTGATGGTGTGTGGCTCCAGGATGATCTCGGTGTTGTCCTCCACTACGATGCCCGTGCGGAAGTTCAGCACCAAGTCGGCAAGGAAGAAAGTGTCAGAGAGCACGTTGAAGACAATCCAGGGCGGGGTGTTCTCGTCTTTGAAGAAGGTGATGCCCACGGGCAAGATGATCAGGTTGCCCACCATTAGTAGCAGCATGATGAGATCCCAGTAAAACCTGAAGAAGGCAGGGAAAGGAAAAAGGGGACTGATGAAACTCAGGACATTAAGTGGGAGGGGTATAAAGAAAGAAAAGACAATTTTATGGGAGCACCTTGCAAACCCATTTATACAGAACCATATTTCCTAGAGTCAATCAACCCCAAAACTGGACACACAACTCGGACTGAGCCCTGTGCTCAAACACCAAGTTCTAAAACCCAATGCCCATCCCTCTCTACTACTGCCAACTCAATATTGGAAAATCCAAGTATTTATTTATTTATTTATTCATTGTGCATTTGTAAGGTGCTTATACATCAAGTAAATTGCGTTTCAAAGTGCCCGCAGGGCAATGGGGAGGGAACATGGGAGTGAAAGGCAATTTCAATAACAATGAAGAAAGAAAGAGGCGGTTCAACTAGGCCTAGTGAGCATTCAGAACGTGCAAGTGCAGTGAGGGGGGATGGAGGGATGGCGGTAAGTACTGAGGAGTGCCACGAAGGGAAGTGCTAGGGAATAGGTTGCAAGCAACTGCTAAGTGCCAGTCAGGGATCACTTGGTAAGAGTGGTCAACTGCCAAAAACAATATGTGCAGGCCTGTGAGATAGCACAGGCCAGTGGGAGCCAAACGGCAAGTGCTGGGAGTAGGAGGAGGCTGAAGGCGATTGGCGGGTGTGGGAAACCAGGACCCAGAAGGACACATAAGGGCCCAGGTCCCCAAAATCAGCTAATGTGGGATTCAGCAAGGGAGGGAGAGGGGGAAGGAGGAGGTGAAAGGGGAAGTTTTGACGAGTTCAAGACAGAGAGGAAGGGAGAGGCTATTGCAGAGGAGGGAGCCAGCTGAGGAAAGAGATCGGCCACGAGCTTGCTGTTGAGAAAAGCACTTGACAAGCAGGGAGTTAGCGCCGGAGGAGAGATTTTAGGGCTGGAGAGAAGCGTTCCCTGGGCTTGAGGCCAAGGGTAAGTCTTGCAGCCCTATTCTTGATAAGCTGGGAGGGTCATATAGAGAAGAGGGTAGACTGAGGAAGAGGCTGTTGCAGTAGTGCAGCCTAGAGAGTACCAGAGCTGCAGAGACATTGAGCTTCTCGGGGAAAGTGAGGAAAGGAACGGTTCCTTTGAGAATGTGGAGTTGAAAGTGGGCTTTCTTGGCAAGGTCCTGGACGTGAGGTAGAAAGGAAAGAGAGGAGTTGAAGGTGACTCCAAGGTTTCTGGCTTCTGATGAACGAGAAGAGGGAGAGCCCATAGAGGATGGCCAGAGTGATGGGAAGAAAGAGGGAGCAGGTGTCCCTTTGGGTAGGATCTCAGTCTTGCTGGCGTTGAGACAGATCATTGGAGGCACACCAGGACTGGATGGCAGATAAGCAGTCAGGAATGATGGAGGAAGTAAGGAAAGGATCAGAGGGCAGTTTGAAGAGTTGTGTGCCATCTGCATAACACTGGGAATGAGGGGAGAAAGTGGAAATTAGATGTGCAAGTGGAGCAAGATAGATGTTAAAGACATGTTGGAGCCCTGGAGAATGCCACAGGGGGAGATTGAGGTGGGAGAGGAGAAAGAGATAACCTGGGATGGATGGTCACTTAGGAAGGAGGTCAGCCAGTCCAGTGCCCGCTCTGAGATACCTAGGGTATCATGGAATCGTTTTATGAAGATGGAGTGGTTGACCGTGTCAAATGCAGAGGAGAGATATAGTAGAATGAGACAGCTGGAGAGTTAGAGTCAAAAGATGCAAGCAGTTCTTCACGGTTGTTCAGGCTAGCAGTATTCTTAGGAGAGCTAAACCTGCTGATGTTTTCCCACACCAATAAGCAACCAGTGCCGTTAACTACCACTGGCTATCGCACACCTAAACCGATAACACATACTCTGGAGTTTAGGAAAGTCAGAATATCAGATCTAGGCAACACTTCTACACGGAAACTCAAAACTCACCAATATTATCTGCGTTGGAACCTGTTTGTGCACCCTACACACAGCCCGGGCAGCCATCAGCACCAAATGATCATGACAATGGCAAATGTTCTGCTTTACAAATACCTTGTAACATAACATGTCCTTCTCTTCATAATATTTCCCTCTTAGTGTCCCTTACCTTTAACCAGGGGCAGACTGGACACATTGGTTTGGGCATTCGTTCGCTGGGCCATCCCAATCAAAGGCGCCAGGGCTGCTCTGGTGTTAGTTTAGGGCTGTCTCTCTGTGTGTGGTCACCCTCTCCCCACTCTCTCTCAAGCCACGGGATGCGTCAACAGAGATACATCAATTAAAAAGCTCACATTACCATAACTAAAGGGCTTGTGAGACTCTGTACAGCACCTCCCCTTAACGGTCCTCAGGGTAAACACTAGTCTCTGCATCTATATTGGCCATGCTGCCATGCAGGACTGGGAGCTCACTGCTTTAGGTGCATGTTGGTCAGATCCGTGCCTACTCTGCTGAGAACGTGTTCGAGACCAGGCAGGGTAAGTCATTTGTTTCTGTTATGATATGATATATGTCATTTATAATGTGCCTATATACATGTTTTTCAAAGCGCGATGAGGCAAGGGAGGGGAAAGAGGGAAGACAGAGACAGCAATCATACTAGGCCAGGTGACATTAAGATCGTGCAAGTGCATGGGAGGGGGAAGGGGAAAAGTGTGGGGGAAAAGGGGAGGGGCAGTGCAGTACATAGGATAACAGTAAAGAATAAGCCAATAAATAATAGATAAAAGTGCGGCCAGCTGGTGGCAAGTGCAGGGGTAAGTGCAGACATCAGGTGTCAGGTGCTGGTAGGGGCTGTCGGGATACAAAACAGTCCCACAGTGCAAGGGTTGCCACGGGGGCAGTGCAGGTGTGCAATTGGAGGAGGGGACCTGGGCCTGAGATCAGAGGGTAGCCAGGTAACCAGTGTAGTTTCGGTTTCAGCCTGGAGATCAGCAGAGGAGAGGAAGAGAGAAAGCAGAAGCCAAGACAAAGGTCTTAAAATGCTTCCGGAACCGGAGATGGTTCTCCTCAAGTTTTAGTGAGGCAGGGAGGCTGTTCCATAGGGAGGCCCCAGCAGAAGAAAGAGATCTACCACCAACTTACTGCTTAGAGAAGCGACTAATCCTGAGGGAGTTGGAGGCGGATGAGCGAAGAGCTCGAGAAGGAAACTATTTAGTTAGAGAGAGTTGAAGGTATTGAAGCCCCAGGCCCCAGAAGGCCTTGTGGACAATGCAGCCTTGGGCTTGAGGCCAAGGACAAGTCTCGCAGTCCTGTTTTGGATGAGTTGCAGAGGGCAGAGAGTAGAGCAGGCAGATTTAGAAAGAGGCTGGTGCAGTAGTCCAACCTGGAGAGAACCAGAACTCTGGAGACAGGGAGCTTCTGGGATAAGGAGAGGAAAGGAAGAATACCTCTGAGGAGGTGCAGCTGGTAGTGTGACTTCTCAGAGATGTCAGAGATATGGAAAGAGAAGGAAAGGGTGGAGTTGAAGATGACCCCAAGGTTTTTAGCCTCACAGACGGGAACAGGAAGAGGGCCAAGGGAGGCCGGCCAGAGAGTGACAAGAAAGGAGGGTGCAGGTACGCCGATGAGGAGAATCTCAGTCTTACTGGCATTAAGGCAGAGATCTTTGGCGGCACACTACTCTTGGATGGCAGACAGACAGAGATGAGAGAAGGAGAAGAGGTGGCAGAAGGGAGCCTGAAAATGAGTTGAGTGTCATCTGCATAGCACTGAAAATTGGGGTAGAGCGCGGCAATGCGGTGGGGAAGAAGCTCCAGGTATTGTTTGAACACCCAGGGAGAGAGGTTAGACCCCTGGGGAACACCACAGGTAGAGATAGAGATAGAGGAGAGGAAAGACCCAAGTTGGACCTGGGAGGGCCAATCGGAGAGGATGGAGGTCAGCCAAACCAGGGCCTGATAGGTGATACCCAGGTTATCACGGAGACGGTTGAGCAGGATGGCATGGTTGACAGTGTCAAAGGCAGAAGAGACATCAAGTAAGATGAGGACACAAGGGGTGTTGGAGTCGGGTTTGTAGAGCAGGTCTTCACGTATGTTCAGGAGAGCAGTTTCTGTGTTTCTGGCAGCTCTGAAGCCAGACTGATGGTCATGGAGACAACCAACAGATTCAGAGTGAAGATTAAGCTCGGAGATGGCCAACTGTTCCAGGAGTTTGCCTAGGAAGGGAGTGATGGAGATTGGACGATAGTTAGCAGGGCAGGAAGGGTTTCTTAAGAAGAGGGTGCACACGGGAGTGCTTCAGGGGGGAGGGGAAGACTCCAGTGGTGAAGGAGTGGTTGCAGAAATCAGCCAGAGCAGGAGCCACGGTGTCAATGTGGTCCTTGATGGTTTTGGAGGAACAGAGGTGAATCTGCTTCGACGAGACTTTCATAGATCAGACTTTTCTAGAAACCTCATCTGATGAGAACAGGGGAAAGGCAGAGAAGAAAGGGAGGAGAGGTGGCCGAAAAAGGACCAGAGGAAGAGCAGGGAGTAGAGGGAGGATGGGGAGATGAAGAGAGGGAGGACAGAATGTCCTGAGCTTTAGAGATGAAATGAGAAGCCAGAGCAGTGCAGAGGGCCTGGGAGGGGACAGGAGAGGTAGAAACTGTAGCAGGATTGGCCAGCTCCTTGCAGACTTCAAAGAGTTCGCCGAGTTGGTAGATGCCGCCGAGACGCAGGCTTGGATGTGGGCTCTCTTCTTGGTGTGGACACAGAGCCGGTATTGCCTTTGGAGCAGGCGCCAGTCCAGTTTTTCAGAGGATGTACTGGAAGAACGCCATTACCTCTCAGCCACCCTGCACTTGCATTTAAGGGTGACGAGATTTGAGTCATACCAAGAGTTGCACTCGGCTTTGGGCTTCAAGCGGATCCTCATGACAGGGGCAAGAACATCGAGAGTATCAGATATAGCTGAGTGGAGCATGGAAAGGGCTGTGTCAGGGTGTGAGTCAGTCAGGGGGCAGGCGGTGGGGTGAGAAAGTGTTGTGAAAGCATCCACTGACACACGCTTCATGGGTCGGACCGAGAAGGTAGGTGGCAGTGCTGGAGTTGGCTTGGCCTGAGGGGTGGAGAGGGTGAGATGGGAGGAAAGGAGAAAGTGATCACTCCAGGAGAGAGGAGTGTTGAGAGGAACGAAAAGGGGAAGGTCTGAAGAGATCAGAACATCCAAAGTGTGCCCTGCGGAATGAGTCGGGCCAGAGAGGAGAATAGAGATTGAGAGAGTTGCACAGGTCATAAAAGAGTCCAGTGGAAGGACAGGAAGCATCCAGGTTGTTGTTGAAGTCTCCAAGAAGGAGGAGTTCAGTGGTTGAGACCAGAAGGGAAGAGGAGAGGTCCGCCCACTCAGAGAGGAAGAAGGAGATCTGACCAGGTGGCCGATAGATGGTAGCCTCAGTGAGGCAATGACCAGGAGAGAGAGAGAGACTGCAGATGAGGCATTCGAAAGAGGAGTAGGCTTGTGTAGGAATGACAGAGGCAGGAATCCACTGAGGGAAGATCAAGGCTGCACCCCCTCCTGAGCGGTTGGATCTGGGCGCAGAGAGGATCTTGTAGCCATCAGGGAGGATAGTGTTAAAGCTTGTGACAGAGCTGGCCGTGAACCATGTCTCGGTGAGAACGAGGACATCGAGGTCAAGTTTCTCCAGGAGGTAGCAGATGTCAGAGGAGTGTTTGACAGCTGAGCAAGAGTTTAGAGTGGCAATATGGAGAAGGTTCCGTCCTTGAAAGACTTCTGGGGAGGGGTACAAATCAGAGGTACGCCCTGCGGATGTGCAGAAGAAGTTCGAGGGGGGGCAGAAGAGGAAGGAGGGGAGCGCAAGGTAGCCAAGAGGGAGAGAGCAGGGGTAGGCAAGGGAGCCATTGAAGGGTAGAGAAGGGACAGCAGGAGATGAAAGGAAATTGATGAGGCGCAGGAAGCGTTTATTAAAGAGGAGAAGGTTGGCTTGAGGCCCTTGGACCATGACGGTACACTTCAAGTAAACATTAATAGTTTAGTTTAGTTTCGTTTTTATTTGATAATGCGCTCCAAACCGAGGGGTAGCCGGGCGCAGCAGTCACAAGAATACTTAAGCTTAGGTTACATACAGAGGATACATACAGAAGAAACATTACATGTGTTATTAACATATTTACAATACATATATACAAGAGGTACAAGATGTGGGGACCTCACATCACAAGGGGCAATGGGATAGTCTATAGTCTGGTTTCAGAAGTATCAGGGTAATTATATGCAATGATCCCGGCCTAGAGCAGGGGATCAGTTTGTTGGTCGTCATTGGTCCAGAGCCAACTTTTCACATTACATCTAAATCTAGAGTAGGGGAGATTAGCTCTCAATGCAGTAGGTAGTGCATTCCAGGCACGGGCAGCTCTAACAGGAAAGCTTGCTCCACCCGCTTTTGTTAGTCTGAATCTGGGAATTTCAAGTAGGACGTGGTTAGAGGCTCTAGTGTGGTGACTAGAGGATTTTCTGGTCAGTCTAGCCGAGATGTTTGGGGGCGCAGTATTGTTCAGTCCATTATGGATGAGAGATAGCGTCTTGAGGAGGACTCTATCACTAATTTTTAACCAATGATGGTCTTTCCTGATGTTGGATATGTGCGCTCTGCGGGGTATGTCCAAGGCTGCTCTAAGAGCATTATTCTGCAGTATTTGCATTTTGTTTATGACAGTTTTACTGGCACCCGCATATAGGGCGTTGCAGTAGTCCAATTTAGACATCACTAGGGCGTTGGTTAGTGTGATACAATTGGTTTTAGAGAGGTAGGGTCTGCAGGCCCCGATTAATTTGCAGGTGTAAGCTGTGGAGGAAGCCAAGGAGTTGACTTGTTTTTTAAGAGATAATGTGGAATCAAGGTAGAAACCTTGTATTGATTGATGTGGCATTTAGACCATGCTACTATGTTTGCCCCATGGTTGCATACAGACCACTCTATTGTGTTATGCCTTATGGTCGCATTTAGACCACACTACTGTGCTGTGCCCTATGGTCGCATATAGACCACACCACTGTGTTGTGCCCTATGGTCGCATTCAGACCACACTACTGTGCTGTGCCCTATGGTCGCATTTAGACCACACTACTGTGTTGTGCCCTATGGTCGCTTTCAGACCACACTACTGTGCTGTGCCCTATGGTCGCATTTAGACCACACTACTGTGCTGTGCCCTATGGTCGCATTTAGACCACACTACTGTGCTGTGCCCTATGGTCGCATTTAGACCATACTACTGTGTTGTGCCCTATGGTCGCATATAGACCACACTACTGTGTTGTGCCCTATGGTCGCATTCAGACCACACTACTGTGTTGTGCACTATGGTCGCATATAGACCACACTACTGTGTTGTGCCCTATGGTCGCACCGATGTCCTTCATCCGTCAATCCTCTGCACGGCGCATCTCCCCTAGCACACACTTTATGCTACTTTGCCTTACCATGATCATGTTCCCCTTCTGTGTCATGCAAAGCAATATACTTTGCAACGGTAACAGCTACATAACCCATAAAAATGGACTAGCTAGACCCGCCTGCCCAAGACATTACCCTATCGTCTGCCCCACACCATTCCTGCCCACTACTCCAGCCTTCCTCCCGGTCTCACAATTTGCTTATCCTACCCATGACCATGCACAGCATTATGATGTCCTAGACAATAAGAGCGCAGATAGTCCCAAGCAGAACCCTACCGACACTAGAGCACCCTGCCCCACCCATCATCACAGCCCCTCCACAATGACCGACCTTACTGTCTCTCAAGCAACCACCCTTATCCCTACCGATCGCAACAATAGACTTGGTGCCAGAATCCACTACAAAACTAGCAAACTCCCAGCTAAACTACCCAACAAAACTAACAAGTACACTATAACCCCCATCAACTCTACCCTCCATACACTAAAAGGAGCTCTTCTAAATGTTAGATCACTAGTCGCCCACTCCATAGAAGTCGCCGACATCATTCTGACTAACAACCTAGACTTCCTTGCTATGACAGAAACTTGGTTACATGAGGCTGCGGGACCATCCCTTACCCTAGCCATCCCTGACAACTACACTATCCTCAGAGTAGACAGACCCAATGCTCGAGGAGGTGGTGTAGCCCTCATCTTTAAGTCCTCACTTGATATCAGACTAGGCTCCTCTCCTCTACTCAAATCATGTGAACACCTTACAGCTAAACTACAAACCTCCCCGAAGAGTACTATCACTATGCACCTAATCTACAGACCCCCGGGTCCACCTGGCTCATTTGAGGAAGATATCACCTCCCTAGTAGCCGAAAGCTCCAAACCTTCAGCACAAATGATCACACTGGGAGACTTCAATCTCGGGTTTAATGACCCTCTTGACACCCCTGCCATTGTCCTAGCCACGGCATTAGAGGAGCATGGCCTCCTTCAACTCTGCTCCAAACCCACCCACTCGAAAGGCAGAATCCTTGACTGGGTAACCGCCCTCAACTGCAACATCACCCTAAAGGACCCTGTACAGCTCATCTGGACGGATCACCACTTCCTCCCCTTTGACATTAATATCAACAACCTAGAGCACAAAAGGCCTATTATTGCTCCGGCCTGCCTAACTAGGAAAAAGAGCAACATCACAGCTGAAGCCTTAATGCCTCTGGTGACCCCCAATCTGAACGCCCTACCAATTACAACTGACTTAAACTCGCTGGTCAACGCCTACAATGACTCCATGGCTAAAGCTATCGACACCATTGCCCCATTAAAAATGCGCAAAGGGAAACCTAAAGCGCACCTGAATACGTGGTACACCCCAGAGCTCAAACTTCTCCGACTACAAAAAAGCAAACTTGAATCACTATGGAAATCGGTGCTTTCGGTAGACAATAGAACCAACCTTACCAATATCTCTACCCTCTACAAAAATGAGATCACACGTGCTAAGAAAGAATCTCTTAATTCCAGGATCTCACAGGCAGGCTCCAGCACAAAAGAGCTCTTTAACATTTTAAAGGAATTAGAAAACCCCACTCCTCCCGAAGATACCTGTACAAAGGATAAACCTTGGTGCACAGGGATCCAGAATGCCCTTGCCAATAAAATTTCAGGGCTCCAAACTAAAATTGGAAACAAACTGCAACAGCTCTCTCATGACCCCACCTCCAAACCCACCCATCCCCCACTCACCGCCACTAGCTCAGGCTTCACCTTCAAAAAGGTTACCATACCTGAAGTACAAAAAATTATAGCATCCTTGAAACCCTCGAACTGCAAGGGGGACAGTTGCCCCGCACAGATTATCAAGGATGCTGCCAGGGATCTCTCCCCCTTCATCACCAAATTAATAAACTTGTCTTTCTCTAACAACATGGTCCCAAGTTATCTGAAACAATCCTGGGTCCTACCCTTGCTAAAAAAACAGTCCCTCGACCCAGACATACCCACAAATTATAGACCCATCACCACTGTCCCATTTTTACTAAAGATTCTTGACAGAGTGGCCTATTTACAAATTCAGGATTACTTTGAAACTAACCTATTACTAGGTACTCGCCAATCTGGCTTTCGTCCCCAACATGGGACGGAAACGGCCCTTGTTGATCTCAAGAGCCAGATAGACGAAATCAAAGATAAAGGGAGGGCTGCCATCCTGCTTCTCCTCGACCTCTCCGCTGCCTTTGACCTGGTTGACCACAAAATCTTGTGTAACCACTTATCATCGGCAGCACACTTCTCCCACTCGGCGGTCACATGGATCCAATCCTTCCTGGACAACAGGACCATGCGAGTCTTCTCACCGATAGCAGCAGCCGACCCTATTCCCATTACCTGCGGTGTCCCACAAGGATCTTGTGTTTCACCCACTTTGTACAATATATTCACAAAGCCCCTATTCGATAAACTGGACCATCTGGGTGTCACCTACACTAACTACGCAGATGACACCCAGATACTCCTCACTTTATCAGGCAACTACAACGTGGACGTCAACAGGATCGGTGAAGTCTTTTCCATCATTCAGGCATGGATGGCCACACATGGCCTCTGCCTGAACGATGACAAGACTGAACTGCTCCTTGTCGGCTCACCCAACACTATCCGGAACCTCAGCCCTAGCTACTCCTGCTTCATCATTGAAGGCAACACCATTCCCACTGCCAAAAGTGTAAAAACTCTGGGTTTCTATCTCGACACTAACACCAACTTCGCCAAACAAATTAATATGACTGCCTCAGCCACTGCTTACACTGGGAAACTAATCAGAGCCTGCAGACCTCTGATATCACCCAACAATTGCCTTACTCTAGCCAGAGCACTTATACAATCCAAACTGGACTATTGCAACAGCCTGTATGTAGGTGCCAATAAAACGGTTGTCAATAAATTGCAAGTTCTACAAAACAATGCACTCCGTGCCGCCCTTAATATTCCCAGAAGAGAACATATCTCAGCCACAAGAATCTCATGCAAATGGCTCTCCATCCAACAAAAAATAGACCTAAAAACTATCTGCCTCACATACAAAGCTCTTAACCACCTGGCCCCACCTTATTTAACCGATAAATTCACCTTAAGACAGAATATTAGAGCCACCAGATCCTCTAATACACTACAACTGACAGTGCCCAAATACTCCCTAAAAAGAGCCGGTGGTTCCAGCTTCCCAGTTCTAGCCTCACAATTATGGAACACTATTCCTTTGGACATCAAATCTACCCCTACATTTCAACCTTTCAGATCTAAGATCATCACCTGGTTACTCAACAAATAACTAACACTGCATGTATGTATGCATCCGCTACGATGTTACTAATTCCACTATAACTGCTTTCATAATTGCTTTTGTAACTATACTTATACTGCACAAATGTACAAATGTTCTTACCTATGCCTGTAACCTGATGCTTAAGCGCCCATATACCTCTGGGTCAGGAGCGCTATACAAATAAATAAACAAACAAACAAACAAAACAAACAGTGTTTTTACCTCAGTTGCCACTTTAATTATATCGCCATCTATGTTGAAGGCGAGATAATTAGGGCTACGTTTTTTGAGGTTAGATTCGGAATCCAGGATCAGTATCTCTGTTTTGTCGTCATTCAGGCATAGGCCGTGGGAGGCCATCCATGCCTGCATGAGGAGGTAAATCTTGTTTACTAGAGCTGTGTCTTCGACAAAATTGCCAGATAGTGGTATGAGGATCTGCGTATCGTCCGCATAATTAGTATAAGTTACCCCCAGTCTGTCAAGTTTGTCGAAAGAGTGGCTTAGTGAAGATGTTGTACATTGTGGGAGAGACACATGAACCTTGTGGGATGCCACGGGTGATTTGTATTGGGTCCGCTGAGGCTAGGGGGGGGAGAACACTCTCATCGTACGGTTGACTAGGAGGGATTGTACCCAGGCTATAGCTTCACTTGAGAAATAGGCGGCAGACGCTAGGTGGTTGCATAACACTGGTGGTCCACCAGGTCAAAGGCCGCCGATAGGTCAAGGAGGAGGAGCATAGCTGTTTTACCTTTATCCTTCAACTCGTCGATTTGTGTCTTAAGGTCAATTAAGGCCGTTTCAGTACCATGTAATGGTCTGAATCCCGATTGGTGTGATCCTAATAGTTGGTTCCTCTCTAGATAGTTTTGGATCTAGAGGTATGCTAATCTGTCAATGATTTTAAGGAGAAATGGGACCGTGCTAATGGGCCTATCATTTTTAGGGATAGCTGGGTCGAGGTATTGTTTTTTAAGGAGAGGCAGTACCCAGGATTCTTTGAGGTTTGTGGGTACAGTACTGGATCTAAAGGAAGCATTGATTAATTTAGAGATGAAGGGTGCTAAGTCTCTAGCTGCGTCCTTAATAACTTGTGCTGGGCAACTGTCGCCTTGGCAGTTAGATGGTTTCAAGGATGAGATCACCTTCTCAGTTTCCAAAATGGATATGTTGGTAAATCTGAATGGTTTGCAGTTGCTCTGTGTAACTGTTGTAGGTGTATCTGTCAAATGGGTAGTATGTGTTCCAGTGGAACTCAAGGATGCTTTCTTCTTTGCAATTTTGGATTGTAGGGTTGTGATTTTATTAGCTAAGGCATTTTGGATACTGGTACACCATTGTTTGTCCTTGGGGACATTGTCTGTGGGGGCAATCGGGTTTTCCATTTCCCGGAGGATTTAAAAGAGTTCTTTGGAGTTAGAGTTAGCTTTACTAATTCTCTCATTAAATGTGCCTTTTTTGGTTTGGATTATTTCCTTCTTATATTTTTTAGCAAAGTTCGTCGAGTAGAGTTTTATTCTCATCTGAAGGTGTATGCCTCCAGATAGCTTGGAGTTTACGTTTTTGGATTCGCAGTTCTTTGAGGCGAGGGGTGAACCATGTGTTGAGATGAGATTCTCGTTTACTTTTACGTAATTTGATAGGGGCATTAATGTCCAAGGCTTTGGATAGTGTTGTTGAATGTCTCAGCTAGCGTATTAGGGTCAGAGTTAATATCACTGGCAGTGAGAGCTGGTAGGAGGAGTGGGAGAAGTTGTCCAGCCGTAATTTCTTTTTTACTTCTAGTTGGCATAGGTGGTACTGTTTGCGGGTTATCTAATTTAGGAGGCTCTATAGTGGATGAGAAGCAGATGAGGTGGTGGTCGATCCAGGTTTGTGGTAGAATATTAGAGATGGTGGTAGCACAGTTTCGGTTGGCTATCCAATCTAATGTGCATCCTTTTATGTGTGTAGGGGCTAAAACATTTTGGGTAAGGCCATGATCGACTAAGATTGATTGGATGGAGTGGGCCTGTTTGTCCTCATCATCATTGAATCCCAAGTTAAAGTCACCTAGTAATAGGAGCTGGGTGGAATCTTTGATGTTATTAGTGAGGAGGCTGGATAAGTCATCCTCAAAGTTGTCTAGTGGGCTTGGTGGTCTGTACACCAGAAGGACAGCTAGTGTACTGTTATTGGAGAAAGGTATTTTAGCAGAAAGAAGTTCGCAAGATGTAATTGCTGGGTGTGGGGTAAGTCTTACAGCTAACTTAGTTTTGGCAATGATGGCCAAGCCAACTCCCCTAGAGTTGGGCCGATCGACTCTTAGCATGCTGTAGTTGTCTGGTATGAGGGACCTCGCATTGATAAGGGCTCCTGATAAGGTAGGGGTTGTGATTTTATCTTGGATGAGTCTAGGATTGGGAAGGTTGGGTCACTTCTGGTTATGGAGAAAGTCAGTTTGTATTTTAGGGCGGTTTTCTGCAGCTAGGGCAAAAGGGTTAGGGTGGGAAGCAGTTAGGGTTGATATAGAACCTGATGGTCTAGTTCTTTTGTTTTTGAGGTCATAAAGACGAGGCAGCCTCGCTCTAAGTCGCATGTTTCTCTCTTGCAGGTTGCAAGGTGTGGATTCAGTGTGGGCCATTGTTGTGGTGATGGTTAGAATAGTCCAGAGTAGAGAACAGAATATGGATATGAGGCAAGTCTTGGTGGTGCACATGTTGGGAGGTAGATAGCAAGGGGCATCTAAATTTGACAATCCCAGCAGCGACTAAAATGCATACAGCAGAGTGCATTACCATCAATGACTAAAATGCATACAGCAGAGTGCACCTAAATTTGACAATCCCAGCAGCGACTAAAATGCATACGGCAGAGTGCATTGCCATCAGTGACTAAAATGCATACAGCAGAGTGCACCTAAATTTGACAATCCCAGCAGCGACTAAAATGCATACGGCAGAGTGCATTGCCATCAGTGACTAAAATGCATACAGCAGAGTGCACCTAAATTTGATAATCCCCCAGTGACTAAAATGCATACAGCAGAGTGCATTACCATCAATGACTAAAATGCATACAGCAGAGTGCACCTAAATTTGACAATCCCAGCAGCGACTAAAATGCATACAGCAGAGTGCATTGCCATCAGTGACTAAAATGCATACAGCAGAGTGCATCTAAATTTGACAATCCCAGCAGCGACTAAAATGCATACAGCAGAGTGCATTACCATCAGTGACTAAAAATGCATACCTCAGCATGCATCTAAATTTGACAATCCCAGCAGCGACTAAAATGCATACAGCAGAGTGCATTACCATCAGTGACTAAAAATGCATACCTCAGCATGCATCTAAATTTGACAATCCCAGCAGCGACTAAAATGCATACCTCAGAGTGCATCTAAATTTGACAATCCCAGCAGTGACTAAAATGCATACATCAGAGTGCATCTAAATTTGACACGCAAAGTCTTGGATACTCTTGAGTGCAAATTGCTATTGTAGTTGCTAGTGTGGCCAAGACGTCAAACAGGTGATAGCAATCTGAATGCAGTTACTAGGAAAGGCACTCTGAGTGCGGTAGTAAAAGCAGTCGAGCAAAATCAAGGATACTTTGAATGCAAAACACTCACATGACCATTAATCAGGACAGTTTCAAACATACTAGTTGCAGTTTGCTAGGCAGGCAATCAATGGGCAATTTTAAAACAGTTCAATAATGAGCAAAGTTTATGCAAAGTTTATTTCGGTCTGTATGCTGTTTTCTAATGTACCGCAGGCAAGCGTGGTAGTAGAAGGCAGTAAGGACATGTAACTAGGCATTACGCCGCAATGTTAGTGCAGTGAGAGTTCAAAAGTTACCTGTGTGTGACAGACAGGGGGGATGGCAGACGGCAGACACAGGCACAAGCAGGCATCTAACAGGTGCTGGCCTTGTTACTGTGGGCCTTGAGAAGTGTGGGCCGGCTTCGCCTGCCGGCGGCCAATGGGGGATCAGGTAGGCACGGCGCCTATCGGTGGTGAGTGTTGGAGCCTCAGCAGGTTCTGTAGTAGGCAGCAAGGAAGCGGTCGGCCATTTTGGAACTGCAAGTACGTCATGTACTTGAATGGAGATTTCTGTGCCGCAGCTATATTTCAAATTCGTTTCGGATGAAGTAGGCTGTGTAGTATCGTTTAAGAATGGTGCGGATCAACTTGGAGGAATAAGTAGCAGTGAAGGCGCGGTACTGAGTAGGTTTGACAAAGCGGTAGACTCTGAATGTGATAGATCGATCGTATGTTCTTGTGTGTAGCTGCGAGCAGGCGAGTCTATTAAGAAAGGATGCAGTGCAGATGTTGACGTGCACAGGTCGGAAGGGCTTGCGTGTGCAGGCTTTACAAATAGTTTGGTTAGTCTATGAGGGCGTGGAAGTTGAGAGACACGGGTGGCGTATGCACTCTGTGTCGTTTCAATCGCTGGATAGACAGGTAATTGAGGTCAGGCAGTGTTAATCGTTCGGCATGAAAGGAGCGGTTGTCGATCCGTTAGTGCCTGTCACAGTTTGTGAGTAGACACGACTTTCCCGTTGCAGTGGTACGCGCAATGGAGGTTTTTTAAGATAGAGAGCATGAGGTGCAAATGGTAGCGCAGTGTGGGTGCTTACTTAGGAATCAATGAATATAGGAGCAGGACATGTCATTCGGTATTGCCTCTTACCGATAGCATGGCTGGTCCTCAGCAACTCAGTGGCGCAGGCAGCGACAGGCTTGGACAGGCAGGTAGCCTTTGTAGACGCCCTTCGTAGTAAGGCTGGCTGGCGCCATCCGGTGTTGTGGCTGCCGTAAATCTCTGCGGCAGCCCAATCGGAGCGCAGCCCTTGTTGCTAGGCAACGGTCGTCAACAAATGGCAGCGGCCATTTTGGAAGGACTCCTTGTAGCAAAAGACGTACACATGAGTGAATAGTACCATCTGATTACAGCTGATGGGGTTGCTGGACGGGGTATTAAGACGGCGATGCTGATCTTGGCTGTGAGGCAGCACAGAACAGTTTGCTGCACTGGATGCAGTGGAAGACGCTGATCCGCCTGGATCAGAGGGGGCAGGCTTCACGGAGGGTAACTTCTTCGTTCTTGCTGGGTGGGCTCCAGCCCTCCCAACGTCGGGGCTCAGGTGGGTGCAATGGGAGGCAGGTCTTTTGGTTGTTGGCCTTTATAGCAGGCCGGCTGGCGCCATCCGGTGTTGTGGCTGCCGTAAATCTCTGCAGCAGCCCAATCGCAGCGCAGCCCTTGTTGCTAGGCAACAGTCGTCAGCAAATGGCGGCGGCCATTTTGGAAGGACTCCTCGTGGCAAAAGACGTACACACGAGTGAATATTACCATCTGATTACAGCTGATAGGGTCGCTGGACGGGGTATTAAGACGGCGATGCTGATCTTGGCTGTAGGAGTAGAAGGGGTCCAGAAGGGCCTCCCACCGGTGTGCCACCATTAGTGGGAGAGGAAGAGAAGGGAGAGAGCACCGAGACCATATGTAGAGTCCATAGGTCTAGCGAGGGAACGACAAAGAGGATGTTGGTGAAAGTCTGCCTGGAGGAGGCACTGGTATAGGTGTCAGCGATAGGGAGGCCTGGGTTGAAGACCAGGATGACCTTTTCAAACTTATTCCTACCAGATTTAGTGAGGAGAGCAGGATAGTCGATAGAGAAGCAGTTAGAAAAGATAGGAGAGACATAGAGCACCATAGAGTAGGTAGGGAGAGGAGAGAAGAGGAATGGAGTGGGAAGGGGTAGGGGAGAACCCAAGGGAAGGACACAGGGCAGAGAGCAAGCAGACGAGGCAGAGAGAGATGGAACAAGTTGACAAATGGACAACAGGCACTTAGATAGTGGTAGAAAGTTTTGCTAGATGAGTGCTATGCTAGGAGGCAAGCCATAGAATGGCACTACTTTCCCAATGCAATTTTAAAACAGGAGGAAAAACACACCTAAGTTTGAGAGTCTTACATAGAGGGAAAAAATGCCTGGGTTTCATAATGCAATTTTAAATAACTTCACAATGCAATTATTTAAAACAGGAGAAAAACATGTTAAGAAAATGTGTTCCATTAAATTGGCTAATATTAAGACAAGTGCAGCAAGAACATCTATCCATGTACTGCAGGCACTGCCATGCTAGCGATGGGCACAGAAGTCTTATTATTGCTGGGCAGTACTTATGAGCACAAACGCGTTCACAATGCTGTGTGTGCAGAGGAATAGTTGAAGTTTTTTTGCATGGTTTAAGCTCCTCACTGGCCTAGCTGCTGGTGGCTTCCAGGCCCATCCCTGCCTCTAACACAGAAAAGCATTCACTAGTCACCGTGCAAGAAGTTTGTCCATGACAATTCTCTCTCATTTCTTTGCAGCGGTCGGTCTTTCATATGCAACCTGACATTATCCCACATGTATATGGGCCATCTCTAGACAAGCAGGCACAAATCGCTCCTCGTGGATATGGCCAGGGGTCGACTAGGAACCAAAAGGCCCTGGAACTCGTTTTCAAAGTGGCCCCATATTACACATTTTCAGCAAGACCAACTTTTCCCATGAGAACATTTTCAATTACCACACATAAGAGGCCCAGGGTGCAGAGGCCTGCCGGGAAATCTCCAGAGTGCCCCATGGGTCAGTCCACCCCTGCTACTGGCCAATAGCATTTCATTAATTTGCGGGCAGCTGGGCGCGCATCAAAATCAGAAACGAGCCCTAAGGGGTGCCTGCCTTAGCCCCTTCCTAGCTCCTATACTGACCACACAGGTAGTGTTGGGCCAGTGGCCGCCTCGTGTAAGCATACCTGTCTCTTGCTATGGGGCTGTGGCATGTCAATTTATGCAACACATGCCAACATGCCTGACGTCATTCATGGTCATCAAGTGGTGGTTTCTTCTTTGCATTCGGGAGTCGTAGTTCTGGATCTATAATTTTAAAAGCTTTCAAATGCGTTCTCAACGAATCGCTCTTCCTCCTTGAAGGGTCCCCTGCTGTAACCTATCCCGTCATCCCTCCCCCTTAAACCCGAGCCCCCTACAGCTGTACATAATGACCTTACATTTCTTAGACTTGTTATTCTTGTACAATGTGTTTGTACTGTCCCCACTATATGTTCCATTGGCTCCGGTTACCAAATGGACCATCATTTATCACTACCCCCCTGGGAAGGGCCCATTATTGGGACTGTTCTGGCCTATGCTGTGGCCTGCGCTCCTGAAGGCAACACCATGCTTTTCTCGAAAATAAATATATAAATATAAACTACAAGTTCAACAATGCAACGAAGAAAATGGGCCGGCCGACCATCTCTCGAATCACAGGGTGTATGTTGTCTGTTATGCTATGCCTAACATTGGACTGACTCCGTCCCAGCCCTAAGGCTTTTGTGAAAAAAGCAGCTTGCCTCGACATGTCCTGATTTTCCCACTGGCCATTTCAAAGTGCTTTGGGTACAGACCCCCGATGAATAGGGTGACAGTGATTTAAAAGGTACCACGTTCATTCATCGCCCGGTGTTTTTTCGCAGCACTTTTTGCCGGGGGGAGGGGGGGTGAGCGGGTGGGGGGTTTGGGGGGGATATAAGGTGTAAGGTGGGGTGGTGAAAAAATGTAGGCGTTCTCTTGCTGGTGCGTGGTGCCCTTGTGCTCTGCGGATTGAAAATGAGCCGCTGCAGAGGAAGTTGCTTCGTGTGTGCCTTGAGGTCACTGGTAGACTTTGATTTTCTCCTTCGGACTAATGAGGAGCAGATCAGTACAATGTGACCTTTTGCACGTGGTTAGTGGTATTTTGGATATTCCACCGCTCATTTGAAATGGGAACATGTCTTCTATGTAACAAAAGTTATGGTTGTCCAACTTTTTTCTTAGTTGTGATACCATGGCTGACGTTTCAAAAAAAAAAATGGGAACATTTTGCATTTTTTTCTTAGAAGGACAGCCTATTGGCTGGATGGTGGGCGCAGGACTCTGGACT
Source organism: Ambystoma mexicanum (assembly GCF_040938575.1). NCBI lineage: Eukaryota > Metazoa > Chordata > Amphibia > Caudata > Ambystomatidae > Ambystoma > Ambystoma mexicanum. Next base: position 706,531,528 of record NC_090921.1, read on the forward strand.
GCGAGATAAGGACCATATACTACTGCCAAGTATTTGTCCATATTACCACTGCCCAAATATGGAAAGATGGCAAAGGAAATTGGCAGCTAAAAATAAAACTATATATACACAGCGCTAACATCGTCTGGGAAAATCGTTTGATTTTAATTTAATTTCACCTAAATACAAATTAAATTAAGACTAAAAGTCTCTCAGCGAAGAATAATACTGCAGAAAAGGGTTAACTGTTCTTACTGCACACGTTTACTGACGTACACAGTTTTATCGGTAAGTACCAACATCAGGACTCGTGGCATCATCATAAAATATGTTTCAGACCAATTCTGCTGCCTCACTCCTGTAACCTTTGATTTAAAAATGACTTCCAGTGCCTTGAAGTGGCCTTAGGTCAGCCCAAGAGCTATACTAGTAACCTAGAGAGGATCCATTGTGTGAAGTGCGCTATTTAAGTTCTATATAACATAATATAAAACATCCAATATAGCACATCACACCTGACACATTCTAATATATGAGAAGAGAATAGCACATCATAACACAACACATAACAAAGCATACCGACATTTTTGAAACCAAAAATATAAAAAAAGACAAAATATTCTTTTTTTAAAGTCATACCACGTAAATAGTATATGAGCCAAAGAGGGCAATTGGGGTCTGCCAAGTGAACTGGACTTTGTGGAAGGGTGGTCGCACAGGCCGATGAACCGGGGTGATATTTTACTTTAGCCATCATGCCTCGAAGTGTACAAAATCAACATAGCAACCAGGGACGTCATTTCACCAAAATGCCAGGGGTAGCGGAAGTGACATCACATCACCCTGGACCTCTGATGACAACACAGGAAGTGATTATTTGACCCCACCCCCAAAGTGACATCACGGGAAGCGATGGAATACAACCATTCGCCCCTTGACAAAACAGGGAGTGGCTTCACATAGCATTGTTCCTAAGTACACTACGATACATATGGTTACTATATCACTGTAATGTTTCAAGAATGAATCACCATATGTATCGTTAATACTATTACCAAATTACTGTGAGGGCAAGCAGACGTCCAAGGCCAAATGATGATGTGTTATTTTATAGCACTTACCCTTAAGTGCTTTATATAGAACAAATATACATACAATATAACCCAACCTGTGTTGGTACTCATTTATAGACCTCAGAAGGATGAAGATTGAGTTGGCCTTGCCGGGATTCAAACCTGCAACCTGTAGATCACACACACACACACACACACACACATATCGCAGCAGCGAGCGCTCAACCCACTGAGCTATCTTACTAGCTATAGCTATCTTACCAGTTATAGTAAAATGAGAAATTACATGCCTGAATATTCTCAAAGTCAAAGCAAATTACACTCTGTAGTGTATACCAATAAACTGGTAACAGATTTAACAGCAGGCCAGTTCATATGCAGGTCTGATACAAAGTTGGCCACATGTCAAGCCGGCGTGCATCTATTTTTCAGGCTTGAGAGGTTGGCAAATACATACATTGGGAGGGTTCATAACTGTGTATTAAAGAATTTAGAGTAGTGCAGGGAAAGCAGCACACTCACACGGCATCCCGTACTCTGGGCACTCGCTACCTCATACATGCAAACCGACATCCTGAACAACATGCCATGGAGATAGGAAAGATAGCCACATTACAACAAAGCATTCATTGTGGCAGAATTAAATCAAGGGCCACTTGATGTGATATGGTCAAACATTTCTACACTGTTCACTAGCTTTTAGACACAAGGATTTTGTCAAGTGACGGAGGACACCGAGATGGAATGTCTTGTGATGATCGTAACAGAGACAACAGCAGAAAAAAACATGCTATAACTGCAACTTGCAAAAAGCAAAATACATATAGTTTTTGTCTGCATTGTGAATTTGAGGTATTTAAGAACAAACTAAAATCAGTGACTCACCCCCTGAAGTGTGCCTAAAATAAACCTTTAATGAGTCTAGCAATTACTGTATAGAATTCCAGAAAGACAATTTGTTATTCCTATTCTTTCTTATTTAGGGTCACTGCACTTGTGGAACCCCCTGTTTTTGAAGAGGCCTGAACAAGAAAGCCAGCCACTCCAGAAACAAAGCCACGTGGTGCAGGCCACAGCCCAGGAGCTTCCATTTAAAAAAGAAAAAAAATGTAACCAGGGAGACCACAGGGATAGCAAGGGGACCTCGGGCCGCAACTCTCCTTCACGTCTGAAACCATACACTTAAGAACTGCTATGTGAATGAGTTTGTCTCCTGTCACCCACTACCTTTCCAATCACTTCAATGACATGCAAATACCAACCCCCATCACGATAACGCCCAATGGTCATTGCACCACTGGAATAGCCTCTTTAGGATGTGTAAAGAAGTTAGATGCACTCACACAAGTGTGCCCCTTCCCCACAGTCTTTGAAGGTAGCCCGTCTCCCAACATTTGAAAGGTTTGCCCCCTCCGAAATGTTAGTCTAGTTACACCACTGTGTCTCATTTACCAGCAACATTACAAGAGGAAGGAAGTACAGACATGAAGTGCCATGAATTATCTGATGAGGGGTCGATGGGAAACTGTCCGCCAATTAAGGGATGGTCGTATTCATCAGTGACGTTTTTGGGGCTTTCTTAAATTTGAGATAGCCTTTGTTGTGGACTTCTGTGCGATATGCTAATGAAGAAGGGAGCGCTGGAAACCTAATGCTTATCCCGTCCCCATACGTACCCATCTGCATTACTTTACGAACCCTTGGGCAAGGCAAATATTTCTGCCATGATGAACGTAAATGCAGTAATAGTGCTCACCTTGGAAAATGGCATTCCTTACATGCACTGGAGAGATTCTCCGTCACACACCTAGTTGTAAAGAGTTGAGCTCTCGTTTCAAACGTGCCCTTCCCCATTTACAATTGAAGCAACTCTTTTGTTATTAACCTTTTCAATGGCGTTTACCTTTCCAGACAGAAGCTTTGGCGAGAATGTTGAGCGAAGAGTATTAGTGACTGAATATTAACAAAAAAGGTCGGGATACAGAGTGGGTGGCATAAAATCACACAGGTCGTCACTGGGGAGCTGAGAGTGGAACGTACACGCTCAGTTCAGGCTGCTGTCGCCCTTCGGCCACCGAAAGCCATGTGTGTCGGAAGGGGAGAGATGTACAAGCCATCAGCTGCGATTGTGTAAGGAAGGGTGTTTATCTCCACTTACCCAACCCTGTGCGCACCCCACCTCGTGGGACAAAGATCCTTCGAGGGTCTAGCCACAGAAGCTGAGCCTCCTTCGCTTACATGTCCAGTCAGGCAGGATAACAAAAAAACTACTCATGCTATAAAAAAAACACTGCAGATGCGGATGGCTTTCTCCAGTCCCTTCACGTGCCTGATGTCAGCTGATGTCAGCCGGTTGTAGAGACATCGCGAGAGCCCGCGCTCTCGCGAGATCTCGCCACTGCATCAAGCTCCGCCCCCGCGCGCCTCGCGCGCATTATGGGATGAGCGGGCGACGCGATAAGGTGCGTCCCACATAGCCCTCCTGCTACGGGGGCCCGCTCCTTACACGGCTTTCACTTGGACCAACAGGAACTTTCTCTCTGCTACTTTAGGCCCGTTGGCCTTTATCATTAATGCACTCACGTTGGGTGCATTTGCATAAGTCTGGTTGAGTAAATAAATACATCTGCACCAGATCAGAGGCTCCTGTCTTCATTGAGATAATTATACTACATAAATTGGCGACGAGGACCACCACCAGACCCCACGGAAGAACATGCAAGGAGCAACGCCACCGCCGCCATTTCTCCAGACTCCAGGTAGGCCTGCCATTCCATGGCCACAATGGCAGCCCCTATTCACGACATATGTGGAGGCCCTAGGAGGGGCGGGGTTTTCAGCGGCGAGGCGCAGGGCCATGCTATTAAATGCCCTGGGGGTGGAAGGACAGAGAATATTCGAGAGTCTCACCCCGATACCAGTGGCTGGCGACAATGACGATGTTTTCAAGGAGGCGGTCAGGAGAATCGTAAAAAGGTTTGCCAGTAAAGAGAACACAGTGCTCCACCGAATACGGTTTTACACACGAAAGCAAGAAATATCTGAACCAGTCGACGATTACGTCACCAAGCTGAGGGAATTAGCGGCGCTGTGTAACTTTGGCAACAACGCGGAGAGTCTCATTTGTGACATGTTGGTCGTCCACACTAACAGCCGGAAGGTCCAAGATAAGTTTATAATTGAAAAAGAACTGCAGTTGGAGAAAGCGATTGAGATCGCCACGGCAGTCGAAGAAACTGCAGGAAGACGTAAGGAGCTTACTGGGGCCCAGAGTTCGGCAGAAATACAAGCAGTGGGTTACCATGCAAGAAGAGAGAGGCTGGCTGCTGACACGAAAGAAGGGAGAGGGAACAGAAAAGAACCCCTAAAGTGTCACAGATGCACCAGCACGAAACACTTGGCGTTTGACAGGGAGTGCCCAGCCAGAGACAAGGAGTGCTCCATTTGCAAATGCATTGGCCATTTCTCCATCGTGTGTCGGTGGAGGAACAAGAAAGTCTCCAGCCTCAATGCAGATCGCAATCCGGAGAAAGAGTCATCCTCCGACGATGAAGGGAGACCCACTGTCATCATGGTTAACAGCATAAGAGCGAGGAGAGAGAAGCCCCACTGCGTGATCAAAATAGATGCAATAGAAACTAGGGTCATGGCGGATTCAGGGTCCGATCTAACGATCCTCCCCCTTCGCACGTATAAGGACATGGTGGGAAAGGAAAAGGTGCAAGTGCTCACAACAAAGCACAAACCCACAGTGTTTGGAGGGGCGTCAGTCGATCTATTAGGATACATCAACGCCAAAGTCGAATTTAAAGGAAGGGAAACCACAACCAGGGTCTATTTCAGTCATGAAGGCCCAGCAGTGCTAGGGCGGGACGACCAGGACAAGCTGAAAATCAGACTGGATCCCAGCACTGAAGAACAAGTCCTGTCAGTCAGGGCGACAAGAGGACCCGTGGTCAAAAGCGACTACCCAACTCTGTTCTCAGAAGAGCCGGGGCACATCAAGGGATTTCTCCACAAGATAATACTCAAAAAGAATGCTGTCCCTGTAAAGCACCGAGTGAGGCCAGTACCAGCCACGGCAAGGGATACCCTTAGAAGTCAGCTGGAAAAGATGAAAATGGAGGGCGTCATAGAAGAAATCGAAGCATCTGAATGGCTGAGCCCTGTCGTGCTCATAAAGAAACCCCAATCACAAGAACTCAGGGTATGCATAGACTTACGCAGCTTAAACCTGGAAGTCGTCACTGATAACTACCCCCTTCCAAGCATAAATTAACTCATTCTGCTAATGAAAGAAGCCAAGATATTTTCAAAACTGGACATGAGGAATGCATATCATCAAATACAGCTACATGATGAATCGAAACCCCTCACGGCATTCATCACTCCATTTGGCACATACCAATTCACCAAAATGCCATTCGGGTTGTCATCGGCAGCGTCGGCGTTCCAACGCATGATGGACGTCTTGCTGAAGAAAGTCAAAAACGTAGTGTACTTCCAGGACGACATCCTCGTCTATGCGGAGGATGAACAGACGCACGATGCCACGTTGAGAATTGTCTTAAACAAACTACAAGAGGCAGGGGTGCGGTTGCGCTATGAGAAATGTCTGCTCAGAGTCAAAGAAGTTGAATACTTAGGATATAAGATTTCAGAAAAAGGGATCAGTCCCAAACAGAATCTCATGCAAGCAATCATTAAAGCACCGGAACCAGTCAGCAAAGAGGAAGTAAGGTCATTTCTGGGGCTGGCTGAGTACTATGCGAAGTTCATACCAAAGTTTTCCGAAACCACGGCACCCCTTAGAGAAGTTCTCAAAAAGGGCTCGGAATTTGTGTGGCAAGAACCCCAAAAGACAGCAATGGTGAAGATAAAGCAGCACATCGTAGAAGCACCATGCCTCCAACCGTTTAATCCCGCGTGGGAAACAGTTGTCACCACCGACGCCAGTGCCTATGGACTGGGAGCAGTGCTAACACAAAAGAAAGGCGACACCGAACATGTGGTGGCCTTTGCATCGAAAGCATTATCAGAGGCGGAACAGAACTATTCCACCATCGAAAAAGAAATGTTGGCCTGCGCATGGGCGGTGGAACATTTCAGGACATATGTATGGGGCACCAAATTCAAGTTGGTGACGGATCATAAGCCCTTGATCCATATGCTTAGCCCAGGAGGCACAAAAGTATCCACGCCCAGATTGGCACGCATTGCAGCCAAGCTGCAAGAGTACACGTTCGAGATCCAGCATATTTCAGGCTGGAAAAATTCACAAGCCGATTGCATGTCGAGACTGCCGGAGGGTAAGGATAAAGCCACCACTTTCCTCCATGGAGAATGCATAGTAGCATCGATTATGGACGTGAGAGCGCCAGAGTACCTGGAACTCAGTGAGAGACACTGGGAAGAGGAAGATGGAAAAGACCCCACCATGGCCATGATCCGCAAATGGACAAAGGAAGGTTGGCCAAGTGAAAAGGCGTTACCCGAGGGCATGAGACCCTACTGGAAGGTGTCGAATGAACTATCGGAAACGGAGGGAATAATCATGAAGTCAGACCAGATTATTCCTCCCACAGGAATGAGAAGAATCATCCTAGGTAGAGCCCACGCGGGCCACCTGGGAAACACCATGACCCGTCGCAGAGTGAGAGAGGCCTACTGGTGGCCATCCATGGACCAGGAAATTCGATCCATGATAGAACGTTGCCATGAATGCCTCAACAGCGACAAGAGACTCAAGGTTCGCCAAGCACCCCTTATACCCACAGAAATTCCAGAAGCGGTGTGGTCAAAGGTCGGCATTGACTTCATAGGACCTTTGGAAGCAATGGCACCTGAACACCGGTACGGTGTAGTACTGGTTGACTACCTATCCAAGTGGGTGGAGGCCGCGTTCGTCCCGAACATAACCACGGCAACGGTTATAGAAGTACTTACAGAAATTTTTCAGAGGGAAGGTCTTCCAAAGGAAGTAGTCACCGACAATGGGGTGCAACTAGTCTCGAAATAATGGAGGAGTTCTTAAAAAGAAACCACATAAAACAAAAAAAAGCAGCCCTGTATCACCCACAAGAAAATGGGCTTGTCGAAAGGGCCAACAGGTTCATAAAGGGCGCCATCCAATTGGCGACAGCTTCGGGCATGGACCCGCTCAAGATTACCAAGGAGGCCATAGCAGCCCACAGACTCACACCCAATGGGATCACCCAAATATCCCCGTTCAAAATGTTGAGAGGGAGGAGTGCAGCATCCACGCTGATCCCACCATGGTTGTCAAAAATACGAGAGGATGAAGCGGTGGACATGGCAGAAGTAGTCTGGAGAATCGAAAGCGATAAGGCACGCATGAAATCATGGAGCGATCGAAGAAGAAGGACCAAGCAGACGGCAGACATTGGAGAGGGAGACTTGGTTAAAATCCAGTTACCGAAGAAAGATAAAAGCACAGGGTCTCGGTTTAGCCGACCCATCAGAGTGACTCACAAAGGGGCAAACCACATTCGCACGGAAGACGGGCGAGCGTGGAATTTAGAAAGGGTAGCATTATACCAAAAGAATCGAGGAAGAGCGAAGACACCAGAGAGACCACCAGCGGAAACCGAAAGGGACTTTGGAGCAGACGAGGAAGGAGAACCAGAAGGAGACGACAGAGAGAGGGGTGAAATAGAAGTTGAACTGGAACCATTGAGTGAAGATCCCGATCAGGAGCAACAAGAGAATTTCACCCGGACTGTTGATCGTCCCAGAAGGGAATACAGAAGACCGGTGAGATATAATGACTATGTTTTACAATGAGTTTGACTTGCGTTTGAAAAGGGGAGATGTGTAGAGACATCGCGAGAGCCCGCGCTCTAGCGAGATCTCGCCACTGCATCAAGCTCCGCCCCCGCGCGCCTCGCGCGCATTATGGGACGAGCGGGCGACGCGATAAGGTGCGTCCCACATAGCCCTCCTGCTACGGGGGCCCGCTCCTTACACGGCTTTCACTTGGACCAACAGGAACTTTCTCTCTGCTACTTTAGGCCCGTTGGCCTTTATCATTAATGCACTCACGTTGGGTGCATATTGCATAAGTCTGGTTGAGTAAATAAATACATCTGCACCAGATAAGAGGCTCCTGTCTTCATTGAGATAATTATACTACACCGGTGCCACGGCCCTTACAGGCCGCAGGCGTAGCGGCCCGTAACCCGCACACACAATGAGGAGGACCCACCGGCAACCCCCACGCAGAACTGGACACACTCACCCCCGACCTGCTCACTCACTTTACCGTGTTGTAAGCCACGAGGACAGGAGAACCAGTGAACCACACATGCTGCTGTGAGGGGGAGAGTGGACAAAACATAAAATGGAGCAACTCAGGCACACGCGGCACCGTGCATGATAGCTGTGGCCACGCCCCCTGCATTCTCTGACTGGCGGAAATGCAGAGGTCGCAAGAGACTGACAGAGGTCGCCAGCCAATCAGCAGAGGTCGCTCTTGCGACCTCTGGCGACCCCTGAATGACGTCCCTGATAGCAACACAGGAGAGAAAACTGTTCCTTAGCAGCCGGGCCCATCGCAAACATATCAAGAACCAGAGGTCCTCTAATCATGTCGATGCTCCATGATAGACAATGACAAGGTAAGCTTAGTACAACCCCTTGCTGGACCCTACGCTTTGCACTGAGGCACTGAGCCCGCAAGTTGCATGCAGTTGTCCGGTACACTACCGCCTACCTTCAACTCGCGTCTCCTGCATGGTGCCTCTTGACTGGTCACTGGATTTTGAACATTTCAAAACCTTCACTCAACCAACACTGACTATGGATTATTCACCAAAACCGGCACCCAACATCTGCCTATTATCTATAGATCAATTTCACGGTCTCTTAATGTTGCATTTGTTGTATTTAAAGATGTGCTGTAAATTACAGGTGATTGCAACTAACTCTTACTTTCCACAGGGGATGCTCTGGCCTCCGCGCATGACTCACGTGTGCCGAACTCGCACGCTGTCATGTGTGAAGCGCAGCTCTGGCATTAACCCTCCTTCACTGAAGCACTTAAATCTAGGTCACTCCAACAAACAAAACTGGGCTCAGACTTGAATGTTTAACGGGCGCCTCCCACCGGCATTGGGAAGATGCAAGAAATTCTATACCAGTGCTCCATCGCACACCACACTGGACAACGCACACACTATCCATCTTGCAGCCCACTGAAGCACAATTTAGCCGCAACAACAAGCTTGCAGGCACTAGTTCACAGCCACCTTCTGACCTCCAATTTACACCCGCAAGCCAATACAGGCAGGAAATACACATCCAAGGTTGCATGCCTCTAGACGCCAGACTCACAGGCACCTCAGCAGTGTATTGACTGCACTCTCAGACAAGGATTCACCACTACGAAACTATACCAATGACAGCTGTTCCCTATACAAAACCTGTTCAGCATAGACATAATAAAACATCACTGTCAGGAGAATCTGTTTCCCCTTTACCTTTGAATACTTCTCGGATGTTTGTCCCGGGAGGATAGCTCACCGGCAACATACTCTCCTTGGAAGCAAGACAACACATAGCAACACAGGTTCGATCCCCGGTCTGCAGTTAGAATCCTCTGGGTATTAAGTGCGTTGTTAATAACCTATCATGTTTAACTACGTTTTATTATGCGTTCACAGAAAGAGGCCCCCGCCTGTCACATGACTTGTGAAAAAGAAGGCTTATTAGGCTCACCTGTAATGGTGAAAAACTAGCCTAAGGTTTTTATATTTTCCATCATAAGGCCACCTGGTTATGATCTTCCTCGTGCGATGAGCACAGAGGCAAGGATTTTAGGTACAGAGGGAGGGCCCTGCCTTTCGCTTGTGAGGGCACAGATGGAGAAGCCCTCTTGGGAAGAGGGGAGTTTAGTTGTGTATGACCATGTAACCCTTTACCAGACTTGTAAAAGTAGGAAAGTGGGCAGTCAAACTACCCCAGGTTTCTAGAAGGGACCAGCTGCTGAATGGATCCCTCCTGACTCACAAGAGGTTGAGACAGGAGGGTCCAGATGTACCAAACGACCGCATGTCATCAGGTTCTCATATACATAGGGCCTCATTCCGAGTATGCAGGTAATCATGGCGCTATTTGCGCCACGACTACCTCCCATACCGGTACCGAGTCCGCCCTGGTTCAATGGGGACTTACCGGGCCATTCCGACCTTGGAGGGACCGGTAAGTCCCCATTGATAAAGGCAATCCCCATTCCCATTTCAGCCCCCATAGGGCTCAATGGGAATGGGGAGGGAGCTAAAAACGGTACCGCAATTTGCGGTACCGTTATTTGCTCCCTGGTCCCCTTGCGGCTCCCGCTAAGAGCGCCTGGTAAAACCAGGCACCCATAGCGGGACCCGTTAAGGGACCTCGGAATAGGGCGCAAAGGGATTATCAGCACCAATGTCCTTAACGATGCATGGTATCCCTTTGCGGCCACCTCGCAATGAGGCCCATAGTCCTGGTTTTGTAGACAACAGTGCTTTGAATACTGGAATTTGACGGCCCATAAACACGGATCAAAAAGCATAACTGCAGGTTCCCGCCTGTAAAGTATTGCTGATTATAAAGCCATGACTATAAAAGGTGATCCTGATGACGTGGGGCTCGTTGGTAACAATGGAGTTCCCCAGTTCAAAGAGCCTACCCTAGTGTTGTACCTGTTGTTGTAGGCTCTCTGGGAGCGTACGACAGCTATCAGCAACGCATAGCATTGGCTTCCTACCAGTTTAGTCAAACCAGAGGGGGGGGGCATCTTGATCACAAAATAAGAGGAGGAATTAGAGGAGAGAGAAATATGAGGGGCAAGGAGGCCATCAGCAGTAAAGAGCACCTTGTGAGAGCAGCTCACACACAGTTTGTCGCAATGTCAGCCCTCTGAGCACAGAATGATACACCAAAAGCACAGATGCCAGTCCAATTGTGTTTGTTGCGCAACAGAAGCGGAGTGTGTAAGCTTGTGATTGTGTGAGGTAAAGTTAGGAATCACTTGGGGGCTTGATGTTTATTGTGGGATTTAATCAAAGGCCCAAACAAACAATTGAACGGCCCACTGGAAAAATGACCTGCCAGCCTTTAAAAACATTCACACTGAAAAATGGGCCTATTTAGGCAGACTGTGTGGGTTGCAGCAAATAACACAAGGGAGAGCTATGCGATTGGCCAAGCATTGGAAAATGAAAGGCCTATCTTTCATTATAAAAGAAAAGGTCGAACTGAAAAGCAGCATTTTTCAGTGAAACTGCCACCTATCAAAAGGCAGTGCACTACGACAGCTCAGACCCACTTTTCATCACAAAAATGAACATTAGATTATTCAAAATATACTTTGTGAATGATTAAAATAAACAGACCTGTTCTTACAGCTGTCATATTTAAAAAGCAATTATGTATACAAAGAAATAATAAATCCACTGATGCAAAAGCATAGTGAACCATGATCAGTAAAATACACAGTATTTCAAAGAATAAAGGTTGATATTTGAAAATACAACATCTAGGTTCATTTCAGCCAAAGACAATCTGTGGGTCTCTGGGTGGAATTCACAAATGGCTTCCCTCACTGCAAGCCTGTTGGCCTCTGGATCTGGAAAGGGAATTCCTTTGAAGCCCCTGCATACCAGTTATTTACAACTGCAATTAAGTGACTAACAGCCCTCAGTGCGGAAAAATACAAGAAAATAGAAGGTTTTAACATTAAAATTGTGGTCAACTGCACCAAGTGCCAGATGTCAATATGGCCTAATGGCATTAGAGGGCAGAGGTGAACAGTCTGCTGCCTGATAATGATCTTCTAAATCCATGAACCTTTAAGAACAAAGAGCCTAATGGCTTTTACTCCCCTTAGAAAAACATTCAGCCCAGGAGGCTCATCACCTGCTTGCAGAGAAATGAGAGCTATGATGTGAAAATAAATATTATGTACGTTAATGATGTGGCCGTAGACTTACATTGTAGGTGTGCTTTTATTTAGCAATTGATGAACGGTTACAGTTACAGACTTGTGGAAGATGCCATTTTAAAGATAATTTCAAGTTGATTTTGTTAAAATAAAATGTATCCACATGTGACTTGTGGCATTGCAAAAGAAAGTTAAAATGTGTTTCTGGGTGCCCTGAAAAATTCCCAAATTTAAGAATTAGCGAGGGGATGCAGGTAAAATTAGATATGTGGAGAGTAAATAGCATGTTTATAACTATTATACTTTTTGTATAAACAGCAAAAATTGTCATGCACCATGCAACATGGTGCAAATACAACTGTTTTATTAAACCCCATGATTTGCTGAAGCAGAATATATATATATATCTCATGTCATTTATTAGATAATTACAACATTTTGCCATATGGGTACTTTTAGCCAAAAGGCGGACATGAGAAAATAAGGGGAATTTCAAATCGGAGTTGTATTATCTTTTGTTCTAGACTCCTAAACCAATTCTTAGAAAGAGGCCGGACCTCTGGGGTGGGGAAAGGAGTGAAGGACCAATCAAATGTGCGAGAATTCTTGCAGGGCACTGCCCAAAATTGAAATCTTCATTGTGTCATCACTGGTATATAAAGTGGAAGCACTATGAGAGATGGATGGCTGCAAAATGGTTACCAAGAGACAGCTGCCAAAAATTACCAAAGTATATCTGCTGAAATTTCATCTGGGTGGAAATATCGCTGTGGAGACTAGAAAACAGAGGCTTTGACACTTCCCGAGTACCATAGAGGGAGGATTGCTGTGGACCATTGATTGAAGTGCTGGCCAGAACCCTGGGTTTCCCTAAGAGCGAAGCCCTGCTCAGTCCACGAGTGCCAGTCCAGAGATTTCCAAAAGTAGGTAGATTGTCCAACCAAATGTCAGTGGGTATCTATTTAATTCACCCAATACCATTCATAGTAGGTTCTCCTCCATTAGTGGGCGGAGGTGTAACATTGTATAGACTTTTAGCATATTTGACTGTATATTATTTTAATTAACTCCCAAATAGATTGACGCGGGGGGGGGGGGGGAGCTTTGAAGAATACTAAACTTTCACCCTTTCTTCTAGCAGGCAAATACAAAATAGTCATTTAAAGTAATTGGGGTGCATTGTCTTTCCTGTTCACCCCTGAATTCTCTAATGTGAAGGGGTGTTCCTTCCTAAAATGAAAATTCCCAACTGAAGCCCATTCCCAAAACTTGGAGCAGGGAGAGGTGCGGAGGAGGAGGGGGGTTTAGGTGGTCTATATATGAGTCTTTAATAAGGGCAGCTGTAAAAAATAAACTTAAGCAAGTATTGAAGGGCTCCTTGATTGGGGGTGGAAGGAACTCCCCAGGTTAAGGGTGGTCTCTCAATATAACGGTACACATTAGAGACTTATGCACCAGGAGGATAGCTCATGGGCAACGTGCTCTCCTTGGAAGCAAGACAACCCAGAGCACCACAGGTACGATCCCGGGACCGCGCTTAGAAACCTCTGGGTATTTAGTGCATTATAAATAACCCATCATGTCATCTCATGTCCCTTATTGATGACTCATGACAAGTGCATTTGTGACAGGATATTAATTTTGGTGCAACTGCACTGAGGTAGATGTAAGGTCACTGTGCATTGTTAAAAGGCCCCAGTTACGCTTGACCCCTGAGTTCCAGGGAGGTGTAAAGGTGTAGAAAAACAACAGACTGTGTAGAGTGCTAAGGCAAAGAGGAGTAAGAATTGATTTTTGATTTGGCACTGTGAGTGGAAATTAAGTGGGACCAGGGTGATTTTTGCCCCTGCGCAAAGGAAGTTCAACAAAAATTGCAAAAAAACCCCATTTTAAAATGATTACCATAGTTGTGTGCGATACCAGGAAACATCTTTGCATCAAGCTGTTCATACGTGGGGAGTGGATAGAGGCGGATGAGGGGGGGCTGGCAAGATAAAATTATGCAAGAGATTACATCAGAAGGAATTGACATTTGGCTTGAAGGTGGAAGGTTAAACAAAGCGTTCCAGGTTTTTTACATGACCCAAACTACATGTGAGGAACAGACTCAAAGGGTTCACCTTACAGCTCATTTATATTACTGTTTGCAATTAGCTGAAGAGTGGTTGCAAATAAAAGACACCAGTGTCTTCAGTCAAACTGAAGCCCTAAAAAAGGCTCAGCGCTCATGTGAGAAACTGAAGGAGAAATGGCAACAAAACCAAATAATGGAGGTGTAACAAAAAAGTCTCATAGAACAACTGCAAAACGAGTTAAAACCCCATTTACAAGCCAGTGCAGAGCAAGAAACAGAGTTTCCTGCACTCCAAGACACCTATAGCGAGTTTTCAGAAACTGTAAACCACATTCAAGGTAAATTGAATGATCAGACTGTTCACAGTAGTGCATTGCTGGATGAAATAGTGGATTTGAAGCAAGTAATCAAGGAACTAAAAAATGAAAATAACCTGTTAATTATAAAAGGGGTTCCCTCCCAGAATGAAGATGACCAGTTGCACCAAGAAATGAAGGTTTTAAAACAACAGCAAATGCAACCGGTTAAATAAAAAAGAAAGCTTACATCAGGACAATAGTGTTCTGTTACAAAAAGTGAACCAATTAAAGATGGATACAGAAAAGTGTGAGTCTTGGAGCATGTGAGGCAAATAGAAGCTGAACTAACAGAGGTAGCGCATTGTAGGGAAGGGCAAGAGAAGATTAGTCCCCTGTAGGAAAGGCGCCTTGAAAATGCGCATTGAATATGCACGTAGCATACAAGGCTCACAGAGGGAGAATGAATCACTACAGCATGTGGTGCAGCAAACAAAAGATCAGTTGGTAGCTCAGAGGAGGGTGCTTGAGACTAACCAGGCCTTAGCGTCAGAGTTTAAAAAGCCAGCTCGCTGAATACCAACAGGAAATAAGGACAGAGAGAAGCAGGTGTGAGAGTCTCACAAAGGAAATTGAGAATTACAAACAGGCTCTGTGGCACCGTGACCAATCAGAATATGGGACATCGCCCACCAATCAAGGTGAGGCGCCCCTCCCATCAGGGGCCTCAGGCCAGTCATTTACAACCTCCCAGGTACAAATGGAAACTGACTTCTTGCATGCCACCAATAAAGAACAGGGGAACATGAGGCAGTTGGACTTACCTGAGTTTGGCCATACTGATCCAGAAGTCCAGTCCTTGTCTGATGAGCATTCAACTCTACGACACATAAGGGAAGGGGGCCGGACCAGTGTGTCTTGGGATTCTAAAAAGAATCCTTTAAGTACTTCAGACTATGAAAACACCTATGTTGAGAAAATCAGGGAGATAGATTGGCTGAAGATGTGACTACAAAGAGACCACCTTGCCCACTTCGGTGAAGGAGAAAAGCCAGACCATCAGCCGAGGAAGGGCATTGTAAAAAACTCTGTACATTCAGGGGAAGGTGGGGAATTCCCCAAACTCCCTGGAAGGAGAGATGATGAAATGGGTTCTATCCTGGGCCTATAAGTAACTACAGGGTTAACTTTGGTCCAGGCGGGAGTAGTCCAGATCCTATGACTCTGGGAGATATTCCTGATCTTACAGAGATAGGGAGCACCTAGAGGATATGGAATGGAGTACATAGAGTAGCTCTGATTCAGAAAATTAAGGGCTCAGGTTCAGAGGAAGAAAAGGACAGGGAAACAGAGCAAGGGTTTTGTGAAAGACTCAATAAGACAAATCAAGACCATACAGAGCTTCCTGAACCAATACCACAAGAATGCCAGGTATTCGTTATGGGAGCACATGGAACTTTATGAGCAGATGATGGCATCACTTCAGATCAGAAATGATGTGAATTACATCCCATTTGCCAAATGGACATTCTCACCTGAGTACTCCAGTTTCTTTGCAGGACTGGAGGACCAGGATCATTATAAATGGTCCACCTACAAGGCTGTTATTTCAAAACATTTCTCCACACACAGAAACCCACAAGAGGCCCATAAGGCTGCATATGATTTGCAATGTGGGGAGGATCAGGCACCTAGGGAGTTTGTGCAGGAGCTAAAGCGTGCATTTGCTCAAACTTCCTGATGAGTGAACACACATAGTAGGGAGTTTGTGACCACCTATTTCCATACGCTCCCAAATACATAATTACTCAGCTGGTGCACGACTTTCAGGAGCACAGGACCCTGGATTGGGTAATTGAACAAACCACCAGGATCTATGAGGTCCAGAAGCTCACTGAGAATAAAAACACCCCCAAAACCGTCTAACACACCTGCTGCTGCGAATGTGGCGGAGGTGAGAAGTACCCCTCCCTTGGACCTGGAGATGGGGGGCGGCTAAAAGTAATCCTCCTTCCAACAAGCAAAATGGAAAGCAGAAGGGACCACCCCCCATCCCTGCCCAATTGAATGGAAGTTCTTCAGGGACCCAGAACAATGAATCCTGGGGTACGTATGCAGTCCCCCGGCCCAGGGAAGGGGGAACCAATCAGGTAAGTACTGCCCCAGGAAACTTCCCCTCCAAACTTCCCTCAGGAGAGAAGTATTATCCATCTCACAACCTGACATTATTTCCCAGATAACCCCTGAACCAGAACTTCCAAAGTAATCCTCCTATCTCTCCCCAATTCCAGGACAATAGATCCCTGAACCCGGGAGAAGGGATGTTCAGGATAGAAAATTATGGAGTAAATTTCCATTATCCGAGCTACTCCAGGAGAAGGGACAATTACCCTTTTCGGGAGCAGCAGAGGTATGACTCTTGAACAAGTCTTGCAGCTGGAACGACAGGTCCAGCAACTGACCGAGGACCTGGGGCGCATGCTGAGGTCTCAGCCCAACCCTCAACCTAACCCTGCTTCCCAGAATTCCCCAACACGCAGGGCTGATGCCTCGGTGGGGGGGATGATGGGAGGAAATGTCCAACTAACCACAGAGGAAGCGTCCTTTCTCACCCAGGCAGAATCCCTAGAAACCTCTCAGCCTGAAAGTGAGTATTCTACCCTCAGAACCCACTTTGTGTAGGAGCTCAAGACTATCCCCTTTGAAAGAGAAGAGTACCTGGAGAATTCAGGTAAGCAGACCTTCTCTTTCAGAAACAAAGGGACCCCCCCGAAGAAAAATCAATCCCAAAAGGCCCAGAGTGGGACAAGGTACGTATGGAGACCGACCCAGATCAAGAAATTCTTCAAATCCAAAAATGTGAGCCAGACAGAATAGAAACAGGTGTCCTTCCCCCAAACAGGTTATGAGAACAGCCTTCAGGTACAGGGGGACATAAAAGAATAGGGGGAGAAAGAGGTTTCTCCAAATCCTCCCATTGTTAGTTGCAAAATGTCAAGTTCAATATTAAGAATGACCACCGAGCTGGCAAATAACTCACACTTTTTGTGTACCCTGAAGGAGAAAGAAGCTCTGGTGGGCACTGGATCCCAAGCCACGCTCCTGTCCAAAAAGGCCTTTGACCAACTAAACTCAGGACGGAGGAGGGTTGCAAAATTTCCCTTACACCACTTCCAGGACAACTCCACAATTTCAACGGGAATGCCATTTCCATCGAAGGGACTGGAAATAAAAATTGGACATCATCGATTAAGGGTTGTCCAACTCCGGGCTACGAGGGCCGAATTAATGTTGGGTTTTCAGGATACCCTTCATTAATATTCATGAGATAATTAAGCATACAATGATTCTAAATGTATGTGCATTTATCCTCTTGAATATTAAAGAGGTATATCCTGAAAATCTGTCAGTATCCCGGGCCTCGAGGCCTCGAAGCCGCGAGGCCTGGATTGGCCAATTCAGTGGTAGTCTTGACTCCAGAGGGCACACCTTGTTTACTGGGGGACGATCTCCTGAGGAGGTTAGCACCTCTGATCGACTGTGTGAACAAGGTCCTCTGGACCCAGACTAACCGGCCTATGAAATTAAAAATGAGTACCAATTATGTAAGCATGAATGGTACTTGTCATTTTATCATACGACAGTCAGAGAAAGTAGAATTCCATTTAAAAAATAACCAGGTCCCAGACATCACTGTCCTCTCTTTAGGAGGACGAACTGGTGATGGAACCCTTCTCCATTCTTGAAAATCAACCTTCCTCCCAGTTTTCAGTGGCAATCCACACTGGAAGGGAAAACCCTGAAATTGTACACCAGTTCAAAATCAGAAGAGACATTGAGTACCGTGAAACCAGACCAAAGTCTGAAGGACATTTAAAAAAAAGGGTGAATAGTTAGTTATTCAGAAAACTCCCAAAAGATCAGACCATTCCCAGATTTAAATTGATTGACAAATGGGAAGAAGGCCTGGAAACTCCATATTCCAAACATCTCCTGCCTAGCAGGTGTATGCTAAAAATGTCCATTGGCAACAAAAGCATAGAGCATAATTGTTGGGTCGTGAGAGATGTTTCTTCCGCCTTTTATTTAGGTAGTGACATTCTCAACCGATTTGCAATTAATTTGGACCTAATTAATAATAAAGTAATAAAGCCTGGTCCTGGCTTGGGGGTATCCCCATGGGCTTTGACAACACTGAAAAAGCATTCCGGTCAGCTAATTTGCTGCCCTGTGCCATTGAAGTTCAATTATGAGAAACGGTTATCATCCCAGGACAGGTGTGACGATTTACCATTGCCCTCAAAATTAAGAAAGGACAGCCCCTCAAACATCAGGACGCCTATACAAATTTAAATTCCCATCTCCAACAACAAGGTTTGTATTTGGGCTATCAGTATAAGCGTATTACTGAAGTTTAGGATTTAAAGGAATAATATACGCTTAATGTGACACTAATTTTAAGTGATATTAGGATGTCATGTGTTTTTAATGTTTATGTACACGTGAACATTAATTGTTTGGTGTTGTAAGTTGTTATGTATGTATTTTAATATCTTTGTATGATCATCTAGGTGTATTTATTTTTACATTGATTTGTATTAAAATTGGTCTATGTACAGTTAGTGAATTTAGTCTGTTATTGATTTAAGACTCTTTAGATTCCCTGTGTTGTTGGATGAGTTGATATTGGACACACACTGAAATACTTTCCTTTGATTGTATTTTTCATAGTGTTGCGAACTCAGTAGGAAGGCATTGGGTTCACAGTGGCAGTACCATTGTGAGATATATGCATTGTATTTAAATCTGACACCTTTAGTAGACCTAGAAAACAACACCATTTGAATATTGGTGGATAACAGCGACCCTCAAAGTATCACTTTGGGCGCAGACACCTTTATTGGAAAGGCGGTTGATGCCCAACATTATTCTATTGATTTAGGTAATGAAATTATGGGACCACTCCCAAACGACTGTTTTGACATCAGCAACAGTATGCCTCCAGGAAAGATGTTTACTAGGCATGGGGGAATTTCTTGGTGTACTCTTCCTGCCCCCAGGGGGTGGAAGAGATGACCTGTGACATCAGGAGGGAGGTGGTAGTGGTCAGAGTCAAGGACCACTACTTCAAATCCCTGGAACCTCCTGTTCAGTTCAACACCATCAGAAGAGGTCTCTCCACCCAACTAGAGGATACTGCTGAAAGTGCAGAGCCTGAGGTCTTTCCAAGTTTCAAGCAGGTGGTTGAGTAAACGATCAATCTTGCCGATGCCAGTAAGACTGAGGAGCAAAGACAAAAGCTGAAACAGTTCTTCCTGCAATTCCAAGATATCTTTTCAGAGGACTCATACGAATGTGGACACATCTCTATTCATTCAACCACCAGACCCACGGACCCCGATATGGCTCCAGTATTTGTGAAACAGTGCCGGTTACCTCTGGCATCCATGGAGTCACTCACACAGATTATTAAGAATGTACATTGATCAGGGACTGGCACAGATCCCAGGGTCAAAGGTGTACACTGCCATTGAGCTGATCAACGGCTAGTGGACAGTACACATGAGTAGGGAAGACCAGTACAAGTGCGCCTTTACCTTCGGGGGGGCAGCAATATACGTGGACCCGAACCCCCTTTTGGACACATAAACTCTGGCAATGAGTTGGGCGAAAGGGGAAACCTGGCCTATGTAGATGATGTTCTGATCAAGAACTCAACTGTGGAGGAACATATAGCAGAGATCTGCTATGTTCTAGCACAGTTGCAGAAAGCCGGAACAAAACTGGCCATTCAGAAGGCACACGGTGTAAGATGCAAGTGAACTTGTTAGGGCACGAGATCACCCCTCAAGGTCTTAATCACCAGGAGAAGAAGGTGGAAGCCTTAATGAAATTGACAGACCCTACTACAAGAATTAGGAAGCCTCATTGAACTCACTAATTATAGTTGAAAGTTCATTGTAGACTACGCAGAGGTCGCTCGATGCTTGGTCCATTTATAGGCTGGAGTCAAGTGAGAGTGGGGTCAGAACAAGCAAGGAGAAGAAGGCGGAAGCCTTCATGAAATTGAAAGACCCTACTACTCTGCAAGAATTAAGAAGCCTCCTTGAACTCACTAATTATTGTTGAAAGTTCATTGTAGACTACACAGAAGTCACTCAATGCTTGCTCCATTTATAGGCCGGAATCAAGTGGGAGTGGGCTCTGCAACAAGCCACTGCAGTCAAACAACTGAAAAGAAGCCTTTCCCAAGCTCCTTGTTTGGCTTACCCCATAAAGAAGAGGCGGTTCTTCTTGGAGTGCTTCTCAGATACTTGCCTAAAAGCAGTGTTGCATCAAAAACATGACACAGGCAACAAAGTGTTCTCGTACGGGAGCAAGACTTTATCCTCTGTGGAGGAAAAATGCAATGACTGCAAAAAGGTACTCTCAGCAAGGGTGTGGGCATTGAAAAATTACCGCCCATTCATCCAGGGGGAGCACATCATTGTCGAGACTCCTCACCAACCCTTGCAATATTTAAAAAAGTGATAGAATCCAGGCAGGGAACGTTAGTAATTCCAGAATTACTTCCTGGATTCTGTCCATGCAAGGCTTCCCTGTGGAGGACAGATATGGCCAAAACAAGAAGAGTCCCGTAGCACAAGAGTTTTCGGACTTGCATGATGGTGCCCAAGAAAACTGTCTTGAGGACGAAAGTCTAATGACCAACAACATGGAGGTGTACTTAACCTTCCTGCGCAAGGTCTATGAAGAAGGCACGTGTGAGGGGATACACAGTTTATTTGGATGGGTGTTCCTATTATGTTGATAACAGAGAAAAGGAACTAGTGGCTGGCATTGGGAATGCATGAGTGAATGATACATCAGAAAATAGGACCCTGGAGTAGTTAGGTGGCAGAGTTTATGGCCATTCATCAAGCCATCCTCACTACAGTGCACCACAAACTCAAAGAACTGGTCATAATCACTGTCTCTGCTTATGTCAGGAATGGGTTCATGGAGCACCAGATGAACTGGACAAGGCATGCTTTGTGCCAACAATAAACCATTAAAGCATGTCAAACTGATCCAGTCAATTGATAATCTGGTGACCTCCAATGAGATGACCATCTAGTGGAAGAAAATAAGAGGTCATTCCAAAATAAAGGGGCCAGATAAGACTGGTAATGACCTAGCTGGCCGAAACCGGAGCTCTGCAAGGGGGTTTCATAGAAACGGAATCCCTGCTGGATGAAATCCAAGTGGCCTATGTCACAATGTCACAAACTCATATGAATAGTTAACTCTCGACTGCCCATTGGAGAAAGGATACCCCAGATGCAGATTTGATCACTGCCCAGAAAGAGGACCCAATCATTGGACATTTTATCGACATATTGAAGACCCTATGAGTTTCCCTCTAACAGAGTCGGATCATGCCGGTAAAGAGAATTTCCTGGTGTTGATGAGGTTTTCCAAGATTTCCCAGATTCTAGAGGTAAAAAGAAAATTCCACATTGCCTACTGCCCAGCCTTGAGCAGGGGGCAGGGGGCAGAGAATACAACAAGACAATTGTGAGCCTCTTAAAGACGTTTGTGGCAGACTCTGGACCCAGTTGGGTCATCCGATTACTGCTTGTCCTGATGGCCATTAGGTCTACACTATCTTCTGCAACTAAAATGTCTCCATTTGAGCTTATGACCGGATAGAAAATGGTGTTACCTCAGCATTTGCTCTATAGACCTCAGGAGCAGACACTGATAAATGCGTCCATCACTCATGAGTACATTAAAAACTTAAGGAAGCACCTTCAGCATAATTTTTCTTACGCTCAGTGCAATTTAGAAAAGTCAGCTGAAGGGATGAAAACATATGATCTAACGACAACCAGGAAGGAGTACGAGGTAGGGGACAAGCAAGGTTTACCTGTACAATTTTCAAAGGAATCAGACCAAGGAGTGGAAATGTCTTCTGTCTTTGTGTGGCGCCTTTGAAATTGTAGATAAAATATCAAGTGCTGCTGTGGGATGTTTTTACCCATGCATCCGAGCCTTACCAAAAAAAAAAAAAACTTGTGCATTACTGGCATTGAAAACATCATGATGGCCAGATCTTCCCAGAAAATGCCCAGGGAAATGCATGAAGAATAGGCTGCGACCCATTTTTGCCGATGTTATGGGCACAGTAGGGCACTGCCTAAAACCACCATTGGACTACCCACACAGTAGCCTGAAACCATTGGGAATGGCAATGCTGATTGCCAAAAGCAACCTAGAACTGAGGGGAATTCATTTTCTTAAATCCCAAAAATGGTTGCATTACCAGTACTCACCACTATCAGAAAGCCGGCGTTTTAAAACAACACCAGACATTTGTGTAAAACTGAATAAATGAACCCAAAGCAAGCCAAAGAAAGACTTACTGAGAGGTGGATACAATGTAAAGTTATATTCTGAAGTGACTTGAAGGTTTATAACAAGACTGGCTGAGCTCTGCAGGTCTGCAGCGGCTTAAACTGAAACTGGATTTAAAATTACCAAAAATCGAAATGTCTAAATAAACTGAGGGACAGACTTGTGACTGCCACATAGTTTGTCAGTGTTAAAATGTCATAGTTTTGAACTTAGAATCAGCATTCTAGCTGCATATGTAAAAATTGTTAGTTTTATTTGAATACAGAAAACTGGGTAACTAAAAGTGACATTAGCTGGGGCCTGGCTTAAGGAACTGGATTCTGCCTGACAACTTCCCCCCAATTGGAGTGAAACTGGATCCACAGCAGTTCTCAGGCCTGGCTGCATTCTGAGGGGAGGTTACCCCTCTCTGATTGAATTACCAAGGGACTGCTAGAGACTAAACAAAGGACCCAGGCAGAGGGTTTATTGGGGGGAGGCCATAAATGGCTTCCTCTTGAACAATGTGCCTTCCAGGGCCCAGGCAGATGGTTTATCGGGGGAATCGTAAAATAGCTTCCTCTTGGCAGAAGCTGGGATTGGCAGGGTCTCTGAGCTTGGCAGAAACTGGATAAACTGGTTTCTCCACCATGTGACCTGGGAAGACACACCCCTGTTGGCCAGAATATGATTTTAAGAAAGATGTATAACTCATGGTGCGGACTTGTCAAAATTATTTAAATGATACCATAGTTCTTGTGATTTTTCTGTGCACGTTTTAAGACGCGTTGGGAATTTGTGTGATGTTCTGGGGCAAAACCCTGCTATTTATGTATACTACAGACTCTGTGTTTAAGCTAGAGACATGGGAATTTACTGGAGTATGTATGGACAGGCCGTGTATATGTGTATAATTTTTAATGAAAAACCAATATTGCAAAACCAGTTAAAAAACGCAAAATGTTGCTGTTTCTGAATGCAAGCTCTTAGAAACATCAGAGTTTGAACAGAGTATA
Organism: Ambystoma mexicanum; assembly: GCF_040938575.1. Classification (NCBI taxonomy): domain Eukaryota; kingdom Metazoa; phylum Chordata; class Amphibia; order Caudata; family Ambystomatidae; genus Ambystoma; species Ambystoma mexicanum. The sequence goes on from NC_090921.1 coordinate 706,555,281, forward strand.
CCTCATGTGATACGTGATGGGTGCATGTAATTTCAAACGACTGTGTATCTATGAAATATGTCTTTAGGTCAAATATAGATTTGTGGGCAAACTGACCAGGGGAGGATCCTCTGACCCATAAAACCTACAGCATCACCATGACACACATTTCCTTCCCCCAATCAAAGCAGTGCGGAAAGCTTGACCAATGGGCAGTTGAAAGAGGGGCTGGCTAGTGATGCTGCACACACACCCACTTTCAAAAGACATAAAAAGAGCCACTGGAAGCTAGAGAGGACATTCAAATCCAGTTGCTGCAACGCGCTCTGCCGGACCATAAAACATCCAGAAGATACCAGATTCAACACTTAGACTTTAAAACTCCAAAGAACTTGATTCAGAACTCAAAGCAAGGGCCTAAACACACAAACTGAGAACTCTTCTCAGTAGGCCTCAGCATCCAGCAAACCTAACAGCAGTAGCAGCATCCAGGAGCCGTGCAGATCAGCGCTGGGTCCAGAGAAAGCTGTGCAGAAAGATCCAGAAGCAGTGCTGTACCCAGAGAAAGCAGAGCAGTATCCAGAACCAGAGGCCAGAGATCCAGAGTGACCCAGACCGCTGTTAGCAGAACCAGAGAGCTGACCCAGATCACTGTGAAGTGCCGAGACCAGAACCGGAGTCCAGTCCAAGACCTGACCAGATCCGTGGGGAGGCCTATTTCAAAATATATTGTGAGTACCTAGCAGAACTGTGCAGAAACAATCTCTTAGTTAAAATAATATAATTCAATCTATTTTAATCTAACCAGAACTGCCTCCTAACTGTCACCTGTCATTTTCTAGCGGCAAGCTGTAACCTGTCGCTTTGAACTTTTAAAATTTCAAATCCGAAAAACTACCTTTATTTGATCGTCCGTATCTCTGGAACCGTTTGTGTAACTTTCCTCTGAAAGCTTAGAATCTCAACTTTTCAATAAGCTTAGAACCAACTTGCTACTCCTTATACTTTTGCCGTAATCACGATTCTCGCACTTGCGAATTTCGCCGCGATTTGCAATTTGGCCCGATTTCTTTACTTGTAAAAAGATAACTGCTTTGGCCTGAACTGCTTAAGAACCATCCCTGAATCATTGCTAGAGTGAGCCTGAACTCATATTAACCAGATACCACTCACCCTGAACCTCCTGAAGGGAATTAAAAGCATTTTCAGCATATTTCTCACTGCATTGTCATCATATTCAAAGCCTTTTGCCTGTGTTTCAAACTTCTGTAGTCTAAGCTTGCTGGGGTGAACTGAATTACATTTGATTGCATTTCTAAGAACTGTGTGCTCTCCCCTTCATTTACTTACATTGCATAAGGGGGGGGGAGTGGATTGCCAGAGAAAAGTGATTACATTGTTTTGTTGAAATCATATTGATTATTTTCTGTATTGCATTTTCATTCAACATTGCATCCATCTGAAACTAGATAAAGCATTCTCTACCATCTTATTCTTCTGTTCCTATTCCCAAGCGTGCTACCTCATCCTTTATACTACTCCTGGGTAATCAAATCAGTTTGTTAGAAGAACATTACCCATTGTTGTTAACTGCTCATGTTCTGAAGTGTGATATTAATTATTAATTTATCATAAAAGTGTGATATATATATATTGTTTAGTTGATAAACCTTTTAAACTTGCAAAACAGAACTACTTCTTGGCTCAGTGGGGTCAGGGGGGTTCCAAGAGAGGGGTGTTATATAGGGGTAGTCATCCAGAACTCATGAACTGGACATAAAGATATATCAATAAGGGTTTCCATTCAGCATCCCAGACTAGGCATTGATTTAGCTGTAGTGCTGGATTGAATCCTCTTACAAAGTGGGGGCTCGAGCCGGACGTTTGGGTTAGATCTACCACTTGTGCAGATTAATAAAGTGTGCCAGCTGACCAGATACACATATCCGGTCAGATCACCATGCTGTGTTACGCTGTAAAGCACTCCTCAAAGGAACGCTCTAAGGAAAAGGTCTGTTTTGCAAAAATAAAATACAAACTTCTGTAAGTCAGGAAGGAACTTAAATTCCAGAATGATGACCTTGGTAGATATAAAAATAGCCAGAGAGCACTTCTTACATAAGATATTTGTGAGAGGTGAGTGGACTCATCAGGACCAGACGGTCTGGTTGCAGGCAATCGCACCCCAGATCACTGAAACAGGGTCAGATATATGGAGAGACCAGGGTCCCTTACATGTGGCCCTGAGTGAACTATATATGTCCCCTAAGGCCAAGGATGAGCACAACAAGATTGCCAGGGTAGCGGCATATTTATATTTACATATGGGAGCCATGCAGGACAAATGTGCTGAAGGCCAAGATCTGGCGAGTAGGCAACTGCTGGCATTACAGAAGGCCCAATCTGATCTGGACTCTTCTGAGCAGAGGCTGCAGAGGAGCCTGGAGTCAGAAAATGATAGTAGGCAGTATATCATTAAAATAAAAGAGGACATGATATACTGCAACAGGAAAAGGCTGACCAGGGTACCAGAATTCTGGCCTTGCAGAAGGAACGCCAAGACAGTTTGGACTCCCTACTGCAGAGCCAGAAAAAGCTGGAGCAACAGATCAATTTCAACAGGGCATGCACAGGTAGCCACCCTGCAAATCTAACTAGACAGAGAGAAAGAGGAGAGCAATAAACTGATCCTGAAAGACCTGGATACCCAGGCAGAGTTTGATCAGGAGCGCCAGAAAGCTGGTGCCTTCCAAAGGCAAAGGGACGACCTGACGGTACAGATGCAGACTCTTAGTCAGGAAAGGGACACCTTAGGCCAGGAAGTCTGCCACTTAAAAAGAAAAATGGAAGAAAATCTCCTGGCCCACCAGGGACTGGGTGACCTCCAAAAAGAACACCAGGACTTGCTAGAGCACACCAGGAGGGTGGAGGAAGCTCTGGCAAGACAGGAGCAGGCCAGTAGGGATGGGACTCAGGCGGTAACCCTCCTGCAGCAAAGACTGGCCCAGTGCTCCAGGACCAATCAGGAAACGCAGAGAGAGAATGCGGTTCTCTGCCAGCACAATGATAGGCTCCAACAACAGGTAGCAATGCAGGAGAGACTGATAGAGTCTAGTAAGGCCTTAACTGAGGAACTGAAGGCGCAGGCTCTTGCATTGCAACAGGGAGCAGGGGCGGATAGAGACCAGGTTCGCTGGGAAAGGGAAATTCCTGAGCATAACCTCAGGAGCCCTAGTACCAGAGGCCTTTATCTCTCTCAGTCCCTGGACTCTGCCACCCACATGTCCCCTGGCGCACATGAGCACCGGGCCACAGGGATGGCAGATTACTATCCAGCCAGAAGCATGGGGCTCATAGGCCAGTACCTCCCAGGAATGGATGGGCGGGCATCCGGGTATGGGCACCCAAGCACAGTGCAATTTAGTGGGGAACCCCAGGAGAATAGGCCCATTAAGGGCATCCTGAAAACTTCTGCCCAGTTAGGTCAGTGGGGGGTACCCATCAAATCCTGGCAGCAAGGAGGAATCTGAAGACTCCTCTGAACGGCGCAGGACACAGGAGACCAGGTCCCCACATTCTGCCAGCCATTCCCAGGCTCGCAGAATCTGGGAAAACCTGGAAGATCAGTCAGGAACCTCTGGGAGCAGTGCCTCTGAGTCAGAGGATGAATGGACCAGGGTTACCCGAACCAAAAAGGCCAATAAGGCAAAAAGGGCCTTGCTTAAGGACCCATTGAAGCAAATAAAGGCAATAAGGAGTGTCATCACGCCTTATCACAAGAACGCCAAGTATTCTGTTTGGGAACACTTGGAGCTTTACGAGCAAATGATGGAGACTTTCCATTTGAAGGACAGCCAAAGCTGTATTCAATATGTAAAGTGGACCTTCTCACCAGAATACTCCAGTTTCCTTGCGGGGCTGGAGGACCAAAATCATTTAAGATGTTCCACCTATAAGGCGGCCATCTTGAAACATTTTTCTGTTCACAGAAATCCTCAAGAGGCTCGCAAGGCAGCCTACAATTTGCAATGTGGGGAGGATCAGGCCCCACAAGAATTTGTGCAAGAACTGAAACGTGCCTTTGCGCAGACCACCAGAAGGGTGTGCACAGACAGCAGAGAATTTATCAATACTTTTTTCCATGCCTTGCCCAAATACATCATGATCCAGCTCGTGAGAGATTTTCACGAGAAAAGATCTTTAGACTGGGTCATTGAACAGGCTACCCGGATCTATGAGGTGCAGAAGCCCATAAAAAATAAAAATAATGCGCCCAAAAACCCCAAAAACAACAGCACCCCTGCTGCTGCCAAGGTGGCAGAGGTAAAGGTTGCCCCCGTTTTAGACTTGGAGATGGGGGGGCCTAAAAACCTACCTGCACCTAATAATCCTAAGCCCAGAAAGCCCTCGGGCCAGTCACAGACAGGGAGTCGAGGAGGTAGTCCCACAAATGGGGTCCCCCGCTCCCCTGACTATGTAAGTCCCCGCTACAAGGGAAACCGACCAATCCTGGGTTATGTGTGGACTCCTCCAGCCCAAGGGGCGGATCCAGCCAAGCACCGGACCAGGGAAACTTCCCTCCTCAACTTCCCCCAGGTGGGCAGAAATTCTCCAAATCCTGGGCAGAACTTTTTCCCCAGGTATCCACCCAATTTCCAGCCCCAAAATCCTCCACCCTTCTTTCCCCAATTCCCTGAGCCCAGACAACCTAAACGGGGAGAGGGGAGGCCAAGGGTGGAGGGGTACCAAAATCTTCCCAACCAGGGGTACTACCAGAGAAGGGATAGCTACCCTTCCCGGGATCAGCCCAGGGGAGAAAATAGAGCCCCGTATCAGCCTGAGCGGGTTTCCCAGTTAGAGCGCCAGGTCCAAAATATGGCACGGGATCTGGGTCACATACTGAGGGCTCAACAGAACCCTCAGATGAGCATGCCACTGCAGAATGCCCCAAACTCTGGCCCATGTGCTCCAGAACAATGACGGGGCCGCACCCCGATAACACACCGGTTCCCAGGGTGGAGGCACAAGAGGAAGGGGGGTGTAAAGCCTTGGAGGAAGCTTCCTTCCCAACTTGTAAACAGCTCCTAGAAATCCAGGAACCGGAAAAAAAATCTCCTGCCCCTGAAAGCCTGCCTCCCAAGGAGCAGAGGGGGGTAGGAGAAACAAAGGACCCAAACAGACCCACTTTGTGGAGGAAGTACAGGTCTTCCAATTTGAGGGAGAGGGATCCTCAGAAGATCCTGGGAAAAGGATCTTCCCCTTCAGAGATGGGGGAACTCCTCCCAAGGAAAAATGGGTCCCAAGGGATGTCAATTCAGACTGGGGAGATATGGAGACTGAGCTACCGCCGCCCATCATCTCACCCCAGAACCCACAATACCGAAATCCCCTGGTTCAAATCCATCCTGGTGACTGCCTCCAAAAAGGGGGGGGTGGCCCAGAACCGGAACCAGGGGAACCCACAATGGCTCTGATCTCCAGTTGCCAACTTTTTCTTTCAGATTCCCAAGGTTCTCCACAGAAGTCTGCCCAAATCTATTCGCTAGCAATGTCCAAAACCAGAAAGTTAGCCCACCAGTTGTCCAAAAATGTGCATTATCTGTGCCCCCTTGAGGAGAAGGAGGGAAGATACTATGCCCCGGTACAAGTACAGGGGCAGGGTACAATTTTGGCACTAGTGGACACTGGATCCCAAGCTACCCTTCTGTCCGAAAGGGCCTTTGCAGAACTAAATGCAGGAAGGGGGGAGAATTACCGTATACCTCTCACTTCTCTTCCTGGACAACTGCAGAACTTTGACGGGAAGGAAATTCTCGTTGAGGGGACTGCAGACTTAGACATTAAAATTGGGCGACACAAGGTGAAACACCCGGTCATAGTAGTGACTCCAGAGGGCACCCCTTGTTTACTAGGGAATGACCTCCTGAGAAGTTTGTCACCCCTAATAGATTGTGTAAACAAGGTCCTCTGGACCCAGACTAGGCGACCAATAAAATTAAAACAGAGTGTCAACCATGTTAGTTTAAACGGCACCTGCCACATGGTTGAACAAAAATCTGACCAAGTAGAATTTCACTTCCAGAACAACCAAATTCCAGACGTGACAGTAATAGCAGTAGGACAACAGACTGGTGATGGGGGGTCCTCTCCATTTCTGAAAATCAACCTTCCTTCCAGTTTAAAGTGGCATTCCACACTGGAAGGAAACACCCTGAAATTCTTTACTAATCCACAATCAGAAACTCCCACTCCTATAGTCCAGAAAGATGTGAAATCAGCTCAGAGCCTGGCTGATATTCAGCAAATTGGAGAGCAGTTGTTCATCCCTGTTCAGTTAAATAATGGGAAGGACTCTGTTCTCGCTCGAGTGTGTGTGAACAACGGTAAGAGCTTCATCAGCAAAGCCATGTTCCGCCAACTCCCAAAAGATCCAGCCATTCCCACATTCAAACTGATAGACAAATGGGAAATGGACCTGGAAGCACCCAATTTCAAACATCTCCTGCCAAGCAGGTGTATGATCAAAATCTCCATTGGCAACAAGAGCATAGTCCACAATTGTTGGGTCGTGCGAGGCGTCACTGCCGCTTTTTACTTAGGCAGTGACATTCTCAATCGCTTTGCCATTAGTTTGGACCTAATAAACTTCAAAGCTTGGTCCCGATTAGCAGATAATCCCATGGGCTTTGATGATCTAGAAAAAGCATTTAGGTCAGCTCAATTGCTACCTTATGCAGTTGAAATTCAGATCAAAGAGGAAGTCACCATCCCAGAAAGGACCCGACAATTCTCCCTGGAAGTGAAAGTTAAAAGAGGACAATATTTGCAAAACCCTGATGCTTATATACATCTAAATGCTTCTCTCCAACAGCAAGGGTTAGGGGTAAACCCAACTCCATTAGTCAGCATAGAACTTGACACCATTCCAATAGAGGTGGATAACAGCGACTTAAAGAGTATTACTCTAGCCGCAGGCACCATTATTGGAATGGCGGTTGATGACCGACATTTTTCCATTGATTTACGAAAAAATGAACTGTTAGGACCAATCCCCAAGGACTGCTTTGACAGTGACAGTGATGACAATACAACACCAGACAGGATTTTTACCCGGCATGGGGGGAACTTCCTGGTGTACACTTCTTGCCCTTATGGTAAGGAGGATGTGACTTGTGACTTCAGAAGGGATGAGGTGATTTTCCAGGTTCATGAAGGCTGCCTTTCCCACCTGGGGCCTCCAGTCCAAATCAGCGCTCTGACCAGGGACTTCTCCACCCAGCTGGATGAGGCCGCTGAGATAGCCAAACCAGAAGTCTTTCCAGGCTTCAGGCAGATGGTGGAAGAGAGAGTCAACCTAGCTGATGCCTGTGTGACTCTGGAACAAAAGCAAAAGTTGAAACAAGTTTTCTTGGATTTCCAAGATCTCTTTGCGGTAGACTCACATGACTGTGGTCGCACCGACATCCACACAACAACAATTCCCACGGACCCTGGAATGACTCCAGTGTTTGTGAAGCAATATCGTTTGCCTCTCGCATCCATGGAGTCCCTTACTGAAATAATTAAGAACCTTGAGTCTCGGGGGATAATTAGTCCAATACACAGCACCTTCAATAATCCGGTGCTGGGAATATTGAAGTCGAACGGCCAGTGGAGACTCTGCGCCGACCTTAGGGAGCTCAACAAACGGGTCCATACTTCCCGATGGCCTCTGCTCTACATTGACCAAGGGCTGGCCCAGATCCAGGGGTCACAGGTATTCACTGCAATAGACCTGACCAATGGATACTGGACCGTGCCTGTCAGTAGGGAGGACCAATACAAGCTGGCTTTTACCTTTGGGGGCCAGCAGTACACATGGACCCGGACTCCCTTCGGATACCTCAACTCCGGCAATGAATTCAACATTTTCCTACATAAGGCCATCCCCTACCTGGGTGCGAGGGGTAACCTGGCTTATGTAGATGATGTCCTCATCAAAAGTTCATCTGTGGAGGAACACATAGCGGAGATCCGTTATGTTCTGACCCAGTTGAGGGCCGCTGGAGCAAAACTTTCCTTTCAGAAAGCACAGTGGTGTAGAACCCGTGTTAATTTCTTGGGGCATGAGATTACTCCTCAGGGTCTCTGTCCCCAGGAAAAGAAAGTGGAAGCACTTCAGAAACTGAAAGACCCCACAACTCTGCGGGAACTAAGGAGCCTCCTTGGACTGACTAATTACAGCAGAAAGTTAATTGAGGACTACGCAGAGATCACCAGACCCCTGATTCATCTCCTGAAGGGGGGGGTCAAGTTGGAATGGGGTCCAGAACAAGCCGAGGCGGTAAGACAACTCAAAAGAAGCCTCTCACAAGCGCCTTGCCTAGCTTACCCTGTCAGAAACAAGGAGTTCTTCCTGGAGACGGGGTTCTCTAATACGTGCTTGACGGTAGTGTTATACCAAAAGCATGACAAGGTCAATAACCTCCTACGCGAGCAAAACTTTATCCTCTGTGGAGGAAAAATTCAACGATTGTGAGAAGGCACTCATGGCAATGGTGTGGGCATTGAAGAATTACAGCCCGTTTATCCATGGGGAACACATCATAGTGGAGACTCCACACCAGCCTCTGCAATATCTCCAGAGTGACAGAATCCGGGCCGGAAACGTGAGTAATTCCCGAATTACTTCCTGGATTCTGTCAATGCAAGGCTTTCCTGTGGAGGTCAGATATGGCCAAAACAAGAAGAGTCCCCTCGCGCAAGGTCTGGCTGACTTGCATGATTGTGCCAGAGAAAACTGTCTCGAGGACGAAAGTCTAAAAATAAAGGACAACATGGAGGCATACCTTAATTCCCCACACAAAGTCTTTGAAGAGGACAAGTGTGAGGGAATGCCCACTGTCTATGTGGATGGATGCTCTTACCATGTTGACAACAACGGGGAGAAAGAGCTGGTGGCTGGCGTAGGGAATGCATGGGTGAAGGAGTTCCCAGAACCCTCCGCCGGATACAAAATTGGTCCCCGAAGTAGTCAGGTGGCAGAATTGATGGCTGTGCATCAGGCCATCCTCACTGCTGTCCAACATCAACTCCACGAACTGGTCATAATCACTGATTCGGATTATGTACGGAACGGGTTCGTGGAGCACCTGGTTAATTGGAAAACCAGAGGCATATTATGTGCTAATAACAAACCCCTGAAACATGAGAAGTTAATCCAAAACATTGATGATCTGGTCACCTCGAAGGGGATGACCATCTATTGGAAGAAGATCAAGGGTCATTCCAAAGTAGAGGGACCAGACAAAACTGGAAATGACTTAGCTGATCAGCTGGCCAACACCGGGGCCATCCAAGGGGATCTAATCGAAGTAGAGTCCCTGTTGGGGGAAATCCAGGTCACTGCTATCACTAGGTCCCAGACAAATGCTCACAATGATCTTTCAACTGCCCAATGGAGCAAGGAGACCCCTGATGCTGATTTGATTACAGCTCAGAAGGGGGATCCAATTATTGGTGAGTTTTACCAACACCTTGAGGACCCTGAGAACTTTCCCCTGACGGATACCGAGTACATTGGGAAAGAGGACCTAAGAGTGTTGATGAAATGTCCAAAAATGTTCCGGATCCAAGACGGTTTGTTGGTAAGGAAATCCAAAGCTGGCCATGATCAGTGGGTGGTTCCTACCTCCTTCCGAAGCCTGATGTTAAGTCACGCCCATGATGCGGCTACCGCCGGTCATAGGGGGTTTCATACAACACTTGAGATCTTAAGAGAGGTTGCCTACTGGCCACACATGGGCCAGGACCTCAACCAATATTTGAAGGGTTGTCTTGTGTGTGCACAATTTCAGCCAACATCCCTCACACACGGGCGCCTCTCCAAAAGAGGGGAATGACACTCCCATGGTCAGATTTACAAATCGACTTTGTAGGCCCCGTGATTCGCTCCGCTAGGGGGAATAAGTACATGTTGACTGTGACATGCTTGTTTACCAAGTGGGTGGAATGTCTCCCAGCCCCAAACTGCAGGGCAGAAACGGCAGCTGCCTTGATGATTAACCACATCTTTTCCCGTCTTGGTCTACCTCAAAGGATTGAGTCAGACAGAGGTAGCCACTTCACCAGTGAAGTGATGACAAAGATGTGGGAGATACTGGGGGTCAAGAGAAAGTTACATATTGCTTACCGGCCAGCTTCTTCTGGGGCAGTAGAGAGATATAACCGAACCATTGTGAGCATATTAAAGAAGTTTGTGGCAGATTCTGGGCCAAGTTGGGATATCCGATTACCTCTGGTCCTAATGGCCATCAGATCTACCCCTTCATCTGCAACCAAAATGTCACCATTTGAGTTGATGACTGGACGCAAGATGGTGCTTCCCCAGCATTTGCTGTACAGAACCCAAGAGCAAACGTTGATAAATGCCTCCACAGCTCATGAGTATGTGGAGAATTTAAGGAAACACCTTCAACATGCTTTTGACTATGCTCAGCAGAATCTAGAAAGATCAGCCGAGAGTATGAAGACCCACTATGACCTGAAAACTTCCAGGAAGGAATATCAGGTGGGGGACCGGGTCTATCTATACAATTTCCAAAGGAACCAGGCCAAACAGCGAACATTTTTGCCTACATGGATGGGACCCTTTGAGATTATAGACAAGATCTCCCCTGTGGCCTACAAGATCCGCATCCCCAAAGGCGGTTTGGCAGAGGGGGAAGACAAGTGGGTACATATAAATCAGCTAAAGTGTTGCCATCCCAGGCACACTCTGCAACAACTGGAGGAATCCTCTGGAATCCTAGAGGGTACTGTCTCGGATTAATTCAGTTCTAACTTAAAATATCCTACATATCGCCTATCAAATTCTGAGTTTCTCAATGTGGGTGTTTTGGTTTTTGAATGCAAAAAGAAATGTGCATGTTCATATGTTTTGACTATAAATTTATATGCCACCCCACTATATCAATGGTGGGGGAAAAATGTCTATGAATAGGTATTGCCGCTCTTCCTTTGTCGTCCTAGGAGAAAGAAAACCTTGAGACTGGCCAGGGAGGACGATCCGGAGACCGGGAGCAGAGATGCAAGGGGCCCGGGGTACCGCCCAACCCTCACATCAGGACCGGCGAGGAGAACCGATCGATCCGACCGGATGGAGAAAAAGATGCTGAACTGTGCCATCTATTGGAAGAAGATGAGGAGAACATCCCAGATCTTGCGAGTTCCATCAGTGAAACAGAATGGCCATCACAAGAGGGGGGCTTGTGGGATGTTTTTAGCCATGCATCCGAGCCCCAACAAAAAAAAAAAAAACTTGTGCATTACTGGCATTGAAAACATCATGATGGCCAGAGCTTCCCAGAAAATGCCCAGGGAAATGCATGAAGAATAGGCTGCCATCCATTTTTGCCGATGTTATGGGCACAGAAGGGCACTGCCTAAAACCACCATTGGACTACCCACACAGTAGCCTGAAATCATTGGGAATGGCAATGCTGATTGCCAAAAGCAACCTAGAACTGTGGGGAATTAATTCTCTTAAATCCCAAAAATGGTTGCATTACCAGTACTCCCACTATCAGAAAGCCGGCGTTTTAAAACAACACCAGACATTTGTGTAAAACTGAATAAATGAACCCAAAGCAGGCCAAAGAAAGACTTACTGCGAGATGGATACAATGTAAAGTTATATTCTGAAGTGACTTGAAGGTTTATAACAAGACTGGCTGAGCTCTGCAGGTCTGCAGCGGCTTAAACTGAAACTGGATTTAAAATTACCAAAAACCGAAATGTGTAAATAAACTGAGGGACAGACTTGTGACTGCCACATAGTTTGTCAGTGTTAAAATGTCATAGTTTTGAACTTAGAATCAGCATTCTAGCTGCATATGTAAAAATTGTTAGTTTTATTTGAATACAGAAAACTGGGTAACTAAAAGTGACATTAGCTGGGGCCTGGCTTAAGGAACTGGATTCTGCCTGACAACTTCCCCCAATTGGAGTGAAACTGGATCCACAGCAGTTCTCAGGCCTGGCTGCATTCTGAGGGGAGGTTACCCCTCTCTGATTGAATTACCAAGGGACTGCTAGAGACTAAACAAAGGACCCAGGCAGAGGGTTTATTGGGGGGGAGGTCATAAATGGCTTCCTCTTGAACAATGGGCCTTCCAGGGCCCAGGCAGATGGTTTATTGGGGGAATCGTAAAATAGCTTCCTCTTGGCAGAAGCTGGGAGGGGCAGAGTCTCTGAGCTTGGCAGAAACTGGATAAACTGGTTTCTCCACCATGTGACCTGGGAAGACACACCCCTGTTGGCCAGAATATGATTTTAAGAAAGATGTATAACTCATGGTGCGGACTTGTCAAAATTATTTAAATGATACCATAGTTCTTGTGATTTTTCTGTGCACGTTTTAAGACGCGTTGGGAATTTGTATGATGTTCTGGGGCAAAACCCTGCTATTTATGTAAACTACAGACTCTGTGTTTAAGCTAGAGACATGGGAATTTACTGGAGTATGTATGGACAGGCCGTGTATATGTGTATAATTTTTAATGAAAAACCAATATTGCAAAACTAGTTAAAAAGCGCAAAATGTTGCCGTTTCTGAATGCAAGCTCTTAGAAACATCAGAGTTTGAACAGAGTATACCTCATGTGATACGTGATGGGTGCATGTAATTTCAAACCACTGTGTATCTATGAAATATGTCTTTAGGTCAAATATAGATTTGTGGGCAAACTGACCAGGGGAGGATCCTCTGACCCATAAAACCTACAGCATCACCATGACACACATTTCCTTCCCCCAATCAAAGCAGTGCGGAAAGCTTGACCAATGGGCAGTTGAAAGAGGGGCTGGCTAGTGATGCTGCACACACACCCACTTTCAAAAGACATAAAAAGAGCCACTGGAAGCTAGAGAGGACATTCAAATCCAGTTGCTGCAACGCGTTCTGCCGGACCATACAACATCCAGAAGATACCAGATTCAACACTTAGACTTTAAAACTCCAAAGAACTTGATTCAGAACTCAAAGCAAGGGCCTAAACCCACAAACTGAGAACTCTTCTCAGTAGGCCTCAGCATCCAGCAAATCTAACAGCGGTCGCAGCATCCAGGAGCCGTGCAGATCAGCGCTGGGTCCAGAGAAAGCTGTGCAGAAAGATCCAGAAGCAGTGCTGTACCCAGAGAAAGCAGAGCAGTATCCAGAACCAGAGGCCAGAGATCCAGAGTGACCCAGACAGCTGTTAGCAGAACCAGAGAGCTGACCCAGATCACTGTGAAGTGCCGAGACCAGAACCGGAGTCCAGTCCAAAACCTGACCAGATCCGTGGGGAGGCCTATTTCAAAATATATTGTGAGTACCTAGCAGAACTGTGCAGAACTAATCTCTTAGTTAAAATAATATAATTCAATCTATTTTAATCTAACCAGAACTGCCTCCTAACTGTCACCTATCATTTTCTAGCTGCAAGCTGTAACCTGTCGCTTTGAACTTTTAAAATTCGAAAAACTACCTTTATTTAATCGTCCGTATCTCTGGAACCGTTTGTGCTAGGAACTCAACAAGCCTAGAACCGACTTGCTACTCCTTATACTTTTGCCGTAATCACGATTCTCACACTCGCAAATTTTACCGCGATTTGCGATTTGGCCCGATTTCTTTACTTGTAAAAAGATAGCTGCTTTGGCCTGAACCGCTAAATTTCGTCTGCCTCTTAAGAACCATCCCTGAATCATTGCTAGAGTGAGCCTGAACTCATATTAACCAGATACCACTCACCCTGAATCTCCTGAAGGGAATTAAAAGCATTTTCAGCATATTTCACACTGCATTGTCATCATATTCAAAGCCTTTTACCTGTGTTTCAAACTTCTGTAGTCTAAGCTTGCTGGGGTGAACTGAATTACATTTGATTGCATTTCTAAGAACTGTGTGCTCTCCCCTTCATTTACTTACATTGCATAAGGGGGGGGAGTGGATTGCCAGAGAAAAGTGATTACATTGTTTTGTTGAAATCATTGAGTATTTTCTGTATTGCATTTTCATTCAACATTGCATCCATCTGAAACTAGATAAAGCATTCTCTACCACCTTATTCTTCTGTTCCTATTCCCAAGCGTGCTACCTCATCCTTTATACTACTCCTGGGTAATCAAATCAGTTTGTTAGTAGAACATTACCCATTGTTGTTAACTGCTCATGTTCTGAAGTGTGATATTAATTATTAATTTATCATAAAAGTGTGATATATATATATATTGTTTAATTTTTCTCAAATAAACCTTTTAAACTTGCCAAACAGAACTACTTCTTGGCTCAGTGGGGTCAGGGGGATTCCAAGAGAGGGGTGTTATATAGGGGTAGTCATCCAGAACTCATGAACTGGACATAAAGATATATCAATAAGGGTTTCCATTCAGTATCCCAGACTAGGCATTGAATTAGGTGTATTGCTGGATTGAATCCTCTTACACTGCCTACAAAGTCCACATTCCAAAAGGAGAACAGACGGAAGAAAAATGGTTCCACATAAATCAGTTGAAAAGCTGTCATCCCGACAAGCTTCATGATTGAGGTGCTAAATGAAAGTCGAGCAGAGGAACCATCCGAGAGGTGAAAGGAAAGAGTGAAAACCCCGGATCTAGACTTATAATGAAAGGTGAGTAGTTTAATCAAATATTCTTTGGAAATGTTAAGGAAAAAATATGTTGTGTTGATTTTTTGAAATGGTATGTCTATTCCAATGTAATGTTTTTTTTCTCTCGAATACAGTGTCCATCTTCTGGGGAAATATGTTGTCTAAAAAGTACTGAACCTTTCTTTTCTGTCTATTGCTAGATAATTAACTTCCTCCACTTACAGCATGGGAGAAAGACGGACCCCGGAAAAAGGAAGGAAAGGGGGTTCCATGCTACACCCCCCAACCCAAAGACAGAGGTGGAGGCCGGAGCGCCTACTTCCTAAGGAAGGAAATTGAGCCGGACATGCTCCAACCAAGAGCAAACATTAAAAAAGGGAAAAAAGAAGAACCCCACTCTGCCTTGCTCTTCCTCACGAGAGAATCATGGAAGAACTGGGGTGGGGACATGTGAGATTTAATCAAAGGCCCAAACTAACATAATTGAAAGGCCCACTGGAAAAATGACCTGCAAGTCTCCAAAAACATTCACACTGAAAATTGGCCTATTAAGGCAGACTGTGGGATTCTGCAAATAATACATGCAAGAGCTATGTGAATGGCCAAGCATTGGAAATCGAAAAGGCCTATCTTTCATTGCAAAAGGAAAGGTCGAACTGAAAAGCAGCATTTTTCAGTGAAACTGCCACCCATCAAAAGGTAGTGCACTATGACAACTCAGACCCACTTTTCAGCACAGAACTGAACAGCAGATAATTTAAAGTATACTTCATGAATGACTAAAATAAACAGCCCTATACTTCAGGCTGTCATATTTAAAAAATAATGCTGTGTGCAAAGGAATAAGAATTCAATTGATGCAAAAGCATAGCAAATCATGATCAGTAAAATACACATTATTTCAAAGAATAAAGGCTGATGTTTGAACATGCAACATGCCAGCGCATTTCAGCCAAGGACAATCTGTGGGTCTCTGGGTAGAATCTGCAAATGTCTTCCCCCACTGCAAGCCTGTTGGCCTCTGGATCTGGAAATGGAATTCCGTTGAAGCTCCTGCAACCGCCGGTTATTTACAACTGCAATAAAGTGACAGGCAACCCTGGGTGGTGAACAATATAAGAAAATAGAAGGTTATAAGATCACAATAGTAGGCAACTTCAGGTAACAGGACCGAGTGCCAGATGTAAATATGGCCTAATGGCCTTACAGGGCTGAGGTGAACAGTCTGCTGCCTGATAAAAGTTGATGGGTTGAGGACATCCTTAAGAACACAGATACTTTTACTCTGGCCTTAGAAAAACATTAATCCTAGGAGGCTCTTGTCACATGCTTGCAGAGAAATAAGAGCTGTGATGATAAACTAAATATTATATATGTTAATGATGTGGCCATGGAATTACATTATTTAGCAATTGATGAACGGTTATAGTTACAGACTTGTGGAAGATGTCATTTTAAAGATCATTTCAAGGCGATTTTGCTTAAATAAACGTTATCCACGTGCGACTTATGGAACTGCAATTGCAAGCTAAAATATGTTTCTGGAGGCCCTGAAAATGTCCCCAATGTAAGAATTAGCTAGCTGATGGAGAGTAAAATGAGGTATTTAAAGAGAAAATTGCATGTTTACAACTATTATACATTTTGTATAAACATCGCAAAAATCACCATGTGCCGGTGCAACATGGTGTGGACACGGCTGTCATTTTATCAAACCCCCCATGATTAGCTGAAGCGGACATATTATATATAGCATGACATTTATTTCTAAATTACAAAGTTTTGCCATGTAGGTACTTTTTGCCAAAAAGTGGACATGAGAAAATAAGGGGGATTTCAAATGGGAGTTGCAATATTTCTGTTCTAGACTCCTAAACCAATCCTTAGAGAGAGGCTCGACTTCTAGGGTGGGGAGATGAGTGAAGGAAGAATCAAATCGGAGATTTTTCTTGCAGGGCACTGCCAAATACTGAAATCTTGATTGTGTCATCAGTGGTATATGAAGTGGATGAACTATATGTGGGGAGAGTGGCAAAAAGATTACCAAGGGACAGCTGCACAAAGATTAGCAAAGGGACAGCTGCCAAAAATTACCAAAGGATATCTGCTGAAATTTCATCTGGGTGGAAATATTGCTGGGGAGACTAGAAAACAGAGGCTGTGAGACTTCCCTGGAACCATAGAAAGAGGATTGCGGTGGACCGCTGCATTAACCATTTCTGGCCAGAACCCTGTTTTTCCCTAAGAGCGAAGCCCTGCTCAGTCCATGAGTGCCAGCCCAGAGATTTCCAAAATTAAGTAGATTGTGCAACCAAATGTCAGTGTGGAGATCTATTTAATTCAACCATTCCCTTTCATAGCGGGTTCCCTTCCATTCGTGGGATGGGGGATAGTGTAGACCCTTAGCATATCTGACTGTATATCAATTTAATTTACTCCCAAATACATTGAAGCAGGTGGAGCTTGGAAGAAGTCGAAAATTTCACCCTCTCTTCTAGCAGGAAAATACAAAATAGTCATTTAAAGTCATTGGGGTGCCTTGATTTTCCTGTTCACCTCAGACTTCTCTAATGAGAAGGGGTGTTCCTTCCTAAAACAGAAATTCTCAACTGAAAGCCATTGCCAAAACTTGCTTTGAGATAAAAAGGTATTTTTATCTTAAAATTAAATTCCCACTTGTCACCACTCTTTCAACCTTGTACTTAACCAAGGCGTGCACTTGGCCCTACAAAAGAAAATTCTAAACTGCCCAACTTGCCCAAAACAGGCCTTTAAGTGAAGGGGGTCTGAAAACCCAACATTCCCAATCATCCCCATTTTACTGTCCAACTTCCCCAATACAGATGTTTAAGTGAAAGGGGTTCTTAAAAACCAAAATCCCTAAATCATCCCCATTTTACTACTGAACTTCTCCAACACAGGCCTTTAAGTGGGGTGGGGCAGGGGGTGGGAGGGCAGGGCTTAAAAACCAAATTCCTAAATCATCCCCATTTCAGTCCAACTTCCCCAACATGGGCTTTTAGGTGAGGGGAGTCTGAAATACTAACTTCTAAACTGTCCACACTCCCTTGACCTGGCCTTTGAACAGAATGGTGCTGCATTTCATTTGATGCTTGGGTGGAGGCTGGGGAGAGAAATGCATGGCTAACGTGAGACCTTGTGTATCTAACACTGAACATGTGACGTATGTCTTGTTTTTAAAGTAGCACGGTGTCTGTTCCTAAGGTAAATTCTGATCAAGTCTTACTTGCCATATGCTTTTTACAAATCTGTGATTTAAACTGCTAGAATTTTGAGTGCGCAGGGAGTACGCCTAGGTTTGACAATAACAGAAATGTGAAGGTTACGTTCTAGCATTGTGCCATATTATTACTGAACTTCAACATTCAACTGGGTTCACGGGAAGAGAGACTTGACTAGTTTATTTAGCCTGTGTTCCATGTTTGTGAGACAAAATTAAATGTAGAATAAGTGTGTTTTGTAATTGAAGCCTTGTTTTCTGCCACAAACAAGGTGGTGGCTGTGATTGAACAACATTATTCATTGAGCTTATACTTGAAATAAATATATATTCTTTCTGTACCCCTGCCTGGTTCTTGGCTCATTGTGGGCACAGGGAGGGAGATTTAAGCGGGTCTATATGAGTCTTTAATAAGGCAAGAGCAAATAAATAAACCTTAGCGAGTATTGTAGGGCTCCTTGATTGGGGGTGGGAAGGAACTCCCCAGGTTAAGGGTGGTCTCTCGATATAATACTACATTATGAAACAGCTGGGCATATCATCATTGGTTTCGAGCTGGCATGCCCTTTCCAAGATGGTGCTGGCCTGCCTCCTACAGACAGGAACTTCTGGTTCTGGGTCGCTCATGGCAATGGAACGCTGTCACAGAGATGGATTTAACAAGGGATTGACAGGATTCTTATCAGCCCTGTCTCAAGAGCCCCTCCTGCACCCGTAGGGGAGTGCCCAAGACCCCCCAACAGGGGCTGTGGTAGGAATGGAGATAGGGAAGAGCATATACATGTCACTGTGCATCAGTAAAAAGAGTAGGCAACAAACCCTGCAGTAGGCAGCTTATTTCTTTCATCTGCCCAGGAGAGGTTTACTAATGCCACATTATTTTGCATTGATAGTGACCCTCCATAAGTGTATTAAAAGACATGTACCACATATAACACATCAATACACTATACATTTAAATAGATGCCCCACACTTATCGTTCAGGTTCAAATGCTTCTGACATGACACTCAATAATGAACACTCAATGAATGCTTCTTTTGCTCTTATGTATAAAGTCAATTGTTTAATAAAGAGAAATAAGTAATAAAGAAACATTACTACCACAATGGTCCCTATTCACAACACTCTTAAAATGCAAAAAGTAATGAATGAATAAGCAGAAATCATGTTCATTGCCTCTACATCTACTCAAGACTTAAGACTGATCAACCTTCTCCAAGATATCATAGTCACCTCCAAATACAACTATCTCCCTCAACAGGTCTTGCTAGGCGATCTTCATATAAGCACCTAAAAGCACTTCACCTTTGAATACCTCAATACGTTTCTCAATGCGCTTTCAATGAAGGGTAAAAAACATTGCATACTCACTATCTGTAGAAGGTAGGGAGATGAGAGGGCTGGAGATGGAGACTGGATGCCTTGGACTGTCTACAATCCAGGAAAAAGGCAACAAAAATGGCAAGATCCACCTATTAAAAGCACCATGATCCTTTTTCTAACAAAGCAGAAAAATAGAAACAAATGCTTCAAAAAGAGTTCATGTGTGTTGGGAATGACCATGGTGCCAGCATGTAGCCAATAAATAATAAGGTCTGTTCATAGGTGGTGAGCTGATTTGCCTTGGGGGTGGGGGGAGGCGGATGGCAGCAAAAATATTCCCCATACAGCTCAATCAAAATCAATAGTTCTGCTTAAAAGTCAACAGACAGATCTGTTGGGGACTCGAATGCCTCAAAACAGCAATAAATCCGATTTAGTGGCTTTCAAAACCAGCAAGGAAAACATGTGGGATTTCAGCCTCTCCCTCTGCATTGGGGACAATAGGCCCCAGTGCTTCTCGCTCTTCTAGCCTTCCGCCTGCCTCCTATCTTTTTGCCAGCACCCGTTGGGTCTGTGCACAGCCAAAATCTCCTCTTGCTTTCAAATGCAGCCCTTTTTATGCTCTCTGGGCTCCCACTGTTAATGCCTACTATTACCATATCTACCTGTGAGCAGCTTGAAGTTGGTTAAACAAAAGCTATCCAGCCCCCATCTCAGTATCAGTGCTCAACATATTTCCTGTGAAGTAGAAAGTTTGTTTGGGTTGAGAACAAGTCTAACGCACTTTTCACCCACTTTCACTAGCTGCGAGATCCAGTATCAGTGGACAGCATCTTTCTAGGGAAGTAGAAAGCTTGCTTGTATTATGAGCAAGGCTACTGCACCTTTCACCCACTTTAAAAGGCCCCACAGGAAATGCAATGTTGTAGTTAATTAAATGCAGTTTTCTTAAATATCGGGTATTCAGTTTTGTTTACAATAAGCAGCAATAATGTTCTAATAACAAGGGCACTTGGCACTCATCCCAGAAAGCCTGTAAGGCAGTCAGAGAGTTTCTTAACACTAAGCATGCACATCTTTCTAATAACAAGGTCACTTGGCACCCGTCCCAGAGTCCCAAATGAAAACGCAATTTTCTGTTTGATGTACACTTATGAACGCTTAGCCTCCCAGAATGTAATGTAATTGAAGGGCATTTGTAAGGCATTACTTGCGTTTAAGAAATATGCCTTTGTACTTGCATCAATGCATGGGAATATAGCTCAAATATCCTGCCCTTACGCATGGCCTAGAGACATGTATAACCAAGGTTACACGTCAGGATGTCCTGCAGCTGCCCGCACCTGGTTAGCGTATGTTTGCTGCTTTTACCCCCTTTACCCTTTGTTCTAGCTTTGCTTTCTATCCTGCTCTCGTCCTTGCTCCGCTATCCTGTTTACCCATATCCCATTCATCTGCTGTTCCCTGGAATTAGTTACTGTTGTGCTGCTGCATTGGATACTCTGGCCTGGACTCTGTGCTGCTCCTGGACATCAGGTCTTCCTCTCTACTTGTTTGGTGTGTGTTTTTTCTCTTCCTACATGTGATGTACATGTGTTATATTTTTTGTGGTTGCATCGCGCCCTGGACTGCTTGTTCACAACTTGTGCCTATGTTCTTTATGTAACAATTCTTTGCACAAAACCATCATGTGTATGTTTTATTTTTAACTTTACCCAATTTGTATGGAAGTGATGTACTATGCAATTTAAGCCTCTGATGAAAAGCTGTACACAGCTTGAAACACGTGTCAGGCTTCTCTTCGCACAAACAATAAAGGCTTTTCTTTGCACAAACAACTAATTATAATTTCTTGGCGCAGTGAGACTGGGAACATCTTTGTTTTTCTTCATATTCAAACGTGGCCAGACTGCATGCACGATTCCCTAACTACACTTCCACATTCGACTTTGCACACACACAAGGTCAACGGCTCACAACTACACATCCACATACAAATGCATGCACAATACAGCAATGCTTCCAGGAACTATATCCACAGCTACAAGACCTTAGTAAATGCAGCACACAACAATGCAAGGCTCTAACACTCCAGTGTACTCAGTACATGCTAGCAGCCAACAATGCAACACCCTACAGAATATCTAAAACATTTGACACCATATTGTGCCTCCATGCCATCCTTCACAGATGCAAGGCTCCACTCTGTATATGTATCCAGAACACTTGACACCTTATCATGCCTTCATAGGTTACTACAATCCATCCAAACGTTAGACACTCAGTGTGCCCTGTTAGAACATATCCAGTACTTGACTCCTTAACGTGCCTCCATACCAATGCCACACCATCCCAATACATCGGGCACACATTTGAGAAGTCCAATAAGCTACTGCTAACATTCCAATAGATTTGGCACTCACACTCGAGTTGCTCAATAAACAATATGCCATACAACCATAACATCTGGCACACATCCATGACTGATTGAGGGACTGCCCCAGTGACCTCTTACCCCAAAACAGCCATCTTTGAAAGGTCTTTCCTATTCCTCCAAAAGGGGCTTCAACTGAGCTGGGAGCAACACAGAGCTCACCCCAACACCACCAGAAGCCCTCTTTCCATATGGATGAGGCTGCCTGCAGAGGTCAGGAGCCCTAACAGAAGAATCCAGGATCAATCTAGGGGCTGCCCCTGTGACCACTGATAAAGTTACAATCACACTACAACTTCCTCCTTTCCTATCCCTATTATAAAACTCACAACTCGAAACTCCAATTACTTCCACCTCCTTCCAACAAAGTTGACAAGCTAACCATACCTCCTCTTACACCTATGCACCTCGCCTCTCTTCCTCTATCACTGACTACTTTCACTCCAGCTCTCCTCCCGTAGACCTTCTTGCTATCACTGAAACCTGGATTTCTCCATCTGCCACTGCCACTCTGGAGGCCCTACATGACTCCAAACTATCCTTCATTCACTCTCCTTGACTGACTGGCAGAGGTGGAGGCATCGAATACCTACTCTCTTCCCGCCATGAATCTCCAATGCCACGTCCTCTCCTACCTCTTTTGAATTCACCATCTCTACTATTGCTCTGCCTTACTCGGCTCACATCATCTCCATCTATCGTCCTCCTGGTCCCACTGAACCATTCTTTGATGATCTGGGGCAACTCCTTGATTCTCTTTACACTAAACATCACCTCATTCTCTTGGGTGACTTTAACCTTCCCTCTCCAGCCACTTCTCAGAAATCTGAACTTCAGTCTTTTCTTAGTGACCACACTCACCTATCTATCCATACCCTACCTGCCCACACAGGGGGTAACCCTTTGGATCTCTTATTCATCTCTACCTCTCACTCAGCCACTAATACTACTGTTATGCCATGCATATCTGATCACTAAATTATTTTCACCACAATCTCCTTTCCACCCTCCGACGCCTTCTCTCTACTTGCTTCACCCATTACTAAAAGGAAATGTAAACCTTGTGCCATTCCCCCCTTCTCTCTGACCTACAGTTCGCACTCTCCTACTTCACGCCCAATGCCTCTTCCACCAAAACTGCCTTCCTCAGGTTCCATTCCTACTATATGACTCATTATCCTCTCACTTCTTGAAAAAAAAAGAAAACTTCTCACTGCTTACTTTCACCCATAAGTCTCAGTATCCTTAACCACGGGTCACCCCATTCATATGCTCTGCCTGCACAGATATGCGTCGGCTGCTGCACAAATGGCGACGTACCAACTCGCATGAGGACCTGCAACTCTACCTCTCTGCCCTGAACTCTCTCCAAGTCCACTCTTGATAGAGCCAAAAGGGAATTATACCCAACCCTTATTGATTCTCACTCCAACCATCCTCGCCAGCTACGGGGCACCCTAAACTCACTCCTCCCAAGTCTATGACTATCGACTCCACTCTCAAAGCTAATGACCTAGCTGAATACTTTGCTGCACACATTTCCAAAATTAGGGACTCTCTCCTGACCTTCCTCAGACACCCTCCTCCTACATTTTACACTCTGCCTACTCTACCATCATCCCCTGCCTCTATCTCCCACTTTAGTCACACTAATACTGACAAAGTGCTATGTTTACTGATGAAGGCTAACCCCTCTTGTGCCCCATCAGACCCTCTTCCTTCACAGCTAGTCAAGCATATTGCCCCTTTTGTGGCCTCTCACCTAGCTGAACTTTCCAACCTGTCCTTCGACTGTGCTTGCATTTCCTCTGTTTTCAGAACAACCGCAGTCATCCCTCTCCTACAAAAGCAAGGGGCTGACCCGAACCTATCGGGTAACTTTTGCCCTGTATCTCTCCTGCCGCACTACTCTAAAGTGCTTGAAAAGGGTTGATCATCTTAACAATTTCTTAGACATCCACAACCTTCGAGACCCCCTTCAAGCAGGTTTCCGCTCCGATCACTCCATGGAAACTGCTCCCATGAATGTGTACAACTTTGTCGCCTCTGCTAAGCACTCCAACTTATTCTCTATCCTAATTCTCCTTGACTTGTCTGCTGCCTTTGACACCGTTGATCACTCTGATGTACTTAATACTCTCTTTCTTCTTGGGATTCGTGATCAAACCATTGCCTGAATTGAATCCTACCTTGCACCTCACCAATTCTCTGTCTCCTAAAGCAACAACACCTCTCAACTCATTCCTCTAATTGCTGGTGTTCCACAAGACTCTGTCTTGGGTCCACTCCTCTTTACACTCTACACCTCTGCTCTTGGGGCACTAATCTCCGCTTTTGGGTTCTCGTACTAACTCTTTGCGGACGAAACCCAGATTTAAATGTCTTCTCCTGTTCACAAATCTATCCATGTTAAGGCACCACTGTAGATATCCTCCTCTATCCAACTCTACAAGCTTTCTCATATTCTCTGCTCAGACTCCATGACTACCCTTGTGGCTCCTTGCCCTACCTGTGCTTCCTCTCATTCCCGCTTCTTCTCTCTTCTTGCTCCACTTGCATGTAATTCTCTTCCCTCGGACATCCGAGAAACCGTCCACATTGATTTGTTCAAACCCAAACTAAAAGCCTACCTCCTTGCCTTCGATTTATTCTCTTAACCTACCTTTCATCTGCCTGGTAGCTAAACATTTTCCCTCGTATTCAACTTGCCTCTGTCCCCGTTACTTCCTCTGCCTCT
Organism: Ambystoma mexicanum; assembly: GCF_040938575.1. Classification (NCBI taxonomy): domain Eukaryota; kingdom Metazoa; phylum Chordata; class Amphibia; order Caudata; family Ambystomatidae; genus Ambystoma; species Ambystoma mexicanum. The sequence goes on from NC_090921.1 coordinate 706,579,627, forward strand.
ACTTTAGCACTTCACCCGTCATGGTCAAGTCACGAGCACAGCTGGCTGTACCGCCTACCTGCACTTAAAAATGTCCAATGTTCATTAATCTACATATGTTTACTTATGTATTGCCCCCGGTGACTGCTCCATTTACTCTCATGCACCACCTGGTCAGACTGTCCCTCAAACGCACCCCATTGTAAGAATCCCACTGCTTTCCGTCAAATCTGCATACTTTTGAACATCCGCAGTGTCCAACAGTCAATACTCTCACCCTACAAACCTTTGTACTACTAAAATCGAATGGCTCGACTATGACGATTACTTATTTGCATTAGATCTGACCCCAAGGGGCCTTCAAGCTTCGTTACATCACCTATCGAGTGTGCCAAATCCATGGTTCTAGTGATCAACATTTCAAAAACCAAGGTAATGTCCTTTGTACGGAGCAGCAGAGAAGATAAACGCAGTTACATCTTGTGTGTGGCGGATCAGCAAATAGAGAGAGTCACATTTATTCATTTATTTTAATTTATATAGCGAACTTGCAGCACATAGGCATCGAGGCGCTGTTACATAAGGGAGAAACTTAGTTACATGGACAAATCATTGCTTACTGGTTACATTTAGGTGTAGCAATGTTGTGGAAAGTTACAAGAGGTTACAGGTAAGTGAGACAGGTTACATTGAGGCGCTGTTACATAATGGGAAAAAGTAGTTACATGGACATTGCTTACTGGTTATATTAGGCGCAGCAAAGTTGTGGGGAGGTACATGAGGTTCCAGGTAAGTGAGACAGGTTACATTAGTGGTACATTAACGTTCTGCATTTGTATTTGTAGTACAGTCCTAGGGGACAAGGGGATTGAGACAAAGAGGCGTGTTTTGATTTCCTTGCGGAAGGCTATGTGTGATGAGATGTTCCTAAGCCTGGGAGGAAGGGCGTTCCATTGAGATGCTGCAATAAATGGGAAGCGTGAGCCTCCTGCCCTTGCTCTATTGACCTTGGGTACTACGAGAAGGTTGGTGTAAGGGGTTCTCGTTGGTCTTTCAGTGGTTGGTCTTGTGATTCTCTGAGAGAGGTATTGGGGTACTGCATGGTGGCAGCACTTGTGAGTGAGGGAGAGGGTTTTGAAGAGAACACGTTCTTTTACAGGTAGCCAATGTACGTACTTCACAACACCACAACAAAACAAAAAGAAAAACCACACATTATCTTGCCCAACACCACACGGCGGCTACAAACTGAAAATCTCACCTGCAGTCAGTGAACAGTGTATCCGAACCAAAGCTGCCAACAGCCCATCACAGCTTCTTGCTCTTTTTCCCACTCAATCCTACTAACCACCCCTCCGCCCTCCTTGCATTACAGATCTGCCAGAGCGCCAAGAGACCACGCAGGTGGCAACAGTGCACGGTATAAGAACCTTTTACATAAAATAACATAACATAATGGAAGAAGCTGGCAGGATAATTCACATGCATTGATATGCTGAATGAAGGCGAGAAGTGGTGCCACATACTATGCCTCAACCCCAAGTCCAGCATTGGGCACAGTTTCAGAAAACACACTTAGACAGCTGTTATTTGTCTATTCCAGACAAGGAATAACACTGGATCAACTTAGCTACTAAGCCAAGCAACCATGAGTTTATACTCACACTTAATCCTCCTGATAACGACCAACAACGTAATTATTGAACACAATTCCCCAGTGCACTTCGATATAGGTAACATTTAACATCGTTAACACACTTGATGTTACTGGAGGTCGCTCCCTGATAGTAAGAAGTGAACGCACCAGTAGACTGTGTAAGACACAAGCAGTGGAAACAGCAGGGCATTGATATCATTAAAACGAAAGCATTATAAGCTTCAGGAACTTGGACGATGATTGAATATCTGAGGAGTAATCACATACCAATTATTTACTATTTCACTAGACTATAGGGCCTCATTACATGTATGGTGGTATCCCGCCGCCGCTATCGGAGGGGTAATCACATACCAATTATATACTCTTTCACTAGACTATCGGGCCTCATTACATGTCTGGTGGTATCCCGCCACCACTTGGTCTGAAGGAATTACTGGCAGATTACAAGTGCCGGTGAGTGCTTGAATTCCCCATTCCATGGAGTCCTGCAGGACTCCATGGGGGGAATTGCCGTTAATACGGGCATTTTTGGGTGGTGGAGTGCCGTAATTACCGGCAGCTCAGAGTTGCAGGTAAATCTGGCCACCCCACAACCAAACTTGGGGTGTGCCGGTGCGGCAACGTGCTGCTATGCCGGCATGTTATTACTGCACTGGCACACTCATAATGAGGCCCTATGGCTTCACATCAGGACATTTTTATGAAAGGAGGATTGTAATGATATTCTGTGAGTGGCTACATAATGCGTCGAGGGTTCCATTTCCCTTTGCCGACAGTTCTTTTTCAAAGTAATTTTTTCTAAACTCTATTTTTCTTTTAATTTTGTGGTGTTCCCGCAAGAAACCTGCCTTTCCCTATACTCTTACCCCTAACTACTACTCCTACCCCAACCTCCTCTGCAACCCTTTTAACTCTTTCCCCCATATATATTTCGATGAGGTTTTTCAAAGTAATTTTTCAGCAAAAATTACTTCGAAAAACATCTTTTTGGCAAAACAACACGATACCGCCTCAAGTTGGAGGGGATGCTGAATGTTCTCATGTTATTACTTTTGTTTAATGAATGATAGTTATGTTTTAATTGTTCTTTATTATCATGATTTGTATTTTCAAAATTCCATGTGTAAAAAGTCTTTATAAATCTACATTAAACTAAAGGAAAACGATTATGAATGGTCAATACGCTATCCATCCACAATCTCTGCCACACATCTGTGATTTCCACTAAAACAGTTTGCTATACTCTTCCCTAACAGCTGGCATACATTAGTTGTGCCAACTAAACAATACACAATACATCCATGACAGAGCCCTGCCCACACTCCTCTGGTGCTTGAGTAAATTAAATGTTACTCATACTAACCTTGGATGTACACTGCCTCCATAACACTCTCCAATACATCCGCTCCACTCCAGCCACACATTCAATTCACATAGACACCCATGGAAATCTTCCTGTTCCTTGTCCCATACATTTTATATTGTGGCCCAAATTCAAATAAGAGCATATCCTGAAAGTCCTTATTCCAGTTCTACAGCACTGGATTCACTAATCCTGGAGAGCGTTATACCTGCAAAGCCTGTAAGATGTTAATTACTAACAGAAATGCTCATCTAAAACTATAACCCGGGCCAATCAGGTCCGCGGATCGCGGGCTGAAACCTCTGATCTCAGCCCTCATTCCACAGAACTCCATCTTCTCCCCACCCTCAAATTCTTTTTTTTGTTGTTCACTATTCCCCAACCCTCTTCCCCTGCCCCACTTACCTGATTGTTGTGGCGGCACTTGCCACAGTAGCATCACAGGCTCTCGCTTTTCAAGCCACCATGCTAATGGTAGGAGCCCCACCTTCTACAACCATGGCAGCCATCTTAGCAAAGAATGTTCATTCATTGAACGAGATGTGCGCAGTGTCCCGTTCAATGAATGAAAATCCTTTTTTTTTTTTTTGCACCCCAGGTCACCGCTTTGATAACCCGGGATACTAATGGCGTTATGTACCCGTTTCATGGGCAACACTGAGGGGGTTACAGCCTAACCCCCCCCAGTGGGTCGCTTGGCCCGTTAACTTGGGCCGCCAGGCTGTTACTCCCCGGTGTTGCCCGTGGAACGGGTGCGTAATGCCACATTAGCTCCACGCAGTATCCAAGAGTCCTATTAGATTTTCATACCGCAATTCCTCCCCACAGAATACACAACATTTAAACCTAAAGCATTATTTTCCGTAAATGTGTGTGTGGTGCACCTTTCAGGAGGGACTTTAGCAATTCTCCCATTTACAACGTCCAATCTTTTGTAAAAAAAAAAAAAAAAAAGAAGAACACAATCCAGCCTCCATGCATTCGGCCATTAAAAACACTAGGAAATCATGAATTCCTCAAAGGCACCCCATGTGGCGAATGGCTGCTGACACAGAAGGCCTTCCTATTTCTGGAGCCTGTTCTGATCTATGGGCAAGTTTCCATGGACACACAAATGGTAACACGGCCGTTCCATCACCACTGTGCAACCATCGCAGGCAAAGCAGACAGCACTGGGGCTCGCCATGACGGTTTCCATGGCCACGCTGGTGGCCACGCTTCCACCAGCGTATGCACGCGCATAGGCACCTTCCTTAAATCTCCGCATGTCTCGGGGAAACGTGTCACTCAGCCGCAGCGCAGGAATCCAGGCAGTACGGGCATCCGAGTCGGTTTTGTAAGGGTCCCGCTGGGCCATGCAACCTTGTTCTTCCACAGTACACGATGCCCCAGTCTGGGCATCCACGTTATGTTATTCGGCCCCGGTGCACTTTCCACTCAATTTCAGCATCTAGAGCCCATCCGCAGGCAGCCTACCCCCTTTGTATGATACAGTCTCCTTTCTACTTGCAATGCATATTCGGTCTGTGTCGCCATCCGTTCACGTACGACGGATCATATGATGCTATGCTTTCTGCGTTGCACAGCACCCTGGCGCTTCACGGATTGCTGCATCCAGTCTCTCCTGACCCACGCACCGTGACCATTGAGCTTCTGCAGCCTGGGTCCTTCACTCGCAGTGCTTCAGTGGCCTGCAAACGCGAGCCACGGCTCATAGGGAGGCGTGGCCTGGCATGGGGTCAGCGCTGCAATTAAACGCAAGCAGCACTTACCTGACCCGGATGCTGCCTGTTAGGCCACACCCACGTAAGAGCTCAGGCTGGATTTCGCAAAAGGACCGGCTGGGGCAGTGGCCTAACCGCCAGCATTCATCTCAGGTAAGTGTTGCCTTTGCTTTAAATTGCGACGCTGACCCCCTCCACCCCCCCCCCCATTTCACTAGAGATGCCTGGGTCATCACCCTGTCACTGGAGTGCAAGAGTGATGATCCCTGCATCTCTAATGAAAGCGATATCTAGCATGGGGGTGTCAGCGAAACAATGAAAAGGTAAGGCTTGCATGAGAGCCTCAGGCTTTACAAAAAAATCCTCTCCTTTTGATTGTGTCGCCGACCCCCTGCCAGACACCCCTTTCAGTAGAGATGCAGGGATCATCACCCCAGCCTCTCTAATGAAAGGTTGCCTGGCAGCAGAGTTGGTGACACTATCAAAAGGAGAGGCTTTTTTTTCAAAAGCCTAAAGCTCTCGCTTACACATGAGAGCTTCGGGCTTTATAAAAAAAATACTTGCCATCTAGCATCCTGGTGTGCTGGGGTTAGCGGGGGACTTTATTGAGCCCCGACAGGGCCCCATCTCAGACACAATTTTCAGAGCCTGCCCGGCTCAGCCCCAGCCAACCCCTGGCCCACTTGAAGGCCTGGTCTTTCAATGTAAAGCGCCCTCCTTCTCACATCCTCATTACCATACACCTTTTTGCCTTGCTCTGGAAGGTGTCCCTGGGTCACCAGAACATTTACAGTTCCCACATCCGTATAACAGTCACTTCCTGGCTTCTCCTGGTAAAGCCCTCTTTCCTCAGTCCAGCAGCACGCACCAGCACCTACCTACCTTATCATTGCAGGCAGCCTGTGTGCTGCATTACACTGTCTAGATCCACACAGCCCCCTTCATTACTGCTGGCCGCCCTGGATAGTCATTACTGCTGGCCGCCCTGGATAGTCATTAATGCTGGTCGCCCTGGAGGTATTATCCAAATTGTTCGTTTACAATTGTTCGAATGAACAATTGGTCACAATTGACCTTTTCACAATTGACCGAATATATATATATATAGGTTTTGGGGGTTTGGCGTTGGGTGTGGGGTTGTGGGGGGTTTCCCCCCACATGTATGGTACAATTGACCTTCACAATTCGGCCAATTGTGAAAAGGTCAATTGTCATTCGAGCAGTTGTAAAACGAACAATTCGTATACAACCGCCCTGGATAGTTATTACTGATGGTCGCCCTGGATAGTCATTACTGCTGGCCGCCCTGGATAGTCATTAATGCTGGCCGCCCTGGATAGTCATTACTGCTGGTCGCCCTGGATAGTCATTACTGCTGGTCACCCTGGATAGTCATTACTGCTGGTCGCCCTGGATAGTCATTACTGCTGGCCGCCCTGGATAGTCTTTACTGCTGGTCGCCCTGGATAGTGGGTCTTCCCTTGGATGGCTGCTCCCCCACTGCAGCCTACCTGCACTCGGAAAAGACCAGCTCATCGCCATTGTTGTAAAGCTGCTTCCAGGACACTTTACCTACGTTTTCCATTAAGTTCATTTATTAAATTACAAGAAGTCCAGGTTAGGTATATGGGCAGGAACCCACTGGCTTATCTTTCAGAAGTCACATCTGTAAAGGCCTCAAATGGTTCCACAACCGGTATGAGTCGCTCATGCAGTCTTGCTTTTTTACTTTGCATTTATAATGGGAGCAGCAAAATAGCAAGTACAAAGAAACTTAAAATCCAGAAATAATGAGCAACTCCCAGCTGACATGGCACAACTTGAAAGCAGAGCCTTACACCCGAATGTTGCATCTCTGGGAACGATCTTAATGAGTTTGGAACCTCTAAACTGCAGCTTGCAGACATATCCTTCTAGCAGGAGGGGTGTCGCCCGTGCTGACAATGAGACGCGGGTAATCTACACGCACGCACGCACGCACGCACGCACGCACACACCCTCCCCATTGAGCCCCTTAGATATGAAAACCCCTTGTCTGCCAGTCTCCATACCCTGTGAACAGTGCTGCTGAGAAGTGGGAAGATCCCAATTAGAACAGAACTTGCTCCAAGAAAAGCGTATTCGGTGTTCTGTGTCAGAATGAGATGTGTGTATTTGCATAGAGATGGGCTTTAGGGGGAATGCAGGGTTGGCATTATTTAAAGGTATAATTACGTTTTTTTTTTAAAGGGGAGAGAGAGGGAAAGTGTGGTGAGAGGGTCTCAACGCTGATTACTGAAATATCGTCAGAAGAACAGAAGGTTCAAGAAGGTGTCATGGCGCGCAATGAGCGACGGATGAGTGAGAGAAATGGGAGGGGAATGGAGGCGGGAACTCAGCGGAGCGAGTGGTGGAAGAGTGTGTTAGACAGGGAGTAACAGCAAGGAGCAATCAGAGAGCTGTCGCAGAGGTAGTCGTGTGGGGTGGGGGGACCAGCACTATAAATGGTTCAATGTCAGTGCCAGCTGGTGAATATTTTCATTGGAGAGGCATAACAAAACTCCCCCCCCCCCGAATTAGCACAACTGAGTCCAGTGAGAAGACCACATACAGTAGGGGGGCGGGGGGTGTTAGGGCTGTCACTAACAGATCACAGGTGCATTATACAACATGATGTCTGCGTCCAAAGTACATGCTAACATTGCCACTGTAAATCACTTTCATGATGTTGCAAGAAGGCAACCATGGGGTGGTGGGGCAGGGGAGGGTGGGTTTGTGGAGGGACAGTTATCACCTAGCCTTGCACACTAAGCAGGGACTTGTTATGTAGTGAGTTTTTTCACTTTTGTTTTGCTGGCTGATCCTCCCAGGGCACTGGGAGCTGCTGTACTTGATCCATGCTGCTTCTCATACATTTATTGACTTCTTTCAATGCCTGCCTACCAATAGGCTGGGCTATTCTCGCCTCATGGACATCAGACTGGAAGGGCACAGCACCATTGGCGTGCCAATACTCAATGTAAATAAGTACTATTTCAATTTCTATGCACCTTCAAAATGCCTTTTAGGAAAGGCATAACATTTTGAATATGTGTACATTGTGAACGGCCTTGCAGTTTTGTTCTAGCTTTAATCAATGTTTCTTGCTTGCAGTCTTTTGTTTGTGTCTTACAGGTAGGTACCTATGTAAAAATGCGGAATAGGGAGGCAATGGCAAATGAGCTGTGGTTTGTCATGTTGTTATAAAGTGGAGCATATAGATGTGCAACGATGTTTCAGTTTGCATTATTCAATAAGTAGAATTACCCTTATTTTTTGTCTTGTCCCAATGTCGAAACCTGATTTCTCGCAAGAGAATCCAGCAGAGCCTGACCCGCAGGAATGGCCACCAAGCTCGCATCTCACGCATTGAGGTGTAAGGACTCATTTCAGAGTGATTGGAGTCAGTTGGCATTTAAGGGAAGCTCGGCTATAACACAAGGATCAGCGAGATTTTTAGAGACCAACCCAGCCCCCGTCAAATTATGGAAGGCTTGGATGACCTGTATATAGCAAGTTTTCCATTATAAGTTATCCATACATTTTCTGGGAATAAACAGAATCTCTTCTTCCATTTGCAACCATCTGGTGCCGTTTCTCAGACTTCTTACATAAACCGTTGAATGGGGCACACACACACGCACACCCACACGCAAACGCACGCGTGCGCCACGAGCAGGAATCTGCCAGTAACAGCAGGAAACCAATTCTTATCTAAGTTAAAGAGACGTACTGTTCATGGTCAGTATACATGAAGACATATGGTTTGTAGAGCAGAAACCTAGCAGCGAAGGAATGCAGCACTGTACAAGGGGGGAAGTACCCAAAGGCTACACAAATGGTGTGGAAGTGGCAGAGGAGCTAGAATATGTGGGATGAGCAGGCAAAGTAGGCGCCCCGGAGGGGGAGAAGTAAGGTTGAGTGGAGCGTTCCGTGATTAGTGAGATGTTCTTTGAAGAGTATGATCTTTAGACCCTTCCTGAATTGTAGGATATGTAATGGCGGGGGCAGTCTTAGCTGTGTTGGTAACTTCTTCTAGAAAGAGGACATATAAGAGTATTATTTCAACCTTTTAAATCACAATGTTATACATCACTAAAACAATCTGCCAAAAAGAGTCCAAAGTGGGGATCTTTTGAGTTAGCATTGGGGATGTTTGAGTCCAATGAGAAATGAGATATGTGCTTCCTCTTAGGCAAGTATTAGGAAGTGCAGCTAATAACTGGGATGCACAAAGTGAAGGACGAGGCCGTGAAATGAGCACCTATGAGGCAAAATAAGGCCTGTCTTCTCTAAAGAAGAGTGCTTTGTAGGCATGGCAAAGGTAAGTGGTGCTGCTAGTAGAGAAGGAGGGTACAGTTAAATGCTTGGCACCCAAACATGGCTACTCAGGGCTCTCAATTGAACCTCATTTGGACATATTGTTCTTCATTTTTCCTTGGTGGAAATCCCAGCCAACCAGTTACAAATAGATTTTACTCTGTCTATTTGGTGACATGTGGGTTATTGGTCATCTGTGCTACCATGCAGACACATAGCTGACTCCAAATCCACAAACTAACTCGTAATTGGTGTTTGATGGTGTTGATTGTCACTTATATGCAACATATGGACGGGATGATAGCTCTGTGGCAAGTGCGGGTCTTTGAAGCAAGACCACACTGAGCAAATGCAGGTTTGAATCCCGTACCCGCACTTGTGAGAAAAATAATTAAACAAGCGTGTTATAAATAACCTGCAATGAAACTAGCATCCAGATACCTAAGAGTTATGTGTGCTGTAAATAAATAAAATAAAATGACAATAAATAAACTAGCAGTCTGTCTCTTGATCATTGGTATGAACTTGGCTTTGTTTTCTTTCAAAGTATTTGCAAGCCTAACTATAGCACACCACATTCTGGTTTCTGCATCCATAAAATAAAAGGAGAGCTCTCGTGTCCCCTGTTGCTGGTACCCAGCCGCTAATGGGCGATTACATAAAATAGTAAGGGGGCCTAACCAGATATTTGATCCCGGGACTCACCAAACCATACCCTGAATGTGTAGCCCTGAACCAAGCTCTGAACTATAGCCACAAAATATAGAGCTCACAAAGTTTCTCTTGACATGCAAGACCCACCTCTTTAAGGAGTCTTTCCTCCTCATCACCTAGGTCATCACGTGGCCCCCCATGCCTCCTGACTCGCAGACCTACCCGCCCCGTTCCTCTCCGCCACCCTGTACAGCTGTACCCCTCCTCTGTGCCCCTCTGTATCCTAACCCCCGCTGTATATCTGTTCTGTTGTTACCTATAAAAAGTGCTCCATTATGCATCTGTACTGTTGTATACCTCTGTAAAGTGATCCATTGTGTATCTGTATTGTTGTATACCTCTGTAAAGTGCTCCGTTGCTTCTTGAAACTAGGTCAACGCTCAATAAATACAATAATACTAATAATAATAATAATAATAATGATATTAATAATAATAATAATAATAATAATAATAATAATAATAATAATAATGCATGAGAATGTCATCCAGTCCTGTATTTTCTAGAGTTTTGGGACTTGTAATTTTATCTTTAGCATTTTAAATTTAGACCTACAAGTCCCATGATTCAAATAATAAAGCACAAGTGGATGGCTTTCACATGCATGCCCTGGGAACTTGAGGGTTCTGCATAATATGCCAGCATTGCCACTGTAAATCACTTTCATGAAGCTGTACCCACAATATACACAGGCATTTTCACTTTAAATCACTTACACAAAGCTGCGCTCAGAATATATGCCAGCATTGCCAGAGAAAATCACGTTTATAAAGTGCACCTTCAATATCCCAGCATTGACCTTCTAAATCACTTTCATAATGCTTTAACCACAATATATTGATTTCAAAATCAATCAATATAGGCCAGACTTTCCGAGTTTAATAGCTTTCATGAAGCTGCACCTACAATATAAGCCAGAAATCACACTTTGATGATGTTGGGCCCACAAAATATGCTCATATTGTCATTGTAAATACCTTTTAAGATGCTGGTGTGGTCCTGTGCAAACAAAGCCACATGCACTCAGCATACCTGCAAAGTTACACATGCACTCACTAACTCATTCATTCATACAAACACACACATACAGACATGCACACTCACAGAACGCGAGCAGGCATACATGTACACACACAGATTCGTTCACTCACATGCAAACACCCATTCAAGCTCTTGCATGCACACCACGCACATATTGCTTAACATTCAAACCACACACGTTTGCACACATACAGCTACTTTTAAATATACCTTCTCTCCGGGGAGAGGAGGGGCAGCAGGATTTATTATCATGGCGGTGACGCAGAAATAACAAGGGTGAGCACGTGGAACAAGCTGCACAGGCAAGGGATCACAGCTTGCTTGCCTTTCAATGGCACCGGACTGGCTGTCGGGAGCAGTTCAATATTCTGTGGCACCACTCAGCAGCTCCTTCTGCGATCATTTCTTTAATATGAATGATCATGCGCCAGCCCAGCAGGAGGCGGCGGGGTCACTGCAGGGCATGGAGGATGGCTCTGCAGGGGTTGAAAACACACATTTGTCCCTCCCGCCTCTGCCACAAACAGAGATGGGAAGAGAGGCACACTGCAAGTTGAGGAGCGACAGGGAAAGGGAAGACTGACCACAACAGGGAGAAAGAGGGTGAGTATGAGGCACACAGTGGGGGAGATGGAAACACAGAACTCTTGAATGGTCTAATGTCAAGGGTCACTAACTTTGCCAGTCCCGTGTTTTTGTTTCATATTCCTGGATTTTGCGGTCCTGTATTTGGAATGGGCAAGTACACCTACAGCATACATACCATCGTGCCACATTCCATTCGTGAGATGTTTCTAGAGTAGTCTTTTTTCTTTGCATTCTGGGACGGGTAAGTAAGTAGGCTTTAGTATCAAAATGCAAAGAAAACAATCAGAGATGGGGGAGCCATTCACATCCTTCATGGTACAATATTAGAGCTCACGGACAAGAGGTGGGGGGGGGGGAAGCGGGCCCGAAATATGGATGGGTTTAGTGAAAGAGGGAAACACATGTGAGGGGCAGGGTGAAGAAAAGATGGTTATGAAAAGAGGGATGATGGAGAAAGAACTAGACAGGGAAACTGAGACGAGAAGATGATTGGGGGAGAGTGATACAGAGAGCAAGACCAGTTGGGAGACAGGTGAAAAATATGAAGATAACAGGGAAAAAAGAACAGACAGAAAGCAAGATAGGGAGAGAAAGAAGGAAACATGGGTATACACCTGAGGTGAAGTAGAGGGGAACATGGAAGGAAAGAGAAAAAGAACAGTAGGGGGAAATGTTAGGAGGAGAGCAGGAGAAGGGAGGTAATGTGAGGTAGTGGAATAGATATGGCAGTACATGTGGAAAAGGTGGAAGCAACAGGTGGGCATAGGGAGAAACAGAGTAGTGAGCCATGTGGAGAGTTTGGGGATAAATACAGACGGATGTGGGAAACCTATGGAGGGAGAAAAAAAGAGAGCGAGTGGTGAAAGAGCCAGACACAGTCAGAAATGGGGACATACTAAAATGAAAGAGTGGTTTGAAAGGGTAGGGAGGGAGAATGTGTAGACGAGACACAGTCAGAGAGAGCAGAGAAGAACGAGGAATTCCCAACCTCGCGAGGCTCCTCCCAGCAGGGACTAGGAAGCATTTCCACTCATCTGGGACGCCTTCAGGATGGAGATACAGAACATGCCCTTGAAAAGCCTGAAACCTCTCCGAGTTAGAGTGTCCCGTGAAGCCCCCTGGTTCCCTGTGCGAGGCTCTTTGTACAGCTAGTTGTGTGGTTGGCGGCAGCCATTGTTTTATTGCGGTGCCTACCCGGAAACCCTGGGTAAATCCAGCGTCCAGTACTGACCACCTACGAGCGACTGATTGCGATATAGATGTTACCATATATAGTCATGGCTACTGCCTGCCTTGGCGAGAGAGGGCTACAGTTATCAGTAAAACATATGACCTGTTTGTGACTGGTGTCTCGATTCAAGCATGAATTCGTACCTGTGAGAAAGTACAGGAAGATGACAGTGAAAGCTAATTAGGGTGGCCCACTAGTGATTGGGTAGCCGCTGAAACCTTGAATAAAAGCAAACCTGTGATTGGACGATTAGTGATCCCTTTCGCCCACAGCCTCCTGTTTAACACAAGAGTCTAAATCCATACCCTATTGAACTTGAGTATGAGTCCCGCTGCAGGCCCACCAGAAGAGAAATCATGAGGACCCACTGCTGGTCCATGCACTATTCCAATATATTTCAAGGGCAAAGCTCAGACTATTACCAGACCTCTATCCACCAGAGAATGACCCAGGTGTGGTGCACTCTTCCCTCGAGTGCAGAACCAGACCAGTCTCAAGCCTCAAAGCCTTGGCTGCTCCTCCTCCCTGCAACTAGGGCTTTATTTTTGTTTCTGCTTTTTCTCTATGAATTCAAATTCCTCCAACTGCCCAATCCTGTCGACTTTATCTGTATAACATAAAGAAAATATGTCATCTAAATTGTTCTACTAATATCCTTTTCTTCTTCCATCTCAACTGTTGCTGCTCTCTATATATCAGGCTTTCTGCCCATGGTCTTTTTCTGCTCCAGTATGTCCTTCATTGGCTGTTAGATTATTGTTTGGAATACATCACTCTTCAAATATATCCCCTTTCTTGATCCAACTCCGTTGGCTTCCGATTAGACCTAGATTTGAACTCCATTTCTTTGTCTTGTTTTAAAATGTGTTCATGCTTTGACTCATGACTATTTGGCTTCCTTCGTTTCTTTATATCACCCTCGTAGGGTTGTTCGATCTTCATCACCATTTCCTCTTAATGTTCCTCGTCCTCCCTGTGATTTTTATCGTTTTCGTTCCTTCCAATTACTTGCCCCTAAATTATGGAACTCTTGTCTTCTAGATATTTAAGCTTGTTCTAATAAAGCTATAGAACCCAAGGAGGGGTGGCATTACCGGTTGGGTAATGCCCCCGAGGGGCAATAGTTACAATCCCGAGGGAAGCAAAGGTTCTATTGCTATTAGTACCCCGGCACGTTGTACCGGGGTGCTAATAGTTTATTTACTAGAGTTGAGAAACAGCATGTCAAACGTTTCTTAACTTGAGTAAAATAAAAACTAAAGAAATGGCTGTCATGTATCGGGTAGAAGGGACTACACATGCTCCCTTCTTCATTTCCATGGCACCAATTAAAAGATAGAAATTAAATGAAAACAAAGAAAATGGCCACCAGGGTATATGACAAAGGGACTACACGTAGTCCATTCTCCCTTTCCATGGCGGCAGGACAAAAAGGGAAGGCACTCCGCGGGATGCAGTGCTCCGAAGTGCAGCAGGTGAGTCTTTGTAGGCCCGGAAACGACCCAGTGCGGGCCAATCAGATCGATTGATACAATCTGATTATCCCTCGCTTGGTACTAAACTTGTTCTAATCTTGTTCTTTTCAAGAAATGGCTAAAATTATTCTTTTGCAGTATGTCTTTCCTTATCATGATTTCTGTTATTTTCAGCTGTCCTATGACTTTTAATTCTCGTCATGCTTTAGTTGGCATTTTACTATATATTTTTGTGCTGTGTTCATTATGTACAGCGCCTTGGATGAAGGTGCTATATGAAAATCATAAATAAATAAATAAATAAATAAATAAATAAATAAATAAATAAATGTGCTCTCCGAGAGCCTTCTTTGAACTTGTCACTGTGCTGGACCCGATGATGAAGATGCAAAAGACACCTGGGAACTGATAGAATCTGTGAACGGCATTTACAAAGTCTGATCTAAGGTAGAGGCGTTGTGTATCCCTGGATTGGTGCCCTCACCTCCCACTCTGCTACATGCATCTGCATCTGTGCATCACCTCTGTCCCTGCTTGCACTGTACCCATGGCAACTGCTAAGGTCTGGCCTCAATGGTTCCACTGCCACCTGACCTCCAGGAACTCCCGTCACCATTGGAACCAAAGCTCAGGAGCACAGCCCCTACCAAGGTCAAGACAGCAAACACTTCTTTGGTTCCACATAAAGTAACCCATGCCGGTCCAGCGGAGATATACTAACTTCTAAATTCGTGGGTAGTGTGTCCATGAAAGCCTGTAGAGACTTTGGGAAACCACTTTACTTAACTGTCGCCTAAATCAACATAATTTTACGAGATGCAAAGTATATATCATAATACCTGTGTTATTCAGAGTAAAATTTTGTTACCCTGTATTTCCGTCTATCTCGCGCCTTTCCGGAGAGTTCCACCTGGCTGATAGACCAAAGCTAACACTCAATGAGTCAATGCACGCTTAAGGAACCTGTCTGCCTAGATTAAGGATGGTGTCCCGACACCTTGAATAGAGGGCAGAGAGCATCCTCTCTAACCCTGTGTCCTTCACTGATCCGTGTACTATATACACCTCAAGCGCATACAGGCCTAACAGCCATGCCATTGGCTACTCTATGCTACTTGATGACACCCAGTGAGAACTCACCCCTTGCACCAGGCGTCCTGACCATCCCTCACTGAAAATCTTTTGTGTTACCTGACTGGTTAGTCTTGCCTCCTACTCACCCCCACTGTTACTCCTGCTCCCTAAAACAACACTGTGAAAGAGCCGAAAGGAGCGCAGGTGCCAACCCAGGTATACGGTCTATGCCTTACAATCTGTTTCAATACCACCTGTACCTCATTGGCATTTGTTCTTCATAGGTCTGTGTGGCACAGACCTCTGCCTCTATAATCTGCATCTTAAGAGTATGTATCTCAATTGCCCATAGCTCACTGACCTGTGTATCTCGATAGGTTGCACATAAAGCGATTTGGCAACCCAATAGTATGTACTGCAAATTATAAACCTCAGTGTGCTGTACTTCCCAGCACTGTAATCTAAGCATTGGCACCTCAACGCTATTTTTCAGGTTAGTGTCCAGGTTGTGTTTACACTTTTCATTCATGCAATAACGGGTTTAAACCAGTTCCAGAAAGAGTGCGCGTTACGGCCATGTTCTGCTCTTGGGCAGACCTCCATGGTAGTTCAGAATAATAAGATACTAAAAGATTCCATAACCCTGGGAATTCAGACACACAGCGAGGAAGGATATGTGTTCTAGTGGCTAAACTGGTGCTCTTGGAACCTGGAGTTATGGGTTTTAATCATGACTTTGCCACTGGACTAAAACATTCTCTCCCCCTGAACAGCTTGCTTTGCCTCCTTGTCTTTCAGTCTATACATCTATAGACTTACGTACTTTCCTAATGACATGTTCCCACCCTTGGCACATCCCCCTGCAACTGGGGCGTGAATTGCAGCTCATGCAGTTCTGTGCACATCACCTATTATTTGCAGCGCTGTTGTGAGGGGAGGCTGGATTCTGGAATCGGATAACTTTCTTGATGATGGGCTCCTTTTTCCAGAACATATCCAAAGGAAACGAATGTATGTGTTTAAAATTAAACAGCTAGTGGAGCTGTGCACCTCATTTATCTAAGATCTTCGACTGCGCGTTCCTTCAATTATAACAAATTGCTGATGACACAAACAAACCATCTTAAGGGAAGGCGTGGCCATCCCCACCTAAAGCACTGTGTCTCACCGGCTTTTCAACAATGCCCAACCAAGGACTAATTTCCAAAGGATGCAAATACTGACACACAAAGCTCAACTCACAGTACTGCTCTACTGTTAAAAGGTGTCATCCCAAACGCAGGCTACACACAATCTGTACAGCACGGCACTGCTCTCAAGCTAGGCCCACTCTTTAAATAAATACAAAGTAAAATATCAAATAGGTGTCTCAGGATTTGGAAGACACCAGGTAGCCAACCAGACTCTGCTGCATTGTGTTCTCTACAGCGGAAGGGTGCCACCAAGAGGGCCGACTACAGAGGCACACACCGTTTAGGGAAGCGGCAGCAGGAGGGTAGACAACCGCTAGGAGCATCCTGGTGTGAGCGTGGCCCCAATAAGTGGCTGAATGAGTGAGAGGCACCTGCTGGGAGCACCCTATTGTCAGCCGTCCAGCAACCCTAGAGGGACCACAGACGTCTGATGGGAGCACTGCACGGTGGGCAGCAGCTCATCTGGACGTAGGAGAGATGTGTGTATCAGAGGAAAGGACCGCTCATTGTACTCACATCTGACTGATATGAGCACTAACCGAAGACAGCATAACCAATGGAGCGCTCATGGAAGGGCTCATTGTGATATCAATTAATAGAAGATTTTGACAATCACAGAGGGGATTGTACACCCACATTAAAAAAACACCATAAGGAAAAACAGAAATTGCTCATTGTGACATCAGCTGAAGGAATTGGTGATGGTCATAACAGGGATTGTGAATTGGAGAGAAAAGAGCTGTGAAGTCAGGAAAAGCCACAAAATTGTAAGAAAAGGGAAATACTAAGGAAACACAAGAACATCCAGTGGCAACCTTTTACCACTAAAATATATATTTTTAAATGTTATTCTCAATTTAGGGACAACCAAACCCATGTGAAAACACACCAACTCCTTGGCAACAATGGATTACTACTTTCCTGGTATATCTGCGGGACTGCGGGAGAAGCCAAATTCAGCAACAACTTCAAGGAGGCAACATTACTCAATAGCACAGGAGCAGAAGACTTATGCATATTTGGAACACTTCCAGACATACAAGCCACAGATCCTCAGTCCCAGACCTTCAGCATCTCCTGCAGATGGTGCAGGACATGCTATCACCAGTGGAACCACCAGCAGATACGATGCAGCAATGGTCAAATCTAAAATACATTTTGGGAACAAACCAAACGTGGTTCTGGAAAGGTACTACTTCTTTATCAGGAAAGAAAGTAAAGGTGGGATGCTAGACAGTTACATTGCCGCTCTTAGGGACTTGATTTCCACCTGCAAGTTTACAGGAATCTTGGATGAATATTTGAGGTCAGCTTATGCTACATATAAAGGATCCCAATATCCAACAAAGGCTTTGGCAGGCTAAGGACCCGACTTTGGAACATGCTATAGATTTAGCACAGCAAACAGAATAGGGATCGCAATGCATGAAAGCAGTACAAAATGAGAAAATTAGACAAAGACAACTGAACTACCAAGGAGATATAATTTAGCGCTATGCATAACAAACGCAACAAAATAGGATGGTAAATACAGGAAGACAGATCAGAGAACAGGCCCAACTCTATTCAATGCCCGATGTCCACGTGCTATGAATGTGACAGAAATAAATATTTGAACTGTGATAGAGATTGTCCAGCAGTTAATGCAGCGGGCATCAACTGCAGACTCGTGAGACATTACGGACGAGTATGTCATAACTCCAGAACCAAAGCTCGAGCGAATGTGGTAACCATGAATGATGGTGCGGCATATGAACAGTCAACTAACCATTGAGGATGCAGATGACCAAGATTACATTCTCACTATTTCACCCGGAACAAACACCTATGGGAATGCATTAGAATACATCACATAGACTCAGGCTCGACATACACAATGCTAGATGTCCGAACATTTGAAAAAGATCTGAGAGAACACATGGATTCCCTAAAACCCACACAAATTAGACCCTAGAGTTATGGCAAGAGCACCATTTGTGTACTAGGGTACAAGTGGACAGAGCTTTGATTCCACAATAGAATTGTACACTGCAAGCTATATGTTGCAAGAGATGGATCATCAGTAGTAGAATGGGAAGAACAAGCAGCTATTAAGATTAATCTGCACCTTGGTTACCCAGTTCTCATTTTAAGTGTATTGACAAATAAAAAGTCTAAAAAATGACTATTTGGAAATGTTCACAAATGAGATAGGTGTCTTGATAGGATCTAAATACCTCATTATCCTCAAAAAAGGAGCTAAATATAAGGTCAGGTCCATTTCCAATGACACCAAAACATGCCTGGAAAACAAATTCAATAAACGTTCCACGGTAGGAGTCATAGAACCAATAGAGTAATCTGAATGGCTGGCTCCAATAGTAATAGTGTGAAACCCAAATAACAACATCTAGAAGTGCATGGATGTCCACGATCTGAATGCAAACATATGGGTAGACTTGACAACCGTTACCTAACATACGTCAGTTTTTAACCACTATGTCTCCAGCAAAATATTTCACAACTTTAGATCTTTCAACACTGTATCACCAAATAGAACTAAGTGAAGAGTCAAAGACATTTACATGGTGTGTAACACCACTAGCAACATACAGGCTTAGGTTAACTTCAGCTGCTGCCCTATTCCAGAGATTGATGCAGCATCTATTTGGAGGCCTAGAAGGGGTTCATTTCTTCCAGGATGGCATCTTCGTAACAGGAAAAGACACCACTGAGCTTGACGCTCGGCTACATAATGAGAGAAATGCCAAATTGGAGTCACTGAAGTGGAGTACATAGGTCACAATAGCAACCAGGAAGGCATCAAGCTTAAACAAGATCTCATAAACACTATTGTAAGAGTTCAGCCACCCACAGAGACAAACCAAGGTCCCTTCTAGGCATGGCTGAATACTATTTAAAATGTGTAAAGACTGTTGCTGATTTGACAAACCACTTGCGAGATCTGAAAAAGAATGTTGCGTTTGTATGGTCAGAGGGGAGCAAAAATGAATTTGAAGGGATAAATGCAGAAATAAACGAGGCTCCTCCCCTCAAGACATACAAGCTGATAGCCCGCACAATAATCAAAGTTGATGCAAGCAGTAAAGCCATGAGCAGTGTTCTATGTCAGATCCAAGATGGTAGAGAAGTGATGCTTCGAGGACTCTCATGGGACCAGAATTAAGATATGCCAGTATAGTGGGCTTTGACAAATTTCAAAACTGTAATGAGGGGAATACTGATGACCATCAAAACAGAAGGTAAGCCATGAATTTGCATAATGAGCCAAAAAGGTATGTCATCATCTTCCTGAGGATATGCCATTGGATGGTATAAATTATGCAGTCTGATGCCAAAATAATCTACACACCAGAGAAAGGGAATACAGTTGGGGACTGTCTGTTCAGATTACCAATCGGAGGATAGTGGTTGAAAGAGTAATTTTGGCACAAGCACAGTTTCCAGAAACACAAGAAGCCATCATAGCAACAATACAGCCAGGGATCAGCAAAGAGGAATGGTAACAGGCTGTAAACTCAGATCCAGAAACAAATCTAATAAAAACAAATGTATCCAAGAAGGGTGGAATTCGGTACCTGGGGACCTGCCTGAACATTCACAAGTTTTCAATGAGATGTCTGATGACTCAGCCTGCATATTCAGGAGGGATCATCTTGGTTCACTGGGATCTCCTAAACAAAGAGTAATACATCTTGCGAATGAAGGACATCTGTGTAGGTATATGAGAAAATGCAGAATAAGGGAAAGATATTGGTGGCCAGAAATGTTAGGAGATATAGAAGATACTGTGAAGGATTGGCAACCATGTCAACTGAGCGATCAATCTAAAAAAAAGGAGAGCAACAGCACTCCAACCAATTGCAATACCAGATTTGGCATGGAAAAGGCTAGCCTGAGACATAGCTCATTTGAAACCATGGCACCACAAACAGTATGCATATTATTCCTGATGGACTACACAATGAAATAGGTGGAGTGGTGCGTAATCCAAGAAACGTGACTACATGGAAAATGTTAACATCTTTTATCACCGATCTTTGACCATGAAGGCATTACAGAAAACATCATAATGGACAATTGAGTACAGTTGGTTTGGGAAGAAATGCAGATGTTTTTGAAAGCACACAGCACAAAACATCTCTGCACTGCCTTATACCACCAGTTAATAGTGGCTTAGTTGAAAGAAAAAACTGTTTTATGTAGGGCAGCATACAATTAGCGGTTGCCAGCTCACTCCTGTGGAGGGAGGCCATGAAAGAAAGTCTAAATTACTCTTGGTTGACACATCACTCAACCATTGATGTAGATCCCTTTGTCCATATGAGGAGCAGAACAGTGTGCTGTTGTTTAAGTCCCCCATGTACAAACAGGAAAGAATGTAAGAAAATACGGATATGGAAGCCACCTTCGAAAGGGTCAAATAAAACAAGAGATATACAAAGAATATTATGACCACAAGAACGCTGTGAGGGCCATTCATGTATCAGAGGGAGCGTGGGACAGGATAAATGATCCATGCCACACATTTAAGGGGTTATCTTGTTTCTAGCCACCCCAACGAATTACAGCATCATATGAGAACCATGTGGTTAAAGTCAAAGGTATCCAAAATGTGACACAAGACAACAAGTCAATTAGTAGACAAGGATCAAGGGTACATGAAACTAGGACTTATGACTCGCCACACAGTACTCTAAGTCAAGATGCTGGAAAATGATGGCAGATGAACTAGAGGGATATCAACATGAAAAGACTGACAGTTCCTAATGTTCAAAAAGAATGTTATTGAAGAACTTACCTTGTTAAAGTTATTAGTTTCAATATGTAGGTAGTCAACCTTCCCTAAAAGGGGAAATGTTGTGATGGTAGGCTGGATTCTGGAATCAGATACGACTGTGATGATGGTGGGCTCCGATTCCAGACACCAGCCAAAGGAAAGGAATGTATGTGCTTAAAATCCCACAGTTGTTACAAACTAGTGGCGCTGCGAGCCTCAGTGAGCTGTGGTGCTGTGTTCCTTCAATTTTAACAGATGCTGCTGGAAGAAATATTCTCTGTACGATTTACGCAGAAAATATTCTTTAAAAGTCATGATTCACTGGGGGACATCTGATAAGTCAAATAGCTGCTGCTTCTAACACAGACCTGTTGCTGTCTCTACCCCTGGCATGACTTGCGACCCATCATGACACCAGTCTCTTTTTGATGCGCTGGGAGGCATGCAGAGCACCAGGTGGGCTGAGCGGCAAGCAGTCGACAGGAAGGCCTGCAGCCTTGTGTGCCTTTATACCTGCAGCATACTGCTGATTGACTGCAAACCAGGAAGCCCCAGACATGCTTGAGGAGCAACCGAGGTGGATTCCTCTATGAACAAGGCTGCTATAAAACAAATGAAGGGGGGTATATAACTCTATGTTCAGGGGTCACACCGCCACAATAATCCACGCAAAATTACCAGGATTGGCAATCTAGAAGGGCTGCCCCAGACACCAAAGAAGACCATCTGTATTGCCTACAGGGCTTCCAGAGCATGCTTTCCAAATTAGCCAATTATGAAGCAGGGGTCTCTCAGAGTGGAACAAAACTGAAGTCAGAAGCTGCATCCCTGGGAGACAAGGTGAACATTGTTGAATAATAGTGGATGACATCTCTGAAGAAGTATCCAAGGTCTTGGATGATTTGACTGCTCTCTATCAAACTGTTCCTGTGCTTTCAATGAGTTATTTGCACAATGTGAAGTCCTGCAGATCAGGTTTCAATCTGAGGATATGTGCTTGAATTCGCTGAAAGAGGATGACAAGGGGTCCGGCCTTACAGGCCTGCTGCAACAACCTCTTCATGGAGCTGGATAGAGCCCATCAAGTTATAGATGGGCACTGCAAGACCTCGACAAGAGGGTTATTGTCCTAGGGACATTCTTTTCAAACTGCATAAATGCTACTTCAGAGGGAAACCTTGATGTATGGCTAGGTAACATGGCTGATGGAATGTTACAGATCCTTATGTGGGGGAAAGCTTGGGAATTGAAAATGGTACGTACTCCTCGTGCATATCACTGCATTCTAATGTTGAGCAGATGCTGCAAACTGCCATGTTTAAACAACAGTTTCTTGCTTGTGCAAGGCGAGGCTTTACATTTTACTGCGCATGTCGTTGCAATGAAAGCTCTTCCTATTGCGTGTAGCAATGCTCACCTTCAGATCTCTCGCTTCTGACGTGTTTTCTTTTAGGCATATGTAAGTTTGTTTCAGGCTACCGCTTTCTTAGGAAAAGCAACATTGATCCAAGTCATCATATTAAAGTGTTCTTGCCTTCCTCAGAGTGTGTGTGAATCTTTGAGCAGAATATTCACCTTCACCAAATGTATTACGCCATGCTGTCTTCCCTGATGACACTGACTAATATGAAAGAATGCAGCTGGTATTAATGCCTGTAAAGTGGGGCTTTGTTCTGTGCAGTAACAGTGTTTCAGTATGATTCCTTGACTTGTCTGGACCACGCCTTCCATATCTTTCCAAGGCTACACTATAGGGGCGACAAGACCTCAGATGGACGGGTCCATTCACGTATTCGATACCGGTGGCCTTTCTCCATGGGCTTGCAGGGTTTTCTACAACTGGTGACTTATTTGGAAAAAAGGCTGCCAACTGTTAGAACTTCCCAGCGCAGGTGGAGATGGGATGACATAGAAGAACAGCCCCAAACCAGATCAGAGATGACTCTGGGCCCTTGCAAGTAACAAGAAGAAGACATAGCCATGAGGCTGGAGAAATATGTGGTCCAAGACCTGATGAGGCAACCAAGTTATCCTATGTTTCGCTGATCTGCACTGTTTCCATTATGTTGATGTGGTTTCGAGGATGAGTATGGGGACTCTGGCACACTAGATCATGGTGACAGATTCTACATTAGGACGTCCCATGACCTCATGAGCATCATCCCATATGGACCTTCATATAGCCATGCTGAGGTAGTGACTGGTCCGCTCTCAGATCTTTGAGGTTATGGACTAAAATGACACATTGAGTGGTATCTGAGGATGAAGGTTGTGTCAGTCTCCTCCCACAGCTTCTTAAAGAGGCGAAGAAGGCTGTTTTGGGGCTTTTGTCACCCATTTTTTCTATTTGTCTAATTATGTGGAGATGCGGGTGGCTCAGATATGGGGAGCCTTACGATTCGGGCAGTAAGTCTTCTCCATATGGAAGGGCTAAGGAATTGCCCAGGCAACCTTGTTTGGGTTGGAAAGTTGCTCTTGTGATTTGTGTTTTACAATAGAGCATGCATCTGGTTTGAGGGGGTGCAAAAGGAACATTAGATGTAGATTCCTAAGTGACTTGAACTTTCATGGTTAAGATAACCTTCCTAGACATACCCGGGTTTAATACCAGGACATGTCTCATTCAATTGCTTAAAGATGTAAGCATTGACATCACGACTAAACTGGAGAACTTTCACATATAAAGATAAACACAGATTATGGCATTAATTACTCCCAGCATAAACTATTTCAACAGACTCTAGTAGAAAAGAAATACGTTGCCATGCATTGCAGCAAGGGGTTATCCTTCAAAGTATTAGACACACTGCTGTATCCCAGGTGTAGGTATCAGCTTCACAGGGCTGGAAATGGATATCACACTGGCTTCTATCTACGCCTCTAAACTAAGCAGAAGAAGAATTTCCTTTAAACATTTTTTCTGTTTTTTATCACACTTTATTAAAGGGGAACTAATCATGCAGGGTGATCCCAAACCCATCATGGACCAATCTCTCGACCATTCCCTGGTATCCACGCACAAACCAGACAGGCTTCAAGATAGACTCAAGAGAGAATCCCCATATTTAGGGTTGCAACATGCATGGAGATCGGCACTCCAGATGCTAAGGTACTACCCTTTTTTCTTGCATTTGCACAAACCTTGCACTTGAATTGACCACATTTGCACATTTTACCCACACCGCGACTCTGTTATGGATGTCATCATGGGTGACATTACCATCTGGGATCACTGTGGGCTAAATCCGACACTTGTGCCCGTCAAAACAACAGGCCGGTCTTGGACTAGCCATAGATATCACCTTAGAGACCTGATTTTGACCAAAGCTATATCTGACCAAATTACAGACTTGTTCAATCTAAATAAATCTCAGAAAGCCTACCTTATTAAAAGGTGTACATTTGAGGCTGTCATCTGGGGCAAGTTCTTGGCTCTTGGGTTTTATTGAGCTATGTCTAGACGTCTAGAACTTGAAAGCCTGACCCCTAAATACATTCCCCTGAATCCCAGCTTAAATGACATGCTCCATTAAAATCGTACTCTGACCAACTACTATTAGTGGCCACATTAACCCGTTATTGATCAATCAAGCCAAAGGTTCACTAATTAGTGAAGAGGTCTCTCCCCCATATATCTCCCCCAGCCAGTGGGAATAATTGAATAAAAGTAACAGGAATTAGGAAGTACTCTTGACCATCAAAAGCCTGAAACTGAGCAAGGCCTTGGGGCTGGATGGCCTCTCCAGTAATTTTTATAAACAACTCACCAAAGACATTCTTTCCCCTTTGACAGAATTGCTTTACTCTTTGGAAAGCTGGGTACTGTTTCCCCAATGATGAATGAAGCATTATCACTCCGTTCCCTAAGCTGGGGAAAAATCCTGGAGAATGCAGGCCCTACCAACCTATGAAAAATGAAGACTCAAAAATGTCCCCAAACCTTTGGCTTCCAGACTACAATCTTGTCCACTCTCCTCAGGTGGAATTTAACTCGGGTTGTCAGACCATTGATAACATACAGCAAGTAACTCATATGTTGGATGAGGTCAGCAGATTTCCTAAAATTACATCTGTCTTAACAAAACTGAATGCCCAAAGGCATTTGACAGAGTTGACTAAACCTTTGTTGGTAGAGGGGCTTAGGTCCATGGGATTCTGAGAAACCTTCATAAGACTATTTTCTGTGATTTATAGCAATCCCATCTCTGAAAGTAGAGAAAATGGCAATCTCTCTTAAAGCTTCAGCTTGAGCAGGCAGATGAGGTGGGGGTGCCCATTCTTCCACTGCCTTTTGCCATTGCTACGGAACACTTTGCCCAAAGAATCACAGAGAATCCTGAAATGGAAGACATATGATTTGGCTAAAAGGAATATATAAATGCGTAATGTTTGCAAGCATGTTCAACTAACACTCCAGAAACTTGCTACTTACCTGCAGGCTCTCCTATTTGAACTGGATTGGTATGAGGTGACCTTGGGCATTAAGATACATTGGTCTTAATAGGAACTTCTCGGTGTTTACCTCCCTACAAAAGAGTTGCTAGAGAGGGATTGTTCATGTACAAATGGGTTTGCTACCTTTGGATCAATAGCACTCCAAACATATTGTATTGGATCTTGCTACGGCTAACTACCCTGATTTGTTTACCACAATCTAACGCATATGGCAAGTTGGAAGTGACTTACAATCTCCTGGTTCATTAGGACTGAGGTCATTAAAATGAATGCACTGACCTGTCTGCTTTATTTTTCTAAGGGCCTGATCACGAGTTGGGTGGTATCCCAGCGGTAACACCACCGGGATACTGACCATTGTAAATAGCATTACCGCTATGCCGTCCGGCGCTATTATAGGCAGAACACGAATAGTGGTAATGTGGGAAATCCACATTCCATGTTGGGTCAAAAGAACACAATGGGGATGGGGGTGCAGTTAGCACCGTCGCTAATTGCGCCGGCGCTAATAGCACCTGAAAATGGGCGCTAAATGGGATTTTCACCTACAGCAAAATACTGGAGATAATACAGCCCATTTAGCGCCCAACACGTGATCGGGCCAGCTCTTAAATGCAGCTGAAACAGCGTTATCGTTGCATTTAAGGGCTACAGCCCAACTCATGATCAGGCCCTAAGCCTGTCCAAGGCTGGAGCCTCTGCTTTGAAAAAAGGATTTCTGATTCGCTTATGAAAGAGGGGGCCTCCAAGCTACTGACCCGAGTAAATAATATGAGGCATCACAGCTTGGAATCCTAGGGAATTGGTGTAGGTTGGGCTATCTGAAAGTGTGGTGTGTTATGGATGTGTCAGTTAGCAGAATTTCCCTGTGGAGGGTACTAGCTGTACTAGTAATTATACAGCCACAGAAATTTGATCTCACATTAGTGTCAGCTCTGTGAGCAGGGCTGAGCCATGACAAGACTGATGTATACTGGTATCTAGCCTGGCTGTCTCCATAGCCGCTAAGTGGAACAATAGCCAGGAATCTGCCTCTTTCATTCTCCTGCAGGAAAGGTAAAAACCTTTCCCCAGTGCATAGGAACTCCCCCCAGGAAGTCTTCTGGGAACTGGTGGTTCAAAGGCAGCACTGTCATTACAAAGCCACACTCACACCAGGGTGCTGACCACAGGAGTCCCTTTGAAGTCAGCGGGCATGGGAAGGGGCGGAGTAAGAGTAGCCAGGAGGGAAAGGTGGGCTGAGAGAAGGTTTCCATTGTCTCTGTTTGTTGGGATGCTCTTCCTTTTCCTGTCCTCTGCATTTCCTTTAGACAAGGTGCTCTGGGTGGGATGCCATAAGGCAAAGGGCACTTGCTACAATTACAGGGATTGGACCCCTTTCTGCAGGCTTGCTTTGGACTGTTAGGGGGAATTCTCTGTAAAGGCTAATTTCCCAAACCTAGTGAGTACCCCAGCAGATTTGCTGGATTTTTGGGGTTTATTTCTTTCTCCTGCTAAGAGTGAGACTCTTTTTCTCCCACTCTTAGGCATGATTTGAGAACGTCCTTTGACTATGTAATGTGTTTTATGGGCTATGGGGTCTGTTACTCCATAGGGCTTCATGTGTTTTTGGTATGTGTGTTACACAGCACCCTCAGTGCAGTAACACAGGGGTGTCATAGTGACCCCCAAATATAGACTCCATACCCTGGGACTGACAACTGTCTCCCAGGGCACGTAAAGTCACCATTGGCTTTACTAGTCTTAAATTGTGAACAGAACCAGTACAAACCATCATATTGTGGAAGTACTGGTAGGGGTAATTCGATTGCCCCTGGGTCTGTTTTCCAAGGGGGCACTGTCCAGTCCCCCCTTGTCGAGTTTGTGGCTGGTGGCAGTGGATACCACGCAAAATATTCCCCGGGAATATTTCCTATGGGATTTTCCCATTCATTTTAAACGCACCACTTTTTGGTGCATAGTTAAAGATAGCGCTGGGTTATTTTTTTAATATTTTTTCCCCGGTTGGGTCTTTTTGCTAGGACTCGGTTTTAAAATGGCGTTTGTGTTCGCCTCTGAAACTCTAACCCAAGTCGAGCCCTTTGTTCCACTTTTTGGCGGGCTTCTCCACAGAAGCCCTCCAAATGGTGCCACTCTGAGGTCAACAGGATGTGTGGCAGGGGGATTAGGCACCCTGGACTGAGTTGCCTTGGCAACTCAAGTCACACTCTTATGTGATTGGCCCGGCTCACCACTTAGTATGTTTGAGTGACAGTTAGGCTGATGAATGGGGGTTTTGCTGCATAACAGCAGGGCTTTGGGGACTGGAACTTCAGAAGTCACCACAGGACCTAAAGAATCCGAAGAGGGGAGAAGCTGAGCCATCTACAACGACGATACCACCGGTGGAGCCCTGCTGTATGAACTCACCACTTCCCCGACGACAGAGAAGATCTTCTTCCAGGAGAGTCTTCTTCCCTTTGAGCTGGTGGGACCAGCCAGTTCGCCTTTTTTGCCTTCCTGGATTGTCTCGTGGTCAAATCGCCCGTGCCAAGCACCCCGGCGGCCGGATAGCCACGCTTCACCACTACCACGAATAAAAGGATCGTACCTTTTAACCGGGAAACTCTGCGGCTGGTTTCTTCCCTGGCAGCGCAACAACCTCCAGCTTTCCTCCACGTCGAGATCCTCTCTTCCTCTGGATGAAGCCCCGACTTGCACCTGCTGCCAGGAACAACTGCCCCCGCTGGAGCTTTCTCACCATTTCAGGTACTGTGTCCCGCCTGGTCTCCATAGACTTGTCGAATAATTACCTAGGGAGGTGTATATACTTATAGTGACTGTTTGAACTTGCTTGACATATTAGTGCCAGTGCATTTTTACAAGTGTGTTTTTAAATAAATAATGATATACTTTTATACCAAAGCTCTGGTCAGTGTTTGCTTGTGCTACTGTATGTTTAGCCCTATTGTGTATACTCTATATACTGCCTAACTCTTCTTGAGAGAAGTCTGACTGCTCAGCCACAGCTCCCAAGTAAATCTGGGTGGGGCGGACTGCTACCAATTGGGTTTACTGCTTACTCCTGTAGTCTTAAACGTTTTGCAGTGGTCCCTAAAGGAACTGCACAGGTTTCTGCCTAACATGGCCCCTGTGGCATTTTACCTTTAAAAAGAGAAGAGCACCCCTCATTCTATGATTCATCTTTGAACTCTTACAATGACAAGAAGAATTCACTGAACCTCTGTTGGAAGTATTTGCTACTTTTAAGTCCTCTGTCATAGAAGTGAAGACATATGGCATACAAGGCAGAGGCAAGCTCTGTCCCCTAACCATTACCGGGGAACAGTGGGGTGACTGCTGTTTGACCAGGGTATCACCGCTGGCTGCACTGGAAACAGGATCCTGTTCACTGTGGGTGAATGGTCCCTATAGATGCCAGCCAAGCTCCCTGAATCGGGATTGCAGAACAGAAGGCTACACCCTGTCCCTGGAATCCCACAGAACCAGGGAAACAACCCTTGGGTCTCCCTGATTTTCAGAATGTCCTTGATGCCGGTTTGGGCACTTTCAACACCATTGAAACTGCTGCAAGTCATCCTTTACCTCAACGCTCAACTGCCTCTGCATCTCTGAGTTTGCTCTATGCAGAAGCTCCACGGTTTCGGCATCTGAGATCTGCAGAGTCTTATAGCATTCCCAACTCGACATAGCTGCCTGGTAACCAGCTTCCTTGAGCAGTGCACCAATGCCATGTGAGCTAGCCAAGCTTGCTTGCCACTGAAGGAAACCTTCTGCTTCTCCATCCCTGATGTCATAGTGTCTTCCAGCGTTGCCGACCTGACACCATCTGCCAGTCCCAGCCTCTTTGACCCAAGATCTGATGCCTCTGCTGAACAGCTCCACATCATTGGGATCTGTCAGCACCACACCACGACTTGGCCACAACCCAGTGCTGAAAGCACGCAGACTCTTAGTTTGATGTTGAAAAGCCTGGCTTGGCACTGTCAAGCTCCCAAAGACAAGAATAAAGATACTGTGAAGTGTCAATGTCCCCATGGTCCACCTTTGCGACCATAGTCTCTTTTAAGTCTCCTTTCCTCTAGATTTGTCTTCCATTAAATAACCTTCAAAGTGACATAGGTGCCAATCTCTTGCCTGAACATCCCTGCTCATCTACACTGAGTGCCCTTTAATATAAATACAATAAATACAAATACAAATATAACTCTACATTCTCTGTGTTTCTTTTTCAGGGATGGGTTTTTCTAGTATATTTTCATAGAACTCTAATTGGGCATTCTTTTATTTTGGAAACCTGGCACTATTTGGTTGCTATTGTTATCAGTTCACACCTCTCATTAGGGTATAGCCTGCCCTCGGCCAGTGCTACCAAAAGAAACAAAGAAGGTATACCTTTCAGCCTGTACCTGTTTCACCTTTATGATTGGGATAACTGCTGGTTTAGTACTAGTGTGGGGCTGAGTAGGTGGTTTAGCCACTACTCATCCCTCTACACTTGCAGAGCAGTAGTCTTTTTGTCACACGTTAGGCATATTTTCCTATGTTGATTGCCAGAGATAGGGCAACCAGTACTTTTGAACAGCAACAGGAAACTGTGAGGGCTTGACAGTGTAGGTATTGTTGGAGAGCAGTGAGTAGTGGTGCTACAATACCTTGGCGGGGGAATGTGAAGGAGGGCATTTATTTTAGATGAGTGAGGATAAGCAGGGAGGATGAGACTTGCTATCATGCATTAGGGAATGTACAACACCCCCAGCAATGGGTAATGAGAGTGTTTGTATTTTGCATTTGTATGTATTTACGAAGCACTTTTGCCAAAGCATTGTTCATATGAGAAAGCTGTACTAGTAGGAGTGGTGAGCAGGAATTGGGATTGTGAACGTAGAGAGCAAGAAGGGATGTGTATGGAAATAAGAAAGATAAGATAATGAGGGGCGAGCAAGACAAAGTATGAACTTGAAAACAATAGTGAGAAAATAAAAAGGAAGATGAGAGTCAAAGGGAGAAAAAGAGATCGATAGCAGAGAGAGAGTGGTAGAGGTGCATGGCAAAAGAGAAAAGAGGAGACGAATAGAGGAATTGTGGACAGAGCTCAGAGGGGTGAGATAAGGATATAGGGAAACCAATCGGGAGAACAGAGCAATAGCCAATATGAGAGAAGATGAGAGATATGAGAAGGTTGGTGGCCTGGAAAGACAAGAAAGGGTGGGACCGGCACATGTTATAGAGATGAAAACGGCAGACACAATCAGTGTTAAGTATATGTGAAGAGAAAGCTTAAGGGAAATCAAAGAAACCACCAACGTTCTTAGCCGAGGAAAAGAAAGGGACGGCAGAAGGGGGAAATGAAAGAGAGCAGTGCGAGAGGAGGAGTTTGGGTATTGGCAAGTAAGAAGAGTGCCACCATTTTAGTGGATTAAGATGAAGAAAGTGTGAAGCAATCCAAGGACGGGTGGCAGAAGGGCAGTTGGAAACAGTAGTGTGGAGAGAGTGAGTGAAGGAGGAGAATTAGAAAAAGATTTTAGTGTCCGCGTAGAAGTGAAGATTGTGGTTTGTAAGAATAAATGTGTTCAGATAAGGAAATAGTGGAGAGGGAGAACAGTAGAGGGCCAGAAAGAAATCCTTGAATAACTCCCTGAAATAGAGGATGCGGAGAAGAGGTGCACTCAATCCAAGAGGCAGAGTAAGTACAATCCAATATGTACGACTGAAACAACTTGAGGACCAAACCAGTAAAGGTGAGAGAGACGAAAGTGAAGATAAGAGGAGCGAATGATTAACAGTATCGAAGACGGCAGAGAGGTCAAACAGAATAAGTACAAAAGATTATTTGATATGTCCAATTTAAAGGTGAGCATTGGCAACATTAATAAGAGGAGTCTCGGTAGAGTGGGAAGGATGAAAGCCAGAACGGAGAGAAGGAAGGAGTGAATGAAAGTTCAGGTAAGAGGAACATTTGAATAGACAGAGTGCTCAAGGATTTCTGAGACAAAGGGGAGAAGAGAAATAGGTTGGACATTTCCAGGAATAGTAGGAACAAGAGTAGGTTTCTAAACAATTGGTATGACAACTATGTGTTTTGAGAGGGAGGCAAAGGAGGAAGTAGCAAGAGAAATATTCAGAAAACAGGTGAGTTAGGGGAGATGAGGATAGACTGTAGCACTAAGAGAAGAAGGGAGAATGTCAAGAAAGGCAGTGGGGCGGGCACAAGCTAAGAGACCAGCGGTGTCCGAATCTATGAGTGCAGAAAAGGTCGACAGAGATGATAAGCAAGGAGAGAGGGAATGAACAGAAGGACATGGGGTGGAAGGAAAAGAAGAAGGCACGGATGAAAGTTTAGAAGTGAAATAGTTTGCAAAGTAAGAAGAAGACAGTTTGGAGGATTAAAAGGGCTAGGAGGACGAGGATAAAGAATATTCTTTAGAAGTTGGAAAAGACGACAAGGATGGTGTGAGAGAGAAATAGTAAGATCAGAAAAGTAGCACTTCTTGGCAGACAATCATGATAAATCATAAGAAGAAAGAAGAGAAGAAATATTAGTGAGGTGAAGAGGGGATTGGGACCTCTTCCAACGCCGTTTTGCCATGTGAAGGGAAGACCACGGGGAGATGAGGGAAGGGTGTAGCCAGGCCTGTGAGGGTTTGCGAGAAGGAAAGAGAGGGTCAGGTGTAGGTGGCAGAGGTAGGTGGCATAGGCAGATACAGAAGTAGTGGTAGGGATCAAAGAGAAAATAAAATCAAGAGAGGATCCAGAGATATGAGGTGAGGGGAGGTGGTGTGTCAGATGGTAGTCATCAAGAAGAAAGAGAATGGGGGAAGTAGAATGAACAGTTGTATGGTCCCGGATTACAGTCTTCAAGAAGGAAACATGAGGAGGAAGGAAAGAAGAGAATCTAGGAAGATCATCATAAAAGTCCAAGAGGGAGAAATGGCAGAGAAAGAGGCTTCGAGAAAGAGGAGAAATAGAAAGACAGGAAGTTATATTTAAATGAAGAAAAGCATAGTAAGCTAGGAGGGGTAGAGGAATGAGCCAGAGGTGCGTGGGGAGTGAGAGAATGTAGTGGCTAAAGTACAAAAGCAAGTACGAATAGCAGCATTAGAGCAAGTGATCCAGATCTTGGTTAAACAGAGGAAGTGGAAACGATAACAGAAATTACTACTGGTAGGGATAAGAAAATGAACCCTTAGATGGGTTCAAGGATGGGGGCGGGGATCCTGCAGAGGCCTCTGGCGGCTGGCTCACAGCAGGAGCCCGAGGGAAAGACTGGTGCAAAGGAGGCAAGGCCCACCTTAACGTGGAAAGCTGGGGAAGTCCTCACAGGTAATGTGAGCAAGTTACGTGACCCAGGGACCTGGCGTGGTGGTGACGGGCAGCCGGGGAGGTCCACTGGATAGTGGTAGAGCAGGGCACAAGACTTCCTAACTCGATACATATGCTGGAAGTGTTAAGTCTTCACCTCATTCTTTCTAATAATTCATAATTTTCTGATAATTATTCGTTTTTATTAAGGCCTAAATTGCCTTGTGTATTGGTTACCACCTAACCCTGGTGCTGATGTCCCAATCAGTCTCCTCTGCCTGGTGTGGATAGAATCCCTCGAGGCAACGCTCTTTGGCCACTGTGAATTCCTCTGGGAATCATTCCATTCCAATGTCTTTAGTTCGTCTGTGAGATTGCACATGGGGGCAGGAAAGTATGTGCAAATACGTCTTGACCATTCCACAAAGTGGGCAGCAAAGGCCGAGCTGCTAGGCCAGCTCTCCTCTGCACAAAAAGGCAGGCAACATTGCAGCTCCTAAACCAGGGCACACCAATTCTATAAGGGAAACCCATAAAGAAAACTAAAATGCAATCACTGGAAATGCTGATTTGTACACAGTTCGCTCCTTTCTATAATTCACAGATGAATTACAAACAAAAGAATTACATTTTACTGAGGGACAGTGAGAGAGAGGGAGAGAGAGAGAGAAAGAGAGAGAGAGAGAGAGAGAGAGAGAGAGGTTAAGAAGTGCTGGCTGAAATATTTCATCAATTATTTTGGTTTTCTTTATTAATTTATATGCATTCCCCATGTCTATTTCATTCTATAATTATAGCACAGTCCATAATCTGGGCCCAGGCACGGGGAGCCCGTCCTCTGCAGATTCCCAATGTTTAGTTTCTCGCCCACCCCGGGGATCACAAGAGGGTTAGTTTAATTCACCATGATGTGGTCTGCACTGTGCACATGCAAACAAACTCACAACTGACCCTTCCTTTGGAAGCAGCAGATGCTGCGGAAGCAGAGTGTACCAGAAAAAGTGTTCGAAATTGCAACCAATTGGATCAACTCATTTTATTTCAATTTGTTGCGAGGCTGGAGCATCTCAGCATATGGGATTAAGCCGCCTCTGTAAGTATTAAAACACTGACATGACCTTGAGATCCCATTCTTTCCTCATGGTATGTCCTTGTTTCCCCGCTTCTCGCAGTTCCTTCTTTGGCAGAATATACGTACCCTTCCTTCTGCTGACTTCCGTGCCAGTGTCGTACTATCTGGTCTGACAGGAGAAGGGCACGGAACGAACCACTTGACAGCTCTTGTTTTTCTTCCTCCATCCTTGTACCGACCTGCCAGACAGAACAGCATTTGTGCATCCACCTACCTCCAAGAGTGGGGAAAGGAGGAGCCCTGTCCAGGGTGACTCTGACGTCAGTCACGCCCCTCTTCAACCTTCGTGTTAGTGATTTTTATTTTATTTACCAGGTTAATAATTCATTTAACATTGGAGCAGATGCAAGGAGCGCAGAGAAGGTGCCCGTTTCATTGTCGCTAGTGTAAGAAATGCGCAGGTCACCTTATTCTAAAAAGGTGCCCTGCACATTTCAGGAGGCGCTGGACAGTGGCGCTAAAATGTCCAGTCCAGTCAGTTTGCACACATTTCTGACACTAATGTATGACAGGCTCCCAGCAACCACGTGGTTGCTACGAGCGCATTTCACCGAGAAATGCGGTAAGTCCTGTGTCAGTGAAATGACAAATAAAGAAAAGAATTTCCATCCCTGTTTGGGGGTCAGAAATGCGAGTGTCAACCTGGAGCTGTCACACTTCAAAAACAAATCAGGGTCAGAAATGACAGAAGGCGTTTGTCAGGCGTTCCGTTCGACAGGCATTGGTCTGGGCAGGGGCTACAATCCCGGCTCATGTCGTCGTCCAGAGATTTATCTTGCTGTTTCCCTCAACCCTCAAACTCTTCCCACACAATCCAAGTATCACAAGTAAGTGACAGTTCCAGGCACATGGAAAGGGCTGGCTTTTCACAAAGGTTATCCAAGGGTTACCAAGTTGGGGTCGGAGTGTCCGGACTGTGAGTTGGTGGACCAGCACAGAAATGACGGGTCAAAATGAGTATGGGGATGTGGTGCTCTCAATTTCTGAAACATAGGGCAGTCCCTAGACCAAACATGTCAACAATGTCAACTTCACGGGCAGTGATTTCTGCTGTTTGGGTACCATTCCAGAAGGTTGGTATTGATACTGGAAGGTGATGGGGGGGGGGCGGATCTCTTGAATATCACAGCAGGAGTAGTAAAAGGTTCATACCAGTGGTCATGGATTATACCAGTAGATACCCTGAAGCAGTGACACTGAAGTTCACTCAAGGCAAGGCAGTACCAGAGGCCATGATGTAGATCCTCACCAGGGCATGAGTCCCTATGGATGCGATCTCAGATAGGGGCACACCCAGTGCTTAATTTGTATAAAAATAAATAAGTGCCAGTGCTCAACATTTTTCTTTGACGGTCCCCAGTGCTTTATACAGCCCTATCGGCAGGAGGCCAGAAAGGTGTTCAAGGCTTTTTGGCTTCGAAACGTGTCGGTGTATGACGAAATGATAATCGTTTTTTTCATAGTAAAAGCAGTAGCCAGTGATGAACTTGTACAGAGAGAGAGAAGTGTAAACTGTTTGAGAAAGTGAAGTGAGCGAGCGATGCTCACCTCTTCCAGGGGGTTTTCATTGTAGTCAGCGAAATTAAAATGTATAAACATATGGGCATAATGGTTCATGCTATAGTATAATTTTCTGAACAAAATGGCTACGCTGGTAAAGGTTGTACAGACACTTATGTGAGAGAACAGATATAGCATGAGAACCGGAAATGGAACCTCCTTTGCCGAGAACAGGCCAGCATAGAAAGGGTCCCCTACACATAGAACAGGTGCAGTATGGGAAGCAGAGAAAGCTCCCTTCACAAATAACAGGTAGAGTTGCCGGTGGTTGCAATATAACCTTCCAATGCGAACACAGAACAGGCACTGCCTGGGCCTCAGCAATCGAGGCTTCTCACACAAGCAGAACTCGTCCAGCAGCAGTGCAAGCTTCCTTTACAAATAACAGGTTAGGTTGCAGGTGGAGGAGCTTAATCTTCCAAAGAGGGGCCTAGAGCAGGCATTGCTTGGCACACAGCAATCCAGGCTTCTCACTGAAGTAGAACTCATCCAGCAGCAGTGCAAGCTTCCTTCACAAATAACAGGTTAGGTTGCAGGTGGAGGAGCTTAATCTTCCAAAGAGGGGCCTAGAGCAGGCATTGCTTGGCACACAGCAATCCAGGCTTCTCACTGAAGTAGAACTCATCCAGCAGCAGTGCAAGCTTCCTTCACAAATAACAGGTTAGGTTGCAGGTGGAGGAGCTTAATCTTCCAAAGAGGGGCCTAGAGCAGGCATTGCTTGGCACACAGCAATCCAGGCTTCTCACTGAAGTAGAACTCATCCAGCAGCAGTGCAAGCTTCCTTCACAAATAACAGGTTAGGTTGCAGGTGGAGGAGCTTAATCTTCCAAAGAGGGGCCTAGAGCAGGCATTGCTTGGCACACAGCAATCCAGGCTTCTCACTGAAGTAGAACTCATCCAGCAGCAGTGCAAGCTTCCTTCACAAATAACAGGTTAGGTTGCAGGTGGAGGAGCTTAATCTTCCAAAGAGGGGCCTAGAGCAGGCATTGCTTGGCACACAGCAATCCAGGCTTCTCACTGAAGTAGAACTCATCCAGCAGCAGTGCAAGCTTCCTTCACAAATAACAGGTTAGGTTGCAGGTGGAGGAGCTTAATCTTCCAAAGAGGGGCCTAGAGCAGGCATTGCTTGGCACACAGCAATCCAGGCTTCTCACTGAAGTAGAACTCATCCAGCAGCAGTGCAAGCTTCCTTCACAAATAGCAGGCAAAGTTTCAGGTGGAGCAGATACATCTTCATAGAGCAGGTGCAGCATGGGCTTGAGGAATCCAGGCTTCTTACATGTGTAGAACATATCAAGCAGCAGTGCAAGCTTCCTTAAAAAATAACAGGTAAAGCAGCAGCTGGAGCAGATCAATCTACATAGAACAGGCATAGCACGGGCCTCACCAATCCAGGCTTCTCAGACACGTAGAACACATCCAGGCTTTTGGATGATTATCTCAAACTGAAAAGGCCAGCTTGTCCTTTGTTGTTCTTCAGCCTCCCTGGTCACATTGCCAGATAATTTGATTGTCCGAATTCCTGCCTTGCACATGTGTGACTTGGGTGGTGTAGGTGGTGGCAACAGCCCTTTCAACGGGTGGTGTGCCTGGCTGTCCCATTCACACTTGAAACAGTTTTGTACATTTGTTGAAAGTATTTTGCAGGTGCCTGAGTGGGCTTGGTAGGACATCAGGGCAAGCTTCTCCCATACACACAGAACAGGCACATTGTGAGGGCAGCACCATTGCAACGGTCCAATGCCAAAGAAACTAGGCACATAATGTGCCACAGAAATGTAAGCATATGCAGAACAACTACAGCATTTCAGTTTTTCAAACACAGAATGGGTGAACCTGAACTTCCCTCACACAGTATGTCACAAAAGGCCTCAGTAGAAGGGTATTTACTGAAACAGATCAGGTACAGAATGGGTCAAAGCAGTACACGTTTTTTCAAATAGAGCATATAAACATGAACCGAAGAAGTGAATGTTTCCCTCAAAAACAAGTAACCATAGACTTCAGAAGTGCAAGCTTCTATCATACAGAGTAAAATCAACGCAGATTCAGTAGTGAAACCTTCCGTTAAATAGAAGAAGAGCCTTCCGGGATCCACTGGTGCAAGGTAACCTTCCTTCAACACATACCTGGAAAACAGCATAGCAAGCTTCCATCAAATAGAATGAATGCAGCATGAGCCTGAACAGTGCAAGCTACCCTCACATACAATAGGTATTGGCCTTAACAGTTCAAACTCCACTCACAAAACACCATAAACACCCTGGGCCGCGCTGTCAACCAATGAGAATGCTCGGAACACGGGCTGTATTCACTAAGGAAAGCCCACGTTCCAAGCATTTCCATAGGTGTCAGGCACTTTCCTTCCCTTCCCCGCTCCCCATTCACCTTATCACCTGTGTAGTCCCCTACACAGCTGCTAAGGGTCTCTTTTATTTTAAACGAAAAAAAATAAACATACCTCTGTTGTTCGGCCCGGTGCAGCTCAGTGCTGCTAACTCGGTGGCGGGCCTTTAACTTGGGTGGCAGACCATTACCTACAGGGTGGGCCCGCCACCTCGGGGCCCATCGCCTCATTATAGGATTGGAATGGCCTCAAAAGTGCAAGCTCCTCTTACGTAAAACAGGCATTGCATGTGTGTACCAAGTGCAAGCTTCCCACAAGTAAAACCAGTGAGTGCTTCCCTTCACCTAGTTTTCTCTTCACTCTGTTTTATACTTCCAAGAAAATGAGCTCCTTAAGTTTCTCTTGATCAACAACACAACTAGTACATGAAACAACTTTGCTGTTTAGTCTGCATCTTGGTAGTATACCATGTGTACTCTCCTGCCAGGTTTTCACTCTTCAATATGTCTTAACACAGCCTTTTGCTAGTCCTGATGTATCCTTCTTAGGACCTCTTTAGGTGATGTATTTTACAGACATGGTTCAACTTGTCCTTGCCTGGTGTGCTTCCCTGCCAGGGCGTTTTAAATGCACACACATGCAACTTGCAACTGCCTAATGTACTCTCCTTGTGTACTCTCCTGCCAGGGCTTTTTATTGTGACTTTAATCTGCCTGATATATGCTCTTGCCAGTGCTTTTCTCTTGTGACTTAAATAAGCATGGTATATTCTCTGTCCAGGGCTTTTCTCATATGTGCCGATACCGAGAGGACTGGAGTTCTCCAGCCAGCATCTACTTGTCATCTGGTTTGCCGGTTTAAATCTCCTGGCATCCGGCATGTTCCAGCAACAACTAGAGCACAGCATGTGCTCTTGGCCTCCATTGATCTACATTACTCGGCTCATCTTCTTCATCACAGGACTTTCAGATTTGGGGAAATAGAAGTCAGTTCTTGATATCTTGTATGTAAAGTCTGGGACAGTGTGCTCAGTGATCTTGAAAGGCAAGTCAGTCTTGATGACTTGTATGCAGAGTATGGAATGTGTTTTCAGGAGTCTTCCTAGGTGGGTGATGAGGGTATGACAATATGCCATAAAGGTATGGGTAATGGATGGGGTATTCTCAAGAGAAAAAGGGGGAGACAATGTCTCATCTGATGATATGTCACTCCCCTAGGGTTGCTTTGCCCCATGTGATCCTCCCTCATATAGCCGCCCTCATGGTCAGGATCAGGAAGCAGCTACTGCCCCCTGGGCACATGGAGAGAGGTCACAGCTGGGAAAGCAGTGATGATATAATTGGATTTGTCACAATGCATAGCATGAGCCTCCACAGTGCAAGTGTCCCTATAATGTAACTGGCATAATATGTGGATCCGCAGTACATTCACTCTGCATGTGGAAAAGGCACACCATGGGTTGTAGCAGTACAAGCTTTCTCCAACATAAAATAGCCACAGCATGCTCCTCTGCAGTGCTCTAATGCATCCATGTAATTTGCAAACCTTCCACCATCATTATATTGTGCTGCAAGACTGGCACATTTA
The DNA here is from genome assembly GCF_040938575.1 of Ambystoma mexicanum. Lineage (NCBI taxonomy): Eukaryota > Metazoa > Chordata > Amphibia > Caudata > Ambystomatidae > Ambystoma > Ambystoma mexicanum. The sequence continues at coordinate 706,619,170 of NC_090921.1, forward strand.
GGCCACAATATGGGCCTTGGTAGCACCTGTTCCCCTCCCTAGAATAGCCACAGCATGGGCCTCTGTAGTGCCCCTTCAATGCATTCAGGGTCTCAGAAACATCCCAACATCATTATTTTGAGCTCCCTGAATGCCACATTTAACAGTCACAATATGGGCCTAGGTAGCACCTGCTCCAATCCCTAAAATAGCCACATTATGGGCCTTTTGCAGTGCTCCCGTCTTGCATCCACGTCCTCTGCAAATCCCCCACATCATGTTTTGCTTTCAGACTACCGCACATAATAGTCACAATATAGGCCCTCGTAGTACTTGCTCCATCCCATAAAATAGTCACAGCATGGGTCTATGCAGTTCTCTCTTCTTGAATCCAGGTCCATTGCAAACTTCTCAGAATCACTATGCCGTGCTCCCAGACAGCCACATACATTTAACAGTCACAATATGGGCCTTGGTAGTACCCGCTTCCTCACATAGAATAGTCACATTGCAGGACTGTGCAGTGATATCTTCATGTGTCCAGGTCCACTGCAAACCTCCCAACATCATTGGGTGCCTCCCATACAGCTACGTGTAACAGTCACAGTATGTGCCTTGGTAGTGCCCGCTTCCTCACATAGAATAGCCACAGCACAGGCCTCTTCAGTGCTCCCTTTATGCATCATTTCCCCTGCAAACATCCCACCATCATTATTTTGTGCTCCAATACTGCCAAATTTACCAGTCACAATATGGGGCTTGGTCATGCCTTCTACTTCACATAGACTAGCCACAGCATGGTCCTCTGCAGTGCTCTCTTCATCATCCAGGTCCTTTGCAAACCTCCACCCAACAATATGTTGTGCAACCTGTTCTCCCAGACCTCTACGTTATAACATCGAGTGTTTAGTCAGCCGAGGATGCACCTTTAAATAGGAGTTATTCATTCATAGTTAACCTTTGCTATTTACAGCAACAGAGCAGACGTGGACACAAGGATTATGTTTACAAAAAAGCTATCGTAAAATACTTATGCAAAGCACTTTATTTACTTTTGAACTCATTTTTTAAAATAAAGCAACCATTTCACAGTAATGGCCGCATGTAAACGTGGGGAATTTAATTTATTTTGCCATTTCAATGTATAGAAATTGTGGTAAAAAGATTGCACATGGCATTCATTTGCAATTATACATTTTGCACATCTCTTTGAAAATATATAAGGGGATGATTTCTGGCACCAATAACATACATTTGCTTTTCTATCATTGCCCATGATACCCACAATGGAAGTCCCAGGATGAATACAACAGATTGCATGATGCTAGAAGTTCAATAACCACATTATTTTTCGGGGCCGACTCTGTAGAAGGCAGCGAGGACCAGGCTCAACCCTTTCAAGAGAAAGTGTGATTATTGTCTGCCAGGCTGCAGAGAACTGATGGTGGAGGGCCTGAGGAAATGGCAACACATAAGTGTGAAAAGTGCATCGCTGTCAGCAAAGTCCCAGCGAGGAGCAGAACTGCAGACCCTGTCTGACAGAAGTGTCAACAAGGGTAGGGGATGGAAAGAGGGGCATGGGTGGGACGGGAGTCAGCAGAAGACCGGCCTACACGCACAGAGGCAGATCGATGCGTACTGTTCATGGAATGCAAACTTCAGGAGTGCCGGGGACTCAGCCTCACATATAAATTAAGTGCTGGGGCTGGACACCAGAAAACACCGGCACAAGTTAAGAACTGGGACAGCATTTATGATCCATGCGATGCGCAACCTGTGGCGCATCAGTTCTGTTAACCATCACACCACCAACAGCTACCACTCGGAGACTATCAATATCTGTGATAGGTTCAATGGGACTGTCTGCTATGTGTTTTGACAAATTCAAAGACATTTGAAGTTAAAAAAATTCCTGATTTCTTTCTTGCTTTAAAAACATTGTTTTTTTCACACATTTTCTTATTCAATTTTCAGAACCTCTTGCCTACAAGTTTGTGTGACCTTGTTTAATTATTTGAATAACTCTTTTTCCTTTTTGTGTACATATATTATAATTTTTTGTGTACATTTTAATGTCTTCAAACATGTGTTTCTTTATACCAAACTATCTTTTGTTGCTACAAAGTTTATTAACATTTTCTCTCTGAAACTGAATACATTTACACAGTTTTTGACACAATCTTTTGATGGCTTCCAGAATCTAAGTTGGCCCTTATCAGAATTATTGTGATATCAGAATAGATACACACAATATTTAAGTGTATGATTTATTGAACTCATTTTTCCAACACAATGGAGACTTTTTGTTTGTGCTTTGATTAGTGTCCTACTCCACCCTGTTTAATAGGGCCTTCCCCACTTCTTTGTATGCACTGTCTGCTGTATGAGCATTTTAAGATGCTTTACCGAAAGGTGGAGGAGAGAGGCGTTGAGAAGAGCATCTCCCCAAACATCCTCTTTAATCACAGAGAAGTGCCTCAAGACTCCACTGAGTATACCCTCTTTGAATCCCTGAATGGATGGCATTCAAAGCGCCCCCTCCAACATGAGGTAACGCCTCTAGGAATGTATACCCTTCACTAAGCAGAAACTGTAGGTGGTCCAGAAGAAACAGAAAATGTAGTTTGGCCTATGTCAGGCCCCAGGAAAAGGGTCAAATGGTCCTAATGCTGGTCACAGTGATCCATGACAAGATGGAAGTCGCAGGGTTATGGAAAAGTTTAATTCACAGCACTTCAGTGACACATGAGGACAAGCCGGGGTACACAGTATGTATATATACTTGAGGAAACATTGTCAATTAGGTGCCGAAGTTTCTATTTTTGTCTCTTGCCAGAATAATCGTGGGGATGATGGGGTAAGATACCAGATAGCTTGATACTTCTTTGAGAGCTTCAAGAAGGACTACACTGTCAGAAGATTCAATGTCAGTTCACAGAAAAGAGCACCAGCAAGAACCCCTCCCCCTCACACCTACATTTAAAGATACATTGTTAAGGATGTCCGGATTCATTAGGTGTTTGGCACGACAGGGATACACATGATGGTATGCCACGCAATCGTGTCGCTACAAGGCCTCACCACCTGCTCTAATAGACTTAGAGAAATAAACCCCCCTCTCCCCAAAGGAAATGATTTCTCGGGGAACAGAAAGGATGGGATGGAAAATGCATACCAAGAAAAAAGGTCTAACACCCATAGAAACAGCGCTAAATCAGAGGATGCCAACACAGGAAGGGGAGCTACAGAAACAAGGAGCCACTGAAGAGGAGAAGTAAGTAGCAGTGATGAGGGGTTTGGTGCAGCAGAGAGGGGGGTGGCAAGCGAACAACACCAAACCTTCATATACCAGCAGCCTCAAGTTAACCACCACAATGGATCCGACAAGTGGGTACTTACAAGTAAGGCTGACTGAGAAAGGCCTGCTAATTCTTCACCTGCCTTGGGACTCTTTGAGTACAAGAGCATGCCCTATTGGCATGAGAAAAACTCCAGTGGCTTTTTTAACAACTGATGAATCAGGTGCTGGTTGGGCTGGAACTCTGTATCTATTACATTTTATATCAACCACACATGTAGGTCCAAATGAAGCCACATCGTTCTTGTAAGGATCTGAGATGCAGGGCTGACTTTGAAGACACACAAGAGCCAGTTGACCAAGGGTAAAATGACATACCTTGGCCAACTGGTAGGTAAAGGCAAGCTTAAGTCTATGCAGGCTGAGGAGGAGTCATCTTTATCGGTTTCCATTGTCCAGAAATCGTTCAAGGCCTTCTTGGACTCTAGGAGCTACTTCAAGGGGTGGGGGAACATCCCACCCTTCGTTCAGTGGCAGACCCTTTGATAATGTTGCAGGTGGGGAAGTTCCACTGGAGCCCAGCGTATCAGGAAATATTTAAGGCTTTGAAGAGGGGTATGTGCCAGACCGTTGTTCTAGCCAGTCCAGAGTCAGGAATGGCCATATCCTTCCAAACAGCTGCTTGAACTTTAGGAGTGCAGGCAGTGCTCAGTCAGAAGAGTGAGGATGGGTCTAACAACCTCACAGTGCACATGTTCCTCAACTTTCAAACGGGGGCAGGTGAAGGTTGTCAGTGAGAAAGAGAGCAAGTCTCTTGTAATGGTTTGGGCCCTAAAAAAGCTGCAGCTATACATGTGTGGTACAACCTTTGTGGTTTACACTGACCACAACTCACTCATTTTGCTTCTGACTTCGGAGGATGCAAGCAGCAAAGTCCTCGAACTGTCTGAAGTCTTTCAATTGTATAATTTCACTTTGGACCACCACCCTGGCACTAAGAATGCCAATGCTGATGGTTTCTAGAATTTCAATTCGGGTGAAGGGGTACCGACCAGACAAATTGGACAAATTGGAACAAGACCTCTTCCAAGTTACCTCCATAGGACGGATGGTTTTGCTTTAAAATTGCTTGATCAAAGTGCAGGCCCAACTGGCATCCCTCATTGATCTCAGCTCAGCCTCACATCTGTCCTAGTTGAGAGTCCAAGTGTATCTTGCAACTAATATCTTTGTAGGCCCATAGGCTCACATGTACCTCAATGATATGTTGTACCTCCTATTCCATAACATGCAGAGTCGTGCGCAGAGCCAGTCTGCATCAGTCCATTTGCTTTTTGGTTCTAAGAGGAGCTGCAGCGACGTGCTTTTCTCCAAGTGAATCCACTAAATACAGTGCCGTGTTCTGTTGCTTTAAGGATTTTAGGCTGTGGGCTGTGCCTATAAATCTTGCAACAATACGATAAGCGCGTGCGGAGTCGTGCGCAGAGTCAGTCTGCGTCAGTCCATTTGCTTTTTGGTTCTAAGAGTAGCTGCAGCGACATGCTTTTCTCCAAGTGAATCCAGTAAATACAGTGCCTTGTACTGTTGCTTTAAGGATTTTAGGCTGTGGGCTGTGCCTATAAATCTTGCAACAACGCGCGGAGCGCGTGCGGAGCGTGCACAGAGTCATGCGCAGAGCCAGCCTTGCTGCGTATCAGGCTGTGCTCTTGTTATGACCGCGCAATGGGGTCATGGGGGCCCGGTAACAAGGCGGAAAACTATTCAGCAATGTCGGATGCAAAACCCTTGGACTGCTCTCAAGGCTGATTCCGCTCCTGACGTTTCCAAGGTAAGCGCTTCCTTGCAAGGTTGTCTGTTAAATGAGTCATCCAAGTCATCCAAATCATCTGAACTTTTGTCTGACCCAGGACTTCCCCTACGGCCGACAAAATGCTTGTAGCCCCTCTTACGGCCGGATTGAGTATGCCAGCGGGAGAAAAGGGTGCCGCAAAGGGTCAGTCCCCTTTGACCAGAAAACACAATAATCAATTGGACCAAGCTCAATCTCACATGCAGTTCCCAGCGGCTTCAGCAGCTGTTTTAAATCAAGTCAGGCGAGTTGGGGAGCTCACTGAGACCGACGTAGTCAAAGTGGCCGCTTTGACTGACCACAACGATCAGAATACTGACACCTTTTCACAGAGATGTCTACTAATATTAAAAGACGATTTGTGGGGTTTGACAAACTATGGACCTGTAAGGCGTGGTAGGATTGGGTAGTCCGGTGATAGCTGTCAGGCAGCTTGCTCAGGTAATGGATGAGTCAGAATTTTTGTCAAACAAGAGGTTTGTTTTATTCCTTATTTAATCAGCACCAATACAAAAACACCATTGGGCATAGAGGTGACAGTTTTAACATGTTGATACGTTACACAGCCAACGCGCGTTTCGACCTGAGTCTTTTTCAAGGCCAATTGAGTTATTTGGTGAGCTTCAAGGTGCAATGGGCTGGTCCTACCCATGTAAGGGTGCCAGGGGGCTGGATAGCCGTTCTGTGGCCGGGTCGGCAGTTACGGTGCTTGGGGTCGTTGAGTCAAGAATCGTCAGACGATCTCACATTCCGAGACGTCAAATAGCACACATTCATGTCTGGCTGAGAATTCCGGATCCAAATCAAAACCCAGCCTCTCATCTGCTGCAGCGATGCAGATTTACAATAATGTTTTGGCAGCTTCATCATCAGCATTGCTTCCTTTTCTAAAGATGCATGAATCTTTGCATGAGGCCTTTAAGGATCAGACATCGCTTATAGTAACTTTAAAGGAAAAGATGGAAAAATTAGAATCTGTGACTACTTTTCTCCAAACCCAGTTGACACAAGAAGCAGAACACACAATGAGACGGCAAGAGTGATTGAGTGACCTCGCTGCTTGTCACCACTGTCAGAATGTAGCTGTAAAATGGATGCGCCACTCTACTTCTATGATGGGCTCGAATGTTGATTCATTTAAGGCTCCATCTATGTTTATTGCCAATTCTATCGATGTGCCTCCATTACAGTCTCAAAGACCTGTCTTGGAGCCTAAGGAACCATAAGAACGAAAACAATCTAAATCAAATCTACTGGTGAAATCAGTCCCGGTAAAGGACGTTCATGGTCCTAATGCCCAAGATGGTATTATACACTTGGAACAGCAGCAGCTTGACCCTGTAACAGTGATTGTTCAACCTCCGATGTTAAACCAACAAGCTAAGCGTCAACCTTTAAGTTCTACTTCTGTAAATCCACTGGTTTCCTTTGGCATATTTGAGGGGCCTGCAAAATCGATAGTGGCAACCTTGAGGCCGGTCCAAAAAACTCCTACCAAAATAAATGTTCAGCAGAAAGAGTCTGATGCACAAGGAGTGCACGATATTAAAAAAACATCAACAGGCAATGAAACAACGGAAATACATCAGAGATGTAACACCTTCAATAAAGTAAGGGTTGTTCCGCATCTGTCTCCAGGAGACATGGTTAGGTGAGCCACCATCTAGAGACGGTTTTCTTACCCTAGGAAATCCTGCTATTAAAAACGTAAAGGGGCGACCGTCTACTGGTCTTTTGATGTTGATCAAAATCAATCCCTGGTCGCAGCTTGTAGACTCCTTTAGTCCGAACCCCTTTGTTCAAGGAGCATTGCTTCAGACTGCTGATGAAAATCTCTTAACAAGGAAGCATATGCTTATTCTAAACGGGTATTGGAATCCAAATAAAATCAGCTCAAAGATGTTTATAAATACGGTTACATCATACATACGGCTCTTTTTACATACAAGAACCTATCAATAATATGCTGTGGAGATTTGAACTGTTCGTGGTTCAAACTTGATCTTGATTCACAGCAGTTCAAATTGTTACCAGATGATGAGTTAACCGTCAGGGGGCACCAGTGGAGTATTGCACTCCTTAACCGTAATTGTAAAATGGTGAACGGAAAAGTACCAGGCGACCAACCACCACAGTCAACTTGGTCAAATTCAAAGGCTCGGTCAATAATTGACTACTTTTGGGTATCTCAAAATCTATTCGAAAGTGATATGATGCTTATAATAAGCGAAATGCCAAATAGCTACACGAGCTTCTTCGATTATCTTGTATGGTGTAATGGACAATGGGTAGCAAGAAATACGAAATTCCAATTTCCGTTAATGCCGATGGCAATCGACTTCAGATTGATTGTTCTCAGATTCAAACTTTAAGTAAGCAGTTCCTTCAAGATGCAGCTCTGTCGGTTGATTATGCTCCACAACTTTCCGACTTTACTATAGTCAAAGCTTCTGATCGTGTAATGGGAATAAAGCATAAACATTTATCATCTATGATACTGTTGCAAGCAAAACAAACTATGCGACAAGACATCAGAGCCTTGAAAAAGTCTAAAAATGTCAATACTGATGACATGGATATCAAAACTGCTATTCGCTTGCGTCGTCAGGCTTATCGAAATTGGATAAAATCTCAAAAATCAATAGTTGAGCGGGACAAAGCTGAGATCCTAATGAAGGAAAGGAGTTGGTCACAAAGAATTCCCATGAAATCTGGGCTATTTTGAACACGGGCAACTCACGACACTCCCCGACATTGTCGAATGAATTTGAAGCTGCCATATGGGAACACCATTTTGCGAATATCTTTACTAATCCCTCAATGGAAACATCGATAGAAACAGAATCTGACCTGACTTCATGGGACTTGCAAATTACATTGGAAGATATTGAAGTTGCAATACAGGCCCTGAAAAGATCTCATGCAGCTGGCCCTGACTTGATATCAAATATGATGTTGAAA